>NC_042518.1:13909151-14219707 GCF_900963305.1 Echeneis naucrates
AAGAAAATAAACTTTGTGTATTCTGCTGTCTATATATTAGTAACGTGGCCCACTGATTACCTTATGTTATACTTGCAAGCCTATATTTTCATTCTTATAGCACTTATGATTTAAAAGGATAATAGAAAATTTCCACACAGGAAGAGAAGTGACATGTTCAAATAAACGGTATGAAAGATAAAAACGACAGGTTTGAAAAGTGGCTGTTGGACAAGTTAGACAGGAACTGAGAAGGAGGCCATGCTGAGGTCACCAGAAGTGTCTGGATGCAGGTCAATGCGTCATCACACACGGTCAGTCGCCGTGACATTTCCCTTCAACAGCAGTAACAAGTCGTGTTCCCTCTGCTTCAAACAAGCAAGTCACATTTTCCAAGCTGACCTCCATCAGTGCTGCTGCTGGTGCTGCTGCTGCTAGTCAGGCCAAGCTGGGCCTCCTACTTGGGCTGATCAGTGTCCCAGCATGCCAAGGTGCTGAGCTCAGGGAGAACGGGCAGTGGCAGCAGCAGCAACAGCAGCAGACGGTCGGTTTGGCAGCAGCCAGTGGAAACAGTCCACATGTGTTTGCAATTAAAAGGAACAAAAAAAGAGTGGAAAGAATAAAGAGAAGGAGGAGGGAAAAGAGGAGGGGGATGGGGGGGGGGGACGTGGCGGCCAGATGTGTCTGCAAGTGGTGAGAGGAGCCTCCAGGTGGCGCTGCGACACAGTGCAGAGGGTCAAAGCACATCTGCTTCAAATAGACAGGCAAGACGGCAGACAGCTGGGCCCTTTCCAGAGGAGAGGAACATCTGGAAAAATAGGATCTCTGCTCCTTGGTTCTTGTTTCCAGAACTGAGCCTGTGAGACTGATTGCCTTTGTCCTCTACCAGGAGGAAAATGTTTGTGTCTAAGGCCCAGCAGGGGCCTTTGTTCCTCTCGTCCTTTCTACCCTCTGTCATGTATTTTTACACAGATCAGACTTATAGCACCTTTAAACTCCGGCATTAAGTGGAAACTTCAGGCTGGATGTTTCCAACAGACAAGACTATGGCTCTCTCCCAGTTTCTCTGTTTCCTCCCTATGTGACTCTCCCTCGCTCACCTGGCCAACTCACCACTTGGCCTCGGGCAGTGAATTACTCTGCCACATCAATCAGACCTGTGGGAAGCTTCTCCCCAATCTGGAAGCAGCCTGATCCTCTCCGGCTGCGGATGATGCACAAAAGCCAAATTTTGCAGCCTTAGGTCTAAAAATACTTTGTTCACTATTGTTTGAGGTTGAGATAAACTTCTGGGAGGGGTGGGGTACAGGGTGCCTGACTGATTAACAACCAAGGATGGAAAATAAACAGTTTTGCTTAATTTTTTTTTTTTTCATCTCTTTTGAGGTTCAAATCTGATAAAATTTCTTTTTTTTGTGTGTGTGTCCATTAGAAAATCTTGCCTGGGGGAGAGCCTTAAAAACTTGCAGCAACTCGCTCTGCATGCATAAGGGGGAGGTGGGGGTTAGAGAGACATAGACAAACACAAGGAGAGGGGGAGAGAGAGGCCTTCCTGAGATGCCCATCGCATTACGCACACACTGCACTGTCTCAACTACGGCACAACTGCATTATCTGTCTGTCTGTCTATATATCTGTCTATCAGGAGACAATAGGGCAGCACACATCAAAGTTCCTATTTCTAGTTTTTTCTTTGTTCTCGCCTCTGTCTAGATCTCAGCAGCTGTCCACCCACGAAGAGAAAATCCACTTTCAAAAACCATAAAAAAAAAGAAGAAAAAAAAAAGGGTTGAGAAGCTCCAGTAAAGTGATGAAACTTACGGTCGTCCTCGCCCTGCGCTCTGACCAGGAGCACTGCTGCGCTGAGCAGCAGCGCCAGCCGCAAATCCACAAAGCTGAACATGTCTAGATGCCACTAGACATGTAGACTCTTTGAGGCAAGAGAGGAAAAAAGTTGGGGGTGTTTTCTCTTTCTGCTACACTCCACTCATACACGGGTGTTTGGGGCAGGGTCCGCTTGTCTGTTCACAGTCCTCCTGACCCCAGCAGAAAACTCCCTACTGCCTACACTCACTTTCCACCAGGGTTTTTATATGGGAGCCTGAAGAACTGGGAGGTGCTGGGGACTGGACCGACTGGGGACGCACCCTCATTATCCCGCTGCTGTTGCTCACGTTTAGGGAAGACAAGAATGGACCCCTCCTTCAAAGAGAAAAAAAAAAAGTTCAGAAGAGAGAAAAAGAAGAAGAAGGAGGAAGGAAGGAAAAAAAGCAGGTCCCTCCTTCCATAATTCCAAGAGTTTCAGTTTGGATCTGAGAGAGACAAGGGGGGGCTGAGCAGGAGGAAACCTGATCCTGAAGAGCATCAGAGGGTCGGAGGAGGATCTCCTTCTCCAGCAGTACAGGAGCTTGATCCAGATTTTATTTCTAGTCCTGGTCTACTTCCTGGTTCGCTTTGATTTCTTGGATTTTCTGAGCAGTTCTACTTCTTGTTCAGGTCTTGTTCACACCTTATTGCCTCTGGAGGTTGTGGCGGCTTTGCTTAAAGTAAAGTTTGGGTTTAAATGTTTTTGTTTTTTTTTTTGGGGTGGGGGTGCAGATGTCTCACAGAAGTTTTGTTTATCTAGTGTGTTTCTATGGTTTCAGCTGTCAGTGTTAATATGTCTTTCATTTGAACATCACTACAGGCTTACAGCTGTTTGGCTTAGTTTGTCCTTTAGCCTGCCTGGTCTTTGTTTTTGTATTGCTAATCCAGTCCGGATCAAGATGGAGGGCCCATCTCAGGTTTTGTTCATGTACAGTTGTCTATAGTTTGCCTTTCTAAATTATTGTTTATCGTATTACAATCGCCAATATAGACAGCTCATTAATGAAACAATTCACAATTTAGTGTTTGAAAACACAAGATTAACACACAAACTCAATTGGTCATAATATTAATTTAACATCAGCTAGTTAGCTTGGTGAATGATATTAGAAAATGGGAATGTAAGGAGATGTTGCATTGTGGGAAGTGTAGGAGCATTTGACCATTCCTGCGCATGCTCAACCTTTATGAAAGTACAATGATTAATCAGTCAGTGACGGAATGTCCCTTTTATTCACACCTCACAGTCCATGGTTCCCAAAGTGCTTTCCCTAATGGCTCCTAGAACTTGCTGTGTGATGGGATTGCTTTCGTCGTAGGACTGATTTAGACACAACTCAGATCTTTATCAGTGAGTCACCAACACTGTGTCTGGCACTCTTATGTTTAATTGTGCTGTCGAGGTCTGTTCTTTCAGGTCTCAGATCTGAGATGCCTCGTACAGACCAGACCCGGTATGTGTCACAGGAGATCTCATAATGTAGCCACCTCTATGATGATGTTAGTACTTAGCTGTCTGCTGGTTAGGCTACCAAGGCAGAGATGCTGCGACATATGAGGAACATTAATGAATTCAGCATCACACTTTTGCAACATTGTCAGCGCAAGATCTGATTTTTCAGCAGAACCAGACACATTATATTTATAAAGAAGATGCCAAAGGGACAGAACAGCTTCATCACCGACATTTCTGTCTGAGGCCCAGCAGTGGCTTGCTAATGCCGTTTGCAAGGCTTTAATGTATAAAACGGGCAAATTTTGCTTTCAAACACACACTCCGACATGACATGACATGATGAAAATGCTCCTTAATCCCATAATATGAAAACATTATATCAATGAACCTACAGTTGGTTTTATCGTCCTCAGACTTCGCCAGTTGTGATTTTCCTTTGATGGAGCTGTAAGAGGTGTTTATTCCAGAATTAACATGCTCACAAGATATGAGAAATATTTTGTGTCCAGAGGTGACAACAGAAGCATCTCATTGAGAATATTCATATACATATAGATAGATGTATATGTATATCTAAATGTTTTATTTCTTTCTTTCTCTACAGATTTCTAAGCATCTTTCTAACTAATAGTTATCTGTGAACTGGAGGCCTCATTTCATAATACTCATGCAAACCACTGCAGCATTCACTCAAACCTCTTTCTGCCAAAGAAATTGTGTCTGTCAGGTTTGATGGTGTGCAGGGGGCTTTTAGGACATTTATGCTGAAAATGATGTATAAGTCACACTAAACAACCAAACCATGAGATGAAAATTGAGAGCAGCTGCAGCTACAGGTTAACCATTATGATTTCTCAATTCTATAGTTTTCGTCACATGAGTTGAGTGAATGCGTTAGCTGCCCTGATTCCCAGAAGTTAATCATTTGGCCCTGAATTGGGCCTTCAGCTTATGTTGGAAATATTTCAGTAGGTACAGAAGCTGAGAGATATGAAGTGTGTTTTTTGGCGCTTGGTTAGCAAGAATGCTCAAAACTTCAGATTATCTGTAAAGATCATTGATACAATGATGAGTGAAATCTTCAGAATCAAAAGAGTCACAGATTGATGGATAGCTAGATAGCCAGATAGATATATAGCTGAGTGATTGTAGCAAAGCTTTGCAATCTCTCATGAGTGAAACAGATGTTTGCATTTATTGAGTGCACGGCTGCAGCCGTCTACAACTGCCTCTGTTTTGAAATACCTACACAATTGTGGGGTTTGCAGACATTATGATTGTTATTGGCTCTAAATAATAAAAGCCCTTTTTTAGCGGCTGCACCCACCCCCCCCCCAGTCCAAATAAAGGTTTATATGAGTGTTTCTCTGGTTTCCCCCCCTGCAGAAGGCTGGGTGCAGCGCCGGCCGGGCTGCAGGTGAGCTGTAATTAAGCGGAAAGCAGACATTATGGAGCAGATGAGCTGCAGGGAGACGCAGAACAGCAGCTTTCTGCCATCTGATCCACCAGCAGCAGACACGTTGCACAGTCTGAAGCTGGCCAAGCAAGCCTCTAATCCACTCCTCCTCTCTCGGTCTCTCTCTCTGTCGCTGCCTCCCTCTCTCTCTCTCACACACACACAGCAGATACCTTCATATTATCCATGTGTCTGCCTGCCTCTTTTTTTTTTTAACAGGGAAGAGGATGGAATGCAATCTGTCTTTTAGGAAGAATGGGAGGCAGAGAAGAAGAAGAAGTAGAGGAAAGCGCCACCTCACCATTTCCCGGTTCGACCTCCAGCTCTGATCAGATCCTCAGAGCATCACAAATTTATACACACGTATAAACATACAGACACACACACACACACGCATACATGCACACACATAGCTTTTGTTCCAGTCTTACTTTAATGACTGAAAACCGCTCAACAGCATTCTCACTATTATTTTTACATTTAACTCTCAGTCATTCCTCAGCTGTGTGTAACTGAAATCAGTATCACTTCATGCGTCCTTATGATTTCAGTCAAAATAAGTCAAGCTCAGACATGTAAAAGAAATGAGTTTAGGTAATTTTACGCCGGCAGTGAAGTTTCAGGCTAGACTAAAAGACACATATTGCATATTGTATATTTTTGTACTGCTTGTTAGCCTATAGTTTTTAAAATGGCCCTTTATATTTTTATATAACAATGAATCAGACATCAACCTGTAGTTTAGATTTACTGTCTGTAGCCTCTTTTAGGTCAGTTTTTTGGCAGGTTATCTCTCTGCCTGATACCCGACTCAAAACAACACAAAGTTAGGATATAATTTAGCAGTAATTTCATGTAGGAATTGGTGGAGATCAAAAAAGAGTGAATTTACTTGAATCAATCAACTAGACAGAAATTTGTGTGCGTTTGTGCATTTCCGAACATTCTTAATCTTGCATGCAGCTTGACCATTAACTGAACTTATTATGATTATGCATTTTCATGGTTCAGAATAGAAATTATTGCCCAACTCAACTTATTACATCTCACGAGTAAAAACATTAAAGACAAGAATTCAGGAATTGAAGAAGTGAGTTGCCAAAATACCTTCTATGGCATTCCTTTCCTAAACAATGTATCTTAATATAATTTTACTGAAATAAATGAAGAATCAAGTAAAATTTTGTATTTTATATTATATTCTTATGTGATTGTTATATCTCAGTCTTGCTATTGCTACATAATTAATATAAGCCTTATTAGTGCAAAATCAACACCAATGGTGACTCTCGTATACACATCTTTTCTTCTTGCATGCTAAACACCTAGTCCTAAGCTGTCAAGCCACCTTCCATGAGTGACTTACTTGTTGTGATTGCCTACTCCTTGTAAACAAATTTGGCATCTCCACTTCCTGTACTCTTTGTAAGTAAACGGGCATTGCAATGCAAGTGAAACTGATTTTAAGAGCCTGAAATACTGCAGATTAACACAATTAGAGCTGAGAGGTCAAAAAGTTTGTGATGGTTAATTTTCACAGTGGCAAGATTATATTGGTCAATAAAGAACAGTAAACTAGTGAAAGCTGAGTTGTTGTTTTTTTTTTTTTTCTTTTTCATTTTTGTAGTCTGGACTGCATATGTTGTCTTCAAGGAGCTGCTGATTGAGTCATTTTAATCCTAAAGTAAAATGACCAAAATTAAAGAGGAGAGATTCATGCCAAGTTTCTCTTTAGCTCTATAAATGTACATCATTTCACAGGGTTTAATGTGAGAGATGAAACCCACATGCACACATCACCACAGACACCGTCCATATATAACAGTTTGACCTAATTAAAGCATATCGCAATGCTGTATGGTAATAATGTCTGAATTATCAGTGAAGCAAAATATCCAACTCTGTAATTTCCAGTGTTTCCTTGCCAGAGCAGACCTGGAGAAAAAAACAAGATAGTTTTAGAATTCTGCACAGGAGGACGAGAAGAAGAGATTATTTTGATTACCAGAGATAAGACATGATGACAACCTAAAACGAATAAAAAAATAGAAAAAAAAAATAATATCTTGTTAGTGATACTGTTAGACTGAGGCTGAATTTCTGGACAATGAGATTCAGCATGGCCAAAGTCAGGGCCAATGAAAACAGCATATTGTTGGATTGGTAAATTGCCTAAGAAGCTCAACATTGTTTATTCATTCATTCATTCATCTTCTACCACCTATCCATTTCTGGGTCGTGGGGTGCTGGAGCCAATCCCAGCTCACTCTGGGTGAGGGCGGGGTCACCCTGGACAGGTCACCAGTCCATCACAGGGGGAACACACAGAGACAGACAGAGACCAACAACCACTCACACTCACACTCAGACCTGCACACAATTTGAGTCACCAGTTCAACTAGACATGCATGTCTTTGGACGATGGGAGGAAACTGGAGTACCCGAAGGAAACCCACACAGGCACAGAGAGAACATGCAAACTCCACGCAGAAAGGCTCCAGGCTGGGAACCGAACCCACAACCTTCTTATTGTGGGGCCACAATTCTAACCACTATGTGACCATGCTGCCCGAGAAATTGCTGTTTACAGCTTTATATTTTTTTTATAAATTAAGTCATGAACTGGAAATATATTATTCAGGGACAAACATGAAAGATACATTCGCTTGCACATCTTGCAAGTAATGTATTTTAATACTTGGTTAATTCTTTTATATGAATGTGCACAGTGAAACTGGGGATATCTTCAAGACATTCACTTTCATTTCATTCAGTGGCTGGATTTGTTAAGAAAACAAAAAGGGCTCAATCTGACCTTTCAGCCTTCAAGGTTATTTATTCAGAAACTGGGAAGGACGTGGTCCAGGACACAGTTTTCATCTCATGTCATCCAAGGCATACACTTCTGAATCAGGTGACTGACATGATGGAAGATAATGCTGTAGTAGAAATCATGTGCTTTTGCTGTGCGTCATCAGAGTATTTCCAAAGACTTGAAAAGATTTAACTGGCTTAACTATGACAAAAATAAATCTTGTTTGAAAATGAAAAGCCTAAGAGCGACTGTTTTTCCTTTTGAATCCTTTGTTTTTTTATCTATTTATGACTATATTTGTGCAGGAAATTTACAACACTAGTGCCATTGGAATGACTGATGATTTCAAACTCCTGCTCATAGATTTATACTAAATTATTCATTTTATGTTTTTATTTTTCCCAAAAGGTTTTTTAGCACCATTAAGAATGATAGTAATGATAATTTGCACGTCAGAAAATTGTAAGTAATGTGTTAAATAAATAAAATAAATAAAAATGTGTCTACAGGTTTCACACAGACACAAAGTAAAGTGGAGAAAGGAAACGTTGGCTGAATTTCTCTGAAAAGCAGAATCAAATTCTTTTTCGTGGAAAAACCTTTAGTAGGAACCTGAGCAGGCAGTAGCTTTTCTTTTTTTTTTATTTTGTCCCTGAAGTCACAGCACATTTTAAAATAATTTTATTCCCTGCCCAAACACAGAGACACACTGTAGATATTACACAATTTGTTCCATCACACAAATGAGAATGGCAGCATACAATATTTTTTCATGAATACAAACCTTTATCTTTTATCATTCTTGTTCTTAAAAGATGTATGTGTCAGACCAAACATTAGTTCTTTCATTAAAAATCTGAATTCAAGAAAAATGACTCTGAAACATCCGCCTGCTCACACCACTGAACTGTGCTCGACCCGAGGAGTGTGTGTCAACACCACTGAACTTGACCAACACACTCACATTGGCAAACAGCTGAGAAAAGCAGAGAGACAACTGTGAACAAGCTGTAAAGTTTGTTTCACCCTCATCTGTTAATACACTTGACAGGTAGACATCAACAAACGCACACACGCTGACATATACACTGGCTCACTCTTTGGTTTGGTGTGATGAGATGTGCAGAGAGCCCTTGAACCTCAGGATTCCCACGCTGCTCCTGTGAGATGAGATGAACTATACTTATCCGCTCTATGAGCTTTGGGAATACTGTGATGGCGTCTTCCCCACATCATCGCCACGGTGGCATCAGAGCCACAGACCAACATGTGCTACCACCGAAAAAGTGACAAAGCTAGCAGAAGTGATTCAGAATCTCATCTGAATTCAAAGCTGTTAAAACGAATGTTTTCTTTTTTACTCACTTAGTAGCCTAAATCTTTCCCAACCTGGTAGGTTATATGTGCATGCAGATCACAGTTGCTGGGTCTGGAGATGCGTGGAATATTTTGCTGTGGAACACAGCATCTCCTCGGGTCCTGACAAACACTCAAATGACATGCTTTCTGTAAGTCAAGGTGTTTTTCCCCGAGGCCTCATATTAGTCAAACAGTCATTGCTGTCATTAGTGATACTTCTGTTTCTGCTGGTCATATTACCATGACTGGTGACAGACAGATAAGTGGCTGAATGTCAAAGTACAGGACAGTGCTGCTGAGTTGGGTTCATGTTCCTCAGTTTCACCTGTTGCTCACCATGAAAATGATGGTTTACTTCTCTGTATTTGTCCATAGTCTTTCAAGCTAAGCGGTTTGAGGCTTGTTGAGTTTCTTGAGGGTCTTCACACGATCTCAGACTGACGCCATGACGTTGAATTCATGGAGGTCTGATCTCCTTGTTCCTCGTGTCCCTGAAGATACTGTATTTCTGTGAATCTGAGACCAATCAACAGCCTCCCTGATGCCTCTTCATGTGTTATCCAGTTTGTCCAAATCAAACTCCTTCGATGAGTGAATCAGTCCTTGTCCTGTTGTCATGCAGTCTTATTGATAGACATAGATGCATTCAAGTTTACATTTCAGACCATTTGGAGCATGCTGACAGAAGAAAATATATTAGAAATCAATCTATCAATCAATTGCATTTAATTGAAACCACTTTAAAATATTTTTTCAAGGTTGGAGGGTTTTCTCAAGATTAAACATCAAGGCAATGCAACTGAATTCAGTTCAACTCAACTTTTTCTACATAGCATAATATCTACAGAAGTTCCCTTTTCAGGCAGCATGTCTGGAGCATCTTTGTTATATTCCTTACTGAAACTCCATTTTCCCCAAAGAGCTCTGGTTACAGTGTTGAAAAAAAGACCTTCAACAGGTAGAAAAGGAGAACTGAACCAGGCTCCAGGTGGGCGGACCCATCCACGGGATGCTGAGCTGGAATTCTTTGAAATGAGAAAAACAGACATTTTCCATTTCCATTCCAAAATATGGAAACTTCAAAATTGATTGAGTAGATTGACATTTTTTAAAGTTCAAAGCAAAGTCTGATATCCACATGCAGAGCTGAAATCTGTTAAAATATATTAATCTAATCTTATTTTCGCAGCTCACTTTTCCACGATTCGCATCCAAAGGTTATTATATAACGCGCTCAACCACCAAAAAAAGGAGGCGGAACTTCAGAATTCCAGAGATGCTGAGCGTTGTGCGATATGAAGGGTTTTTGCTGGCGAGTGCGGACTAATAACAGCAGTGGTGCAACTAATTTTAATAAGAATGCTCTGAACCACGTTAGTGAAGTCACAGAACCATCTGAGACCTTTCTGCAGGCTTCAGAAGAACCACGTCCTGTTATTGATCCTGCTGGAGTAACATCACCTGCCAAAAGCTCAGTCCCTCCAGCAGCAGTGGCACATGTCCAGCTGAAGGCAAAGGAGAAGCCTCTGCTTGATTCTTCTCTGAGCTGATAGTTGATCATGTGATTTGTCCACATGTCAAGAAAAGTTTCATTATTTCTTAACTTCAAATTTTATATTAAAGCTGCTTGAGTAAAATTCCTTTATAACATTGAATAAAACATTTGAGTAATGTTTGCCAAATGTTGCCAAACAGCCAAAATGCTGTCATAAAACAATTTACTATGCCTTTTTTTGTCTTTAATGTTGTGTGCACGGTGTGTGGCAATGTTCTGACACCTTATCGATATTAATGCTTTTGAGAGTTTAAACCCTTTTGTGTTGATGACCTTCAGATTTTTCTCCCAGTGCCACTATGAGGTAGATATCTTTGGTTTATAACCATGTTAACATTGTATGCTACAGAGATAGCGTATAGGATAAACGTTAGAAGGCAGAGATTCTGGATTTAAAAGCAAGCCCTGGATCCCAACACATTGTGTGTCTCTGTGATATGCCGTTTTTTTCGCCCAGAACCTGAACACAGCGCACAAACAGTTTCAGGAGATTATAAATCAATGACGGTCTCAAGCACAACCCAATAACATCACCAGCTTGTCAGTGATGGAAAAGGCTAAAATCAACATTCAGACCAAGGCCGAATGCTTGAGACGTTCAACAGTCAGTGTGGTCACCACAGCACTGTACAACTTTAAAGCCATCAGACGCTTAAAAACAGCCTTACAATGTGATTTTACGCTCTTCGCTAAAAACAGAGATTTACCATGCTGTACATATCTTGAAATACTTCCTTAGGGGTGAGGGTGGGGGAGTTAATGGAGCCAATACAAAGCTTAGCTTTCTGACATGAGAAAAAGGAATGAAACTAACAAAATCAGGAATCCTGTTGATGTTTTGTATCACAGCATGAGCAGGACACTGACACAGAAACTGAACAGACCAGAGTCTGTCATTTTTGTTTTCATCAACTCTTTCATTTTTTCAATAATCTGTATTCATGAGGTTTTGTCTGGCCCACTTCATATGACACATTTTGATGCGCTGTTTTGTTTTTTATCCACTTAAAATAAAGAGTAGAAAAAGAGACGATTCACCTCCTCTGGCCTTCCTTCACATCGTAGTGTGGATAGTGCTGATGTAATTGTATTTCCTCAGAGATCACTCCATGTTTCAGAAGATTAGAAGTTTAGAAGTTTTTCCAATGAAACACAGCCATCACAAAACCTCATCATTTCTCACAAATGGCTCTTCGAACACATTCATCTTAATGAGAAAACCTTTGTTTATTATTGGAATAGTAGATGTATGATTTTCATCTTTGCCTGATTGTATGGTGATGTAGCTAATCACCATTATCAACCCATATCTGATACCTAACGCATAAACTCACAGGCAAGCGAGCTGCCACCAGCCCAGGTGTCAGCACCGTTTGGTCTCTGTCGCTCATCTTTCAGCAGAGGCAGGTGTAGAGGGGGGGTTGAGGACAGGGCGGGTGTCAGAGGGAGTCCTAAACCTTCATCTAGTGTTCCTCCCAGCTGTTTTCCCCCCTGGAAGCAAGGCTCCTCCTCGCTTTAACCCTCGACTGTGTCGTTAAAAACCAGATCGTGTAGAGACAAGGAGGCGGGCGGAGGAATGTGGAGGGGAGGGATGGAGTGAAAACAGGATGCAGTGAAGATGAAGAGAAGAAGAGGGGGAGATGAAAAGAGATTCAATTTTCTACATAAATCACAGTTACAGATGGAGTTGTTTGAACAGGAGACACTCGACTTCGCGTTAAAGGTATTATACCAAAGCATCCAACACCTTCCTGCTCCAATCTGATTGGTTGGATGAGATTACCTGTTGTGTAATCAAGCATATCTGCTCTTTCTCCTCACCATCCACACAGAGCCGACATGAGAGGTAGAACTACAACACAGCATTTTCCTAAAATGGACTACACACTCAGCATGACTGAAAAACTAGTATTCACAAAACTACACAATAAATGCTCTGAAATGAGTTCCTTCTTGGCTCAGGACTTCTCATTGGCTCCTCCTGCAGAACATTTAAAATTCCTCAAAATATATTTGTCCCTCTCCAGCCTGGATTCAATAGTTAGAAAATGAAGACTGACAGTGTTACGATACGTAGTGAGTTATGGAAGGTTTACCTGAACTCATGCCCTGATCACTCACTCTGAGACTAATTCCCAACAATAATGGAAATTTCTTTTTCAATTTTGTTTAAGCCTTTATTGAATGAATATTTTTTCATCGCACAAATTGAGGCAATGATATGAAGAAAAAAAAGGTAAACAAAGTTATAATACAATAGTGTCTTAAGTTTGAAAGGACCCATGCAGAAGTTCATGACATGCCCGTATATCAAGACTTATTATTTCATATGTATTGAGGATAAATGAAGATATAATTTCAGAACATATTAAAATGGTATGAATTTATATATGTAAACAAAAGATTGCATAAGAAATGAATCGTATGAAACAACATAATTGTTGAGATATTAATATGTGTAGATATTAATCATTTATAAAAATTTTCATGCCAGTGATATGACCATGTATGTCAAAAAGTATAGTCTTTACAGTCTTGAAACAGCATACATATAACATTATATATGTCTACATGCTTTTCTTATATATTTTTCAGAAATGTCATGCCCGTCTTTTGATTAAAGGACAGTGGTCTCAGACTTTTTGACTATACTGTGATTGATATCAGCATACATACATTTATGTACTAAGCTGTTTTATTTTATATCAGATGTTCAAATATTTCATTATTGAGAGATAACTTGAAGTTAACTAGAACTAGAACTTGACTTTTCCCTTCTCAAAATATTCAGTTGCCTGCTCAGAATGAAGGTGCAGATATGCCACACTGATAATTTGCTTGGTGGACTAAATATCTCCCACAAAGAGCACTAAAGTCTAGAGGTCTGGATTTTTGGGATGAAATCAACCACTTAGTCAGACCAGCTGAATGTGAATAAGCAGAAAAATAAGAGAAAGAAAAGGGAAAATAAAGAACATGTACAAGCAGACAGGAATGGGGAGGAGCGAAGAAGAAGGAGGGGAAGTGGTGGAGGAAGTAATAGGAGGAATAAGGTGAGAAGGAAAAATAGTAGACGCAGAGAGGAAGAGAAGAAGATGGAGATTTACAAGGGAAAAGAAAACGACTGGAAACAAGGCAGAGGAACCAAAGGACGGGTGTGTCCTTGGCTCAGAATGAGTGTGTTGTCCAAACAGACTGAAATAGAAGCTGTCATTACAGCCCATACTGCTGTGACTGACTGTCTATCTGACTGGCTGACTGATTATCAGACTAGTTTCTGACTGTGTCTGATTGAACCTTTCTGTCTGTCCGTCTTGCTGACTTATGTGGTCAGTCAGCAGAGAGGCTACAGGGTGGAGCTGCCTTTACTGTCACCACTCACACACACATACACACTGTTCGTTTGCACTTGTCCTTTTTAGACATTGCACCGACTTGCATTCGTTGTGGAAACGCTCACCTTAACCAGGACCCCAGAATTCACATTTGGCCTCATTAGGATCAGGTTTTTGTGTGCATGAGGACGCACACCGACACTGCCTTGATCTGGCAGCTTCAGTCAGTCTGGGGCCGGGATGATACACCCAGTGAATGCCAGCAAGACAGTTTTCACTCCAAACACACCAGCATGTGTGCGTGCAGAAGTCTATACCGGCTCTGTAAGTGATGTGTAGATAATTATTACAGCTAACTACGTCTTTAACAAATTGTTAATATGATGTCATTAAAAAGATTGTCACTCTTCAACAGAGGAAATATGAAGCCTTACATTGTTTGATTTGACAAAAAGCCTTTTCTGTCAGGCATATTTTTGTCATACAAACTTTTACTAGCTTTTTTTTTTATTTGTGTGCACAGTGTGTGCCAGTGTTAAGACATGCTAACAGTCTTGTTGTAAGGTAAGTTAGCTGGTCTGGACTATCTCAGTAACTATTAAACAAATTGCCATGCGATTGTTCATTTAAATTCACATTCCCATGATTATGTCAGAATATTCACATTGAGGTTGAGGTGACACTTTTTGGATATTCATGCTCTTGAGAGGTTGAACCCTGCAATGCTGATGGCCTTCAGAGGTTCATATTAGCGGTTTGAATGTCCCAACAGTCCCATTGTTTGCGCCATACAGGTCTTATGTGTTTGTCACATGTCATTCACGTCACGTGATTCATTCGTTTCTTGTTTCTGTCACTCCTTATCAATCATGTCTACCTCAGACAATTTAAATGGAAGTCATTCTAACTGGAGCGGCTCATTCAAAAATGTACTCAATTTTAAACTGAGAACCTAAATTGTGAATTTACACAACATAGAATATGTTGATTCTCCATGCCAATACTTGTTGGAAGCTGAACAGGAGTGTATTGAATTAAACTGTATTTAACTGTACTGCTGCTTTGATGTTGCTCTGCCGTCGACTTTGCACTTCCTCCCTGGTTGTAAAACCCGAACACACAGCTGTCTGTCATCACACACAGCAAGACAGGCCGTGTTTTTGTGTGTGCGTGTGCGTGCGTGCGACAGAGAGAGGTTAGCTTACCTGCTGCTTTCTCATTACTGCCTTTGAGAGCCTCAGCAATAGTTAAACCTCTGTGTGTGTGTGTGTGTGTGTTACTGTAGGTGTTTGTGTGTAATGGGCCCTTTATGAACGGAAGCCACTGCTTGTTTGAAGTTTACACTATTGGAAAAGAAGGGAGAGGAGAGTAGTTGAGGGTTTTTATGCAGCGTGTGCTTGTTGCTTTGTGCGTATGTAAGCTGTATGTGTATGTATATACGTGTATCGGGGGGGTCCCACTAATAATCATTTACTGCAAGTGTGTGTTTTGTAAGAATGGGAGGTTTGCACCTAATAAATATATGTTTCACCTGGATGTGTGATGGCGTCTTCAGTTCCACAGGAACTGACCAGCAGTTAATGGGCTCCCTGCACAAATCCAGCTCCTACAGTGCACTCACTCACTCACACACACACACACACACACACACACAAAACACAAAACATAAAAATCTATTCAATTTATAGCATTAGTTACAAACACATAAAATGAGTTTGTTGAGCTAAGCGAAGCTAACTGACTGCTGTACACTTGGCGTACCATATTAAAGATATATTTATGACACGATGGCAGGGAGGCACAGAGGGTTGGTACGCAGGTGGTCCAGCAAAATCAGCACACAAAGGAAAACACAAGGAAACGATTAAAACTGCAAAACATACATTTTCCTTAATCGTTTACAGTTCGTTAGAGAAAAAGGTGAGCAAACATTGAGCAGTTAAGTTTGTGCAAAATAGCCAATATTAGCAATAACTCAACAGAAGAAACGTTGCAGCAGAAACTGTCATGGATATGCCTGGTATCCATGACAATGGGCTGTGTCAGTCACATTTTAGAATTGCCTTTATTTGAACCTACTACCAAATTATTACACATTTCTTTCAGAAATCACTTCTACCGGGGCAAATTGTTGAAAGTGATAACTAACTCCTATTCAATTGTGCCCAAAGACACAAATTATTTCCACAATATTGACACCAAAAGAAAGTCGTTCACTCTCTTGACTGTCAAGTCTGCAGAAATAATGGCCAACATTATGACAAATGGCTCAATAGGTTCATCATATACGTGGTTTAAAGAGAGAATGAACAGGCTGGAGCTGCAAATGAAGGAGGCCTTTCTGCCCTGAGAGACAGATGAGTGCCTGACATCAAACACACTATAAAAAGACTTTAAATTGCCCTAAAATATGTATGAAGTTAATTCAGTGTGCATATGTGTATGTTTGCATGTGAGTCTGCGGGGCAGACTGACTACATTCTACTGCCACCTGTTATTAAAACCACTTTTTGGAATTACAACCGAGAAACAAAGTTGGAATCAGTTTAATCTTAACGAACATTATAAAGGAATTCAGGAATTTCCTGGGTTGAGAGAGATAGAGAGCGAGAGGGTGAGAGAGAGAGAGAGAGAGAGGAGATCAAGATCTTCTTACTGTGGAGGCCTCCTCTCTCTCTCTTTCTCTCTCTCTCAGATAATTGAAGGCCTCGCTCTGGTTTTGGAAGCAACAGAAGAGATGAGCGGAGAATGAGACGCAGTGCTCATGAGTAAAGAGGAGTGAGCGAGAAAGAGAGCAGAGAAGCCACGTCCACATGTATGACTCACACTCTTTCCCTCCCCCTGCTCTATAACTCTTTGTTTATGTCACTCTCCCTCTCTCTCTCTCTCTCTTTCCCTCTCTGTCAGTGAGGTCAAACTGAACTCAGAGTGATTTCACTCCTGCTGCTCCTTTGTTATGTGCAGTATCAAAAAGATATAACAATGTTTCAGCAACTTTTGTAGAAGGCACATGTGCCTCTGAGCAAGGCACTGACTGTCTCTGTGTGTTGGTGTCATGCGCACAAACACACACATTCACGTCGGCTCTTTTTGATGTTTTTGCCAAGGTAAACCCAGACAGGCTTGAGGAGTGCGTCTGGCATCTAAATATATATGTGTCTGTGTGTGTGCGTGGCTGTATGTGTGTGTACATGCTCCTCTGTTAAACCACATGAAACCACTGAGACACTGACAGTGGAAGCATGAAACGACAAGGCATCATAAGACTGTGTATGAAATTAAAATGCTCCTTAAGACGATGGACACATTTCTGTGTGTCTGGATTGATAATTTTTTTTTTACCTCAAACAGCCAAATCACCCTGCAGACGTTAGCTGGAGCTACGAGCGAGCACCAACCACGTGCAGAGTTCACCTCAGCTGTGTGTGACTGAGTTTAAATGTCTTTAAATGTCTGTCCTGTTGTGGAATCAGAGTCATTAACATTGAGAGCGCGAGTGAAATTCTGCTGCTGTCCATATCAGTGTGCATGCAAAACAAACTGATGCATTTCCCCCCTCAGAGAGAATGCCCATCTGTTTTAGCAACATTAAAATGCCACCTATAAAATCAGCCTTGTGTCCGGTCTTGGCTCAGGAGGTTAGGTGGTGAGCACCAGAGATGGACTGGGACTCACTGAGGAATCACTCAGCCAGTCTAGGCCACATTTATACCTCTGGATGAGGTCTTGGTGATCACAGTTCACCTGGACTCAGCCGACTAATCCCAGACACAGTTAGATCTAAAAAGATGACTCCCTCCTTTCACTGACGATAGAAATGGCTACAAAAGCCGCTCCTTGCCGAGTAAAATGAGAGCGGACTGCAGGATTCATTGTCCCCAGATCAGCAATACAACAACAAAGCAAACCAGTTAGTTTTCATCCCTTTACACCAATTCTGGATGTTGGCGCGTAAACGGTCAGCAGCATTTACTGTTTTCAACATTCTGGGGAAAAGACTCTTTTCTCTTTGCTCTTTGTACAGGAGAACAGCCACAGGCCCCGGCCTCCATCTTGCTTGCTACTATTACTTCAACAAACATGGCTTCCAGCAGCTACGTGAGGGCAGAGTCAACTCCTGACAGTGGAAAAGGGCTCCTCCAATGTTGACATGCTTAATTGCAGTAAGATACTGAACCAATTACATTTTAAAGCAGATTAAAGATAACACCGCTGAGACTTCTCTTACCTCCATTTTTCTCTGCCTGAAGCTATAATTCAGACATTATGGCAAAGCTGTCCCATCGAATGTGCATGAAGCTTTTGCAGGAATGCAAATGTCTGGCCTTGTGTATAAAGAAACTAACTTTGATACCTCAAATTATCTAAATATTACAGTGTAGTTTTACTTTATGAGCTCAGTTTCAGTTTGTGGAACTTTCAAAATTTAGGCAAGGATTTTGTTCTGTTTGGGCAATTATAGGTCATCCCAAGGTCGTAAAGTCTTAAGTGGTGGCTGTCGATCGCAATTGAAAACTCACCCCTTGGAGCGTGGAGCTCTTTGTGTCTGTGCTGCGACCAGCAGCTGAACTGGTGTGGAGCAGTTGATGTTCAGGACTCAAAGAGCAAACCGCAGACAGACAGACAGACTGATGGGACAACGTTTTTTTCACAGGCATTTTTTTCTACATCAGCAGAGGGAGACCCTCTGTTCACAAGGCACCATGAACATGAGAGTGACATCACTCATCAGGAGCCAATCACAATAAATGTTTGCAATAAATGTTTAGAATATTGTCACAATTGCAGGGTGTGTTAACTTTACAGTGAAGAACGCCATTGTGGGCCTGACGGCAAAAACAAAGGTAACCTTGCTTTTGTTGAAAGAAAGTTACAGAGCAGGGGGGCTCAAATATTAAAGCAAGACAGAGAGGGAAAGGCAGAGTGGGGTGAAGAAGGAAAGTCCTGAATAAAGGATGGATTGGATTAAAAAGAGGAGAGGAGGAGGCCAGCTGAGAGTGAACGAATGGAAAAGCAGACGGAGGAGTGACTCAGTGCAGCCAGAGAGAGAGAGAGAGAGAGAGAGAGAGAGAGAGAGAGAGAGAGAGAGAGGAATGTTTAACACACTTTATGTCTCTCTGTCGCACTTACTTCTGTTTCCCAACATGCCCCCCACCCCATCCCCCAACACACACACACACAGAGCAGACTGGCCAAGGATGGAAACTATGAGCACTGTGCTGCTGCCAGACAGCAGAGAGAGAAATGATCAACAGGAAAAGTTTGACTCAGGATATTCTATTCTATTTTATTCCACTTCTTTGTCTTAAAGAAGGGGGGTCGTGATCTGAGTGGCGTTTTAATTTTAGGGACATTTCTTTCAATTTTTACTTCAGATGAATACAAACCCAAACAGTTCAAATATGACTGAAGCTCAAGTACGTAAACAGACCTGGCAACATACACATTGGAGGTCCAGATATACACACACGCCTATGTACACAGAGCAGACCCAGACACACAACTAGGCAGAGACTTATGCTGGTAATGAAATGGTGGTGTTAGCTGGTATGAAATGCAAGCATGCAATCAGTGCCTCCTCATCCAAACAGGAGGTTGAGCCATGAGATGGTGAGCGTCTGCTCCCGGGCTCTCGGTTGTCTAAACGCTTAAGAAGCAGCTCGGCCCTGCCGACGTCTGCACTGAAAGAAAATGACTTTAACTGGTGTAACCTCGCTGAGTTGCTGCTGGGTCGGCCGTGACGAGCCCATGCTACAGTACACAGCTGTGCAAACCCTCAGAGCAGTGTGAAAGTTAATTCATGGCGTGTGTAAGTTGTGTCCTAGCAGGGACGTAATGTAAATCTACTATCTGTATCTCTTTACTTCACAAAAATGTCTGTATTCACACTTACACAAGTGAAAGCCATTTGTACAGGAAACATAAAATTGTTGGACCTCAATTGTTGAATGCTATTTGTATGTTTTTGACCATTGCTGACATTACCAGCTATTTGCTGATCCATGTCGAAGAAACATTGTGATGCTGTTGATTTACTCACGAACAAGAGATGATTTCAGTGCAGATAACCTTGTTTTGCTTCTGATTTGATCATGTCTTATTTCCTATCGCAGTTAGCATGCTAAGCAGCTAGCCTCTGCTGTTGGACTGTCTCCTT
Source organism: Echeneis naucrates (assembly GCF_900963305.1). Classification (NCBI taxonomy): domain Eukaryota; kingdom Metazoa; phylum Chordata; class Actinopteri; order Carangiformes; family Echeneidae; genus Echeneis; species Echeneis naucrates. Next base: position 13,929,130 of record NC_042518.1, read on the forward strand.
GCTTTAGCAACTGAGTGACTCTAGCTACCAGGATTCCCAGAGGAAGTGGTACCACTCATTAGGCCGGTTATAACCTCTTACTAAGACTGCTAAGTAAACAGCTGTTAATGCTCACCCTGTGCCTCCAGCAGTAGGAAAAACTTAGAAATGGAACCATTTATCTTCTGTTTTGTCCTGATACAGATGGGTGTGAGTTTATCTGTTAGTTGGTTGTAACGTTACGGCAAAGTGTGTATTATAGCTCAGTGAACAAAACCATCCATTTTTTCTTTGGGTTATAAAGGTGTTTTACCAACAAATGCAAGCAGATCAATAAAAACAATGATTTTCATCGACACTTCAGACAATGAGGCATCTATGAAAAGACACTCTGAATGTCCATGTGACCGTCTCGTCTGCGGCCGTTTAACATGCCCAGCTCAAGTGGGGATTAAGAGGCAAAAATAACAGTTGGATTGAACCTGACCTGTACCAAATCAAGCACCGGAAAAACTGTCCAATTTTGTCCCCGTTTGCTCTGACACCACACAGATGCCACAATAACCTCTGCTCGACCACTGCAGTAGCCCTTTCAGTGGCATTAATTGGCCTGATTTTGCATGATGCACCGTTGATTTGTGTTCCTCATACTTCTCTGTGATATTTCTGGCTTTCCTCAGTGGACATGAGGGATCATGCCACAACAGAGTAAGGTAGCAGTTTGTGTGGAAACCTTTAACCTACCTGTGTTCAAATATGTGTCTGTTTGTCTGTGTGCGTTAATGATATGTCATAACGTCCTGCTGTCCTCCATTTCCTGTGTAGTAAATCCACAGCCTCCAGTCACACCTGTATATTTGTGTGTGTGTGTGTGTGTTTGTTTCTACGCGTCTACACCACATGTTGTGTTTAAGCACCCTTTGCATGCATTTTAAAAGGCAATCCAGCATGTGCTGACTAGAGGCAATGTTTGGGTTTAATTGAGCAAGCTGGCTGACCTGGCCTAAGATCAGAACCAGCTCGGCACATGATGAAACAGGAGGGTGAGTGATTGTTCCATGTGAAGATGTCAGAACAACAATCTGACAAATATCTGACAGCAACAACATTCGCTCTATCCCTTCTCTTGTTGATTTTTATCCCATCCCTTCCCTTCTTTTGGTTGACTTTGCATTTTCCCTTAGTAACACATCCATGTTATTTCTAGTTCTAAATTGTCATCATCATCATGTACCCATTTTCCCATTGAGATTTATGGTGACCTTACAGCTAAACACTCTGCACACTGGGAAAAACACAAAAAAAATCAGTGTTAGCGTTTTCATCAGTACAACACACAACAAAAAAGTATTATGTATGTATGATAATAAATTAGTATTAACCATTGGACGTGCACCTATTTCACGAGTTTTGGAGAGCGTTTGTGTATTTGGTTGTTATATGTTAGGGTTAGTTGCAAGTTGCAACGCCTTCTCAGGGCCACCGTTGAACTTACCAAAATTGCTCCACTTACATTTGGGACTACTTTATTGGATGATTATTTCATCATTCATTCATCTTCAACCATTTATCCATATCCAGCCCTCACCCAATTTCACATTGGGTGAGGGGCGGGGTCACCCTTGACAGATCACCAGTCCATCACACAGAGACAGACAGAGACCAACAACCACTCACACTCAGACACACAGACAATTTTGAGTCACCAATTAAACATGCATGTCTGTAGACGGTGGGAGGAAACCTACACAGGCACATCGTGCAAACTCCACACAGAAAATCCCCAGGCCGGGAACCGAACCCACGACCTTCTTATTGTGGGGCTACAGTGCTAACCACTGTGCTGCCCCATGATTATTTCAGTTAGGTTTTAAAGGTTGTGGCTGCACAAACAGGACACACTCAGTGACCAAACCATAAGGTCCATTCTGATTCGGGTTGTGTTTTAGCGTGTGATTTAAATACAAAAAAGGGGAATGGAAGTGGGTTAGGGGTGGGCGAGATCAAATAACTTGTCCATGATCTCAGGCTGGACTGCACAGCTCCATCTCTCTAGCGCCCCACAGCTCTGTCAGCTAATGGTTTTTCCCTGGCTGCTCGCCAAGCCCACAGCCCAGGAAGAGGAAGAGACACAACACGCTGTGCAGAGCTGCACTTATCTGCACCACCTATGTGGTCACACGACTACAATCCTGTACCTGTACAAACACAAACAGCGGTTAGGAGATAAGACTCAATTGCACACAGAGACACACGTAAATGCATCCATCAATCAGTGGAGAGGAGATAAGAGTCAAACTGCCAGTGATCTGAAATCTGTGTTCACTGCACCTGAATCAGTGAGTTGGATAAACTAAGGAACGCTGTTGCTGCCTACGCTACATGAACGCAAAGTAAACTCTTCCTCCTCTCTCCCCGAGTGTGCTCTAAGCTTTATTAACAAACCTCTTCTATCCAGTACAAAGCAACACAAGAGCCTTTGCTTTGTTTTGTTTTTTTAATTTTGTGGCACATCTGGAAACACTCAGTGTTGCGTTTTCATGGTTGCAGCCCGGGAGATGGACAAAGTGTAAATCCACCTCTGCTCTGCTCCATGGGATGAGAAAGGCATCATGGGAAACTTAAAAGCATGAATGAAGGAGTGTATATGTCTACAAACTTCCAAATGAGAGCAGAGGTCACCCTGAGAGACATCACTGTTCGTCCCTTGGTCGAGGTCAGAGGTCAGGAGCGGTAAGCGCGGGTGGTGGGGGTGGAAAAGTTACTCTGTCTAACTGGCATGGTAAAAGCTTTGCCAGCTGCCCCAGCTCCAGGCTCAGGATGCCTCTATTAATTGTTATGCGTTCATTTTATCACCTTTGAAGCTCCAGGTGGGAGGGGCTGTGCTGCATAAAATGGCTCACATGGCGTCAGGTCAGTTCCTTTTACTTCCCAATCCACAAGAGCCGATGACGGTTTATTATCAATAATCCGTACTGAATTGGTTCGAGGCCGAATGTGTGCTGGCTCTTTGTTCTTCTAGGCTGCTGAAGTAAATGTTTCCTCCTGTTGCCCTTACATGTGTTTTCTCCATCACTGCTAAGGTCTGCGCCCCATTGGTTAAAAGGTCAGTGACCCCAGCAGCATGAGAAAACACACAGTAAAGAAAAAAGTCAAGGTATTTATCCTACCATCAACTGCCATAAGCTGCAACATCGTCACTGCATTGTGGCTTCAGTGTGTGAGAACTACATTACCCACAAGTACTCTCTCTTCAGGTAGAAAGATACAAAGATGGAGAAGCTCTGGTGAACTGATGCTTTCAGGGGCTGTATGAAGTTCTTGAAAGTTACATATGTGAAGCAAATTCCTGGGAGTCATGGGACATTTTGGCTGTTTGAACTTTTGGCAGCAAGTACAAAACAAACAAACAAAAAAAAGCATTTACCACAACAATGTTTGTTTGTTTTTCCAAACAATCAGCAAAAAAATCTGTAAATGATGAGCTCCTGGTTCACAAGGAGCGTTGATCAGCACTGAAATTTGACAGCCGTGTCAGCAGCATCACTGGGCATCATCATAGCTCATCTTCACCCCATTCTTTGAGCTGAAATGGCATTCAGGTTAGCTGCAGATTATGATTAAAATGTCAGATTTGTTGGAAATATTGTAATTAAAGAGAACTGATGTCCAACAAATTCATACTAATTCAAATATACATTTCATAAAACTTTACAAGCCATTCAGTGTTTTGGACAGAACAGTAAAATCAGGTGTCAGGAGATGTAGTTATAGGCTGACAAATTCCAGGTGGGAAAGGATGTTATCCTGTTGATGAGATCACAAAACACTTGTTGTTCTAGACGGTATTGGTGTTGCATTAAACATGCTAACAAGTTCAAACAGCTATGCCTGTTGTTCTTTTGGCAGCCCGAATTGACTTTTTATTATTCGTGTGTAGTCCTCCGGGAGTGCACTAAACCATACACAACTTTTATGGGTTTCATACCTGACTAGAATCCCAACATAGCTCAATAAGCTGGAAAAGGGATCTTGAAAGTATGGTCTATAAAGCTTGCGTACAGGATTAACTAATATTTTTCTGAACTCCTTTTAAGGTCCAAAAAGTGTGTGAGAGTAAACATAGCTTTTTTTAAAATACTGTTTGAATAAAGGAAACAGCCTGTTAAACAATTTAACCCAGTAAGTGTTTATGATGATTCTTATGATTCAAAATGTCAAATCTGCCATTGACATTAAGATTGTGAGCTGCAGTAATTCCTCCTGATGACAGTGTTGGAGCTAAAAATGTACAAGCATACAGTACATTCTCATTTTATGTGTGTAAAGCGGGGAGGGTGGCACAGTGAATGAAACAGCAGTTAGCATTGTCGCCTTGCAGAAAGCAGATTCTAGATTCAAACCCTGGGGGCCCTTGGAGTTTGGATTCACTCCAGGTTCTTCATAGCCCAAAGTCTCGAACAGCAGGTGAGACTGAGTTGCCCATAGGTGTGAATATGAATGTGAATGGTTGTTTGTGTATATCATCCCCGGCACCTCACCCCCTGTCAGCTTCTCTGCGACCTGGCACTGGCAGAAAAAAAATCTATGTATCTGAGAATTTTTCAAAAGGTTTGTGATTAATCTTCTCTTTGTAATGAACACAAATCTGCATACTTGTTGAACCAATTTAAACCACTGCAGGTAAATTGTGCAGGTCTGGACTTAGTGCTCCTGGAGTCAGAGCAGCTGAAACAGATGTATTTTCATCTCCAGCCTGGTTTCCAAAGTTAATGCGAGGAGATTAATCTTTCCTGGCCGTCCTGCCTGCAGCTTTCAAAAGAAACTCCCCTGTCTCTCTGTGTCTTTCCAGTTCTTTTTTCTTTTCCCTTTCTGCCGATTTCTGCCTGCTTCACATGCTCTCATTCCTCTCAGTTAGTGATCTCCCTCTCTTGAAGTTTGCTCTAATGTATATGATAATAGCCTCTTTGCCCAAAAGTCCCAGTCACAGACTTGCACTTCTTTTTTTTTTTTTATTTCTTCTTTGCTCATTGCTTCACTTGGAAGTGCTCCTCATCTCATCATGTGTGTCATTACCTTTCCTGACCTCTATTCTTTCTTTTTGTGCATGTGTGTGTGTGAAAGGGAGAGAGAGACAGAGTGAGGCTGGAGACTGTGGATCCTCGACGTGGCAGGGTGACGTTGCAAAACCTGAAGACAAACCCTGTGGCTGGCTGAGGAACAACCAGAGACAAAGAAGGGGAGACAGAGTAGGAGGAGGCAGCTTCACTTCTTTATTTAATCTGGGGCCGTTGACAATTCTTACCAAAAACATTTTTTTTTGTTATATATAAATGACACAAAGAACTCTGGAGGGAAGAATCTAATAAATAAAACACAAAATAACTAAATTGAACTAACTAAATCACTAAAAAAGGAGAAGAACAAAAAAAATGTTTTCCTGCAATTGTGTAGTTAGTGTGTGTTTGAGAGACCGTCTTGTGGATCACAGCAGCCTTGACGCCCACTAACATGTTGACAGTCTGACCAATGAGCACATTGATTATTACTGTATTATCAGGTGAATACTCACTTCTCATCTGTCCGACTCTGCCCAACTTTAGTGGTTCTCGGCTACACACCTGCAAAGTCTGATGGATGCACAGTTGCTGAGTGCTGTTGTTCTCATCCACACAAAGTCTGACCATCCATTTCAATCAAACTTTATTGATAACGCACTTCAAAACAACCGAAGCACACAAAAGTGCTGAGCAACTTAGATCATGGTCATGGCACCGACGGACAGCTTCACATGATCACAGAGTTTTGCAATTATCTTGGTGCAATCACTGAGGCCGGGAAATCCTTATTTGGTCAAACCCCTGCCACTGAGTGGTTGGAGTCAGGTTACTGCTCAGTGAGGCATGCTGATGTGCAACAATTTTCATACACACTGAACTGTCATGAAGGAGGAATAATTACTGTTAAACATTGTTTACCTAATAAACTGCTGATTCCCTGTAGCTGTGCAGTTACTGTGGCTAGGTGTACTATCTATGAAATGCTCACAGTCTTCTACCTCTTCATGTCTTCAACATTCATGGTGGTCGTGCAAAACTAACAAAAGCCCCTGATGTATCAGACACATTGATATGCAATAAAGAAGAGGTAAAAGTTACACACTGGTGTGGTCCCACAGGGCCAGTCTGCCAAAGAAAAAAACAAAACAGAAGAAAAACAAACATCTCTTCCTTCAAAATGTCTCAGCTGTGCTTGGTCAACAGTGACATTTTATCGTTTCCCATTTCCTTTGTTCGTTTCCTAAGATAAGTTAATGTGCTCAAGCAGAGAAGGAGAGCAGACACTATCGACTAAACTTTTGGCTTCGGCAGCTTGTGAAACTGCAGCTTGAGAAATTACTGAAAATGTAAAATACCCCATGTCCGAGGCATATTTTTAAAAAGAAGAAAAAAGTGTGAACGTGTCTGAAATGGAGTAGCTTTTATCTATCACTGAGACGGGACTATCAGCACTGATGTTTTACATTTAAAAACTGTTATTTCTTGAGCGGAAAATGTGACTCAGTCATGGTGAGTGAAGGCAGATAAGTCTAAGTGAAATACAACAGAGACCCACACACTGGTTATTTACTAGCTAAGACATTCCTCAAACACAGCCCGTACAATCGTATTTATGGTGCTGCATGAAAACTCAGCTTTCACGAAAGTGCTGTAAAGATAGCAAGTGTTTTGATAATGCAGCTGAAATGAGGGAGAAAAAGGAAAGTAACAGGAGCGAAAAAGAAAATTCCCTTTTCCCACATTTGACCCAGACTCTCCCTCTTTCTCTCTCTCTCTCTCTCTCCCTCTCCCCGTGGCAGTTTAATCTAACCAATATGTGCGTTTCTGACACATAAGGGGAAGGAGATGGAGAGAACGAGAGGGAGAGACTGGGGGAGAGAGAGGGTTTGCATTCTTTTCCATTGAGGTCAATGTTCTACAGAGGCTTTGACCACTGCCTGCAGAGTCTATGTGTGTGACTTAACCACGGAAGAAAAAATTAGTGTGCACAGTGTGGACCAGTTTGTCCCACAATCAATAATTAGAAAAAAGGTTATCCGTGCTCTCTTGGTCCAGATGTCTCAACTAAGTCTCCCAGTTATTACATCTCAGACAGATGTTGAGAAGATCAATGCATTTCAGCCCAGCAGCTAAAACTTTTTCTCAAAGATAATTTCAGCTCAAACTGAATATAAATACTTTTTGCATCTCCATTGTTTTTCTGGCTTTTAATATATATGTACAGATAGCTGGAGAAAATAAGTGCGTTTAGTTTTTCGCTGATTTATCTGCAGTTCCTCCCCTGGCTCTCTCCCCCCTCTATTTTTCTACCTCTCTGAGCTGTCCTCTATATTTCACCCACCCCTTCTCTCTCCTCCTGAAACGTCCCACTTCATTCGGATCCAAAGCCTCACTTGATGTTTTTCAAGACTCCTCCCTCTCCTTCAACTTCTCCTCCCCTCTATCCACACGCCACACGTCCTTCCTTCCTTCTTTTTATCACATTTTGTCTCCTCTTTTGTCTGGTATCAGTCTTCCCATTTTCTCTCTCCACTTTCATTTCTTAGTTTCCTTGTCTTTTGCTCCTCTGTTGTATTTCACTCTAAAATCTCTCATTTTCCCATCCAGTTTTCTTCCCTCCTGTCATCACTTACTTTTCCCCCTTTTCTTTCGCTGTAAACATGAAACCATCAGGTGCAAAACGCCCGAAACAAGAAAAAGAGGGGGAAAACATTTTAAAATAGATTTCATATGTGGCTGCAAAGGAAGGTGGAAATGTAACATTTGTAGCAATATGTATTTTGTCTACGTTGGCAATAAAATTATTAATTACAAATATTAAGATATTGCATATATTGCATTTTTTTTATGTAGGCTGAATGAATGATTATTTGAAATACAGACAAATAAATGAACAGTTAGTATTCACCAACCAGCATCTATCAAGAAAATGATATTTGGTGGCCTTTCTAGTAAAATCACTCACTATCCAGGGACGTCTATGTCCAAGAACAAATCCCACTGCATTGCTGTAAAGTGCAATGCATGATGGTCTATATTAATGGAGCATTAGGTGTGCCCTAAATTTCCATGATTCACTGTTGGCCAGGTCTCTTTAGAAGCTAATAATCCGACCTGATATCTTGTTATTATGTTTCTGGCAGGAGCACCAGCTGCAAAAGTCACTGATTCTTAAATCTCTGATCTTTGATTTTTATTTATTTCAGGCTGAAAAGTCAGTCTGCTGTACTGATGCAAAAATATGGATGTTGTGTGTGAGTTATTAGTTTTCTGTAAACATGTTGGATCTTCAGGTAAAACATGAAAGATCCCTGTAACCATGGCAGCTGCACAGGGCATAGATGGATGGGAACAACTGTAGCCTCAGAAAGCTTCATGGATAAAAGCTGGACCAAAATGCTTTTCCTTTGACCTTTTCTACCAAAGCTAGACTCACCAATGAGTGAAAACTGACTGGTCTCAAGATGCACCTCTCACACACACACACACACACACACACACACACACATACACACAAACACACACAAATACACAAAAACGCTCTATTTTTATCAGCAGCCCTGTAATTTGACTGTATGTGGTCAGTGTGGATGGGATATGAAGAGTTAACTTCTCCCCACACGACTCCTCTCCTCTCTGGTTTCTCTCACACTCTCACCACTCCCTAACATGAGTTACAGTCCACCACGTGTGTGTGTGTGTGTGTGTGTGTGTGTGTGTGTGTGTGTGTGTGTGTGTGTGTGTGTGTGTGTTAGTGTATTTGACTCTGAACCTTCCTCCCAGCTGGATTCAGAGACTTTTTAGAATCAGCTGTGGTGTATTTATTCCATTGTCAGAGGTGGAAGGAAAGACATTCTGAAGACGCCTTTTCTTTTGCTCACACAGATGATGTCCACAGAACAGATTCTTGCTGGTTTTCATGAGCATGAAGTTATTAAGTCATGACTTCACAATTTTATGCATGTAATGTGTTGACTCTCTCATCTGACTTTTCTTTTTTCTCTGTTTTTCTTACTTCATGACACGGCTTTCTTTTTCCCTTTTGTCTCCTCTTACTTCAGTTGGCTTATTAAGTTTGTGCCATGTCCCCCCCACTCCACATTGTCTCACTCACATGACTTCACATATTTCTTCTTCCTACCTTCTTTTTTCCTTTGGTTACTTTGTCTTCAATTCTGGAATCATACAATACTGTCCCAATGTGTCTCACACAGAAGTTTGATTTCTAACTGGTCTGGACGTCATTAAAGGTTCAATATTAATGTGGAAACATCATGTCCAGCAATTCATCTTTTGAGGTGAAAAATATTTTTCCTCAGATTCCTCAAAGTTCTTTTTCATTAAAAAAAAAAAAAAAGAAAAAGAAAAATTCATTTATTCATTCATCTACTGCAGCTTTTCTGTTTCCAGGTCAGGGGGGTTGCTGGAGCCAATCCCAGCTCACTCTGGGTGAGGACGGGACAACCCTGTACAGGTCAGCTGTCCATCACAGGGCCAACACACAGAGACAGACAGAGACCAACAACCACTCACACTCAGACCTACAGACAATTTAGAGTCACCAGTAACATGATGTCTTTGGAGGAAACCCAGACAGGCATGGGGAGAAACTCCACACAGAACGGACCGGGAACAGAACCCACAACCTTCTCATTGTGGGGGCGACAACGCGAACAACTACTCCGCCATGTTGTCCAGTTTCACAAACTAACTAAATCTTAATCCAGGAAAGTCAGATGAGAAAAGACTCAGATGTTATTTTGTCCAGTTTCTCTACTTTACTCTACTTTTTTTCTGTTCCAGCATTGTGATTTGCCTCTCTGATCAAATAGCCACTAAAGCCACTAAATGACAACAAGACCCTGTGATCGATCGGGTCCACTAGATTCACTAGATTCAATTCTAATATTGTTTTTGAAAGCTACATATTGTGGAGTGAGAAGGAGACAAACCAGCGTCCAGCCTTCCAAAGCTAAAACCTCTGACAGCTCAGCTGACCATCAGAGCAATCTCCTGAAAACTGTTTTCCTCGAACAAATAAAATAATTACACACTTTTCAACACATTCCTGAAATGGGCCTCACCTGTCCTGTTAAAACACTTTAAATTACACCTTTCTCCACATCCCCTAAACACATCCCTCTCCCCTCACCCCCGTCCATCTACATAACTCCCTCTCTTTGTCTCTCTCCCTCGCTCTCTCTCTGTCATCGAACCACCTGTGTCCTCTGAAGCAGGTGTTTCCCATGATGCCATTTGGTCTGTAATATGTGACATTATGGAGGCAGAAGGGAGAAATATGTGGGGTTTTATGATCACCCTGACACCCCTGTTATTTTCTTATGATTAAAGGTTCACCTACTGGAAGTGGAGAGTGAGTGTGTGTGTGTGTGTGTGTTGGTGTTTGTGCATGTGCGAACATGAGGACTTAGAGTGTGAATTATTTTATTACTAAAAATGAAGAAGGTTGAGGATATCTTTCTGCATGTTACAGGGAATTTGGATGTAACGAGTTCACAAGTTCAACCCAAACACAAACACACACATACACATATTGTCAAACAGTCATGCTCTGTGATCATGTGTTGTTAGGCTATTTCCAATTAAAGGACAGCTTCAGCAGACGAGAAAAGAAAAGAGAGAAAAACGAACTGAGGGCAATGGAGGACAATAATAACTTCAGCACAGAAAAGCTGGGCGTTTTGCGGTGAGGTTTTTTTTTTTTTTCTGCTCCTTTTCGGGCTGGACTTCAGGAAACCACACGTATGCACAGGGAGAGAGAAGGCAGCAGCCATGGTAATTTCAGAAACAGGTTCGAGCTCAAGTGAGCGCCCACTGTCCTCTCCTCACTCTGAGGAGACACTCCGCAGTCTTATATTAGTACATTTATTGGATAATCCAAGCCTGATCTTACTCACGTGCGCCATCGAGCTCCACTAGTCATCTCCAAGAAACACTACCCAAAGACCCACAGTGGTCCACTGGATGACATCTTTCTTCATTACCACAACCACACTCACTGCTTTAGTTTAACTTAGTCCTCCCTACACTGTCTTACTGCCACGATCACCCTATTCTGCCAAAGGATTCTTTCATGGCCCCAAAGGATGACATCTGGGATTATTCTCATGTGATGTCACTTTCAGTTGTGCCATAGAGCTAAACTAAAAAGACCTCTGCAGCCTCTCCTTCTCTCTGCTCCAGGCTAACAGCACGGTGACACGAGCCTCTGCTGCAGCGTGACACACCTGAAGCTGAGTCTGAACCGTCAGTGGTGGGGTTGTATTTTCGGTAGCTGAGCAAAGTGCGTACTCTGAGTTTCTCAATGAACTGAGTGAAATAGTGAACCATTACATGGTGGTAACTTTTGAGTTTAAAGGTCGAGTTCATTGTCATTAAACTGGTAGGTAAATAAATCATAATAACTTCATGTAAAGAGCAGAAGAAAACTTAATAAGTGCTTCAAGCAAAACCGGAGAAAAGAAAAGGTCAAAAGAACAAGGATAAAATGACAAATGAACAATTAAATAAAAACATTAAAAACATTTCATGTGTCAATGTTATGCACAAAGAGCTGACAGCCGAAGTAAAATAAAAAAAAACAAACAACAGTTGGGGATGAAGTAACCCACAAAAGACCGTTTCTGAGGCTACGGCAAAGAGATGAGGTTTAAGAAGAGATTTAAAGGTGGTGAAGGCGTTTGCATGATCCAAGTCAGGGGAGACACCTTCAGAGAGGTGTCACATTGTGCACGTGTGTACTACATTATGAACACAACTGCAGATGTGTGTTCATGCTTGTTTTAGTTACAATATCATTATGAGGCCACAGTACATTAACAAAACTACCTTTTCTTCAAAATTTTTTCTCCTCATTTACTGACTGCTTCCTGAAGAGTACGCATGCACACACACACACGCACACACACACACACACACACACAGATCAACCCCTCCTACATTCTTTTCGTTTACGTTGGGAGAAATACATGTGTGTGTGTGTGTGTGTGTATTAGCGGGTCTCCTGATTAAAAAACCTGCTGCAATTTTCCCATCAGGTCCCTCCAATTTCTGTGTCAGTGTGGGTGGATGTACATCGATATCAGACAGTAAAGATGATTAGAATAACACAACCATTGTGTAGTCAGAGTTTTGGTCATATCTGACTTCAAAAGGTAAAAGACTGCACCATCTGATTGACTGGCTATACAAAACCAAGAGGTTGATGTCAGATTAGCTGCTAAGAATGGTCTTTTTTAAATCCACATTTATTAATCCAATTGTACAAATAAACATCCCACTGACTAACAGGCCTGCCCTCCCTCCTCTCCATCTTCTGTTCAGTAAATTTTTATTGAATGAAATGATGAACAACCTGCAGACACCAGGGCCAGGAGGAGAAAAAACAAAAAGAAGTCGATCTTATGGTCTTTTAAAAGTGAAATCGGTCTTTTCTTTTTCAGAAAATCATTCTTTGTCTGTCTTTGTAGAGGCCACTCATTGACTTAAAGCATTAATCCTTTATTAAGCCACTCCCCCCGCCCCCAGCTCTACTTGCCATTGCTTTTTTAAATGTAAAAGTCCTCAAAATGGTGGTTTCAAATGTAAATATATCCAAACAGCCATAGAAAATCACACATCAAATCCAATCAAATCAGATTTATTTATATAGTGTCAAATCATAACAAATGCACTTTACATATAGAGCAGGTCTAGATTGAACTCTATAATACAAACACATAGCAAGAAGGAAAGGGATGACATAATTCAGGAATCCAGGGCCTTCATTCACCTTTATTGTCAGTGTCTATTCGCGCACACATACGTGTGTGTGTGTGTGTGTGTGTGTGTGTGTGTACGTGTCCAGCTGTCATCTTGTGTGACGGTTTGAACACGTGGAAAGAATTCGTCATTACTGTGAATTTTTTGCAGGTTTTCTCCTCCACCAATGGAAACCACACCTTCCCCCTCCTCCCCTCTTGGCTTTAGAAAATGACAGGTGTTAAAGTGTATAACACACACACATATACCATCTGAAGAGCTTTCTGGTCTCCTTCTCCTTCTTGTATCTTTGGTCGGACTCTTTGTCTGGAGCTGAAAATTGCACTTAAATGAATAAGCACGTCTGTAATCCTCTAATGCTGCTTGATCCACCTTTAACTTCCCAGTAAACCCCCCAACTCCCCTCCGCCTGAACTCATCCTCAACTAGAATGTGATGCTTCATTTGTCATTCACGTAATTTAGAATTTATCAAACTCCTTCCATCAAGCCACTTTCTGCTGTGGACTCTGATTCTGGTCACAGTGGCCAGAATCCTTTCTTTCAGATGGGATCGTCATCTGCGTGCTCAGTCGGCCTCAGAGTCTCCTCCATAGAACAGTATAGGAGAGGTGTCTTTGCCCTAATTAGCTTGATCCTCCTTAAATGTTGCCACATTGAAGCAGAAGGTATTTGTGTTTGCAGCGCCTGAGCACAAACAGACCTAAAGGATTTGCTGTCTTATGCATGTGACGCGAATATCACAGTTCATGCAATGCTCTCAATCACGGCTGAGACTTTCCTGCTCAGCTTCCTCTGTTCAGAAGACCGAACCAAAAAGATGATGAGCTGAAAACACTGAATCCCAGACGGTCATTACACACTTCATCTGTCACAGTGCAACCACGGGATATGTTGGTTATTACTTCTTTACAGTCGGATGTAGATGGTTTATTTATTTATATAGTTTGTGATTAATTTTCTGTATTAAAGGAGTAAAGCTTTAATAAATACACAACGTCCTAACAGTGCTGTCCCAGCATGTACAGCACACATATACAAAACAAAACAACAGCAACAGAGACATCAAAATGGGGTGAAAAATACATCAACAAATAATGATGACCATGATTTCCTCTGTAGATGTTTCTGCTTAAAGCATGACCACTACCCAGTGCCAGAGACTTACATCAAATATTACAATTACAACTCAGCCTAATATTACTCATCTGCCTGCTGTGCAGTTTCATACAGAAATGGGAGTCAAACTGCACCTTTCAGAGTAAAAGCACTGGCAGTAAGGACCTGGTGTGCCAGTCACAGGAAGGGAGGGGGAGGGCTGGGAATAGTAGTGTGTAATCATGCCTCTCCGTTTTCCTCCATCCACCGTGGCGTCCAGGCCACTCAGACCGCTATAAATACACATTAAATTAGAGACTCGCTTTGTGTGTGTGTGGGAACTAATGGTTCTTAGGCCGAGAGTATATGAACTGTTGTGTATGTGTGTGTGTGTGTGTGTAGATTACAACATTAAATGACCACTGATCTGCCCTCCTTCCACGCTCCTTCCTTCCTCCCCTCCTTCTTTCCTTCTATCTGTCCTTGTTTCAAGGCTGCAGAAGCTGTGAATTTCTCCTGGACTCATATGTGACGTGGCTGCCCTGTCAATCCTCCAACGTGAAATAAAAAGACTGAAAGTGTCCATCAGCACTTTGCTTCTGTCCCCTCCAGTACGCTTCCACTCTGCTCTTAACATACTTTGTGCTTTGCAGCAGGTGTGATGGGGCCTTTAAAAGCTTCCGACCTTTTCATTTACAGACACAGTGAGGAGAGAAGAAACAGCATGTGTGTTTCAGATAATATTCACCGCGGCATGGTTAACATAACTACCATTGGTGCTCCTCTATTAAAGGAAAAATCCACTAAAACACTGTAACTGGACTCATAACAGCTGTTGGTTGTGTTCTCTTCATTCCTGGCTGCGTTTTGTACGTTTCTTTTTTGTATATTTCTTTAGCCTGTGGGTAAGAGGCCAGTCGTACATTATATGACATCATATCCACAGACTTTTAGTAGCTTCAGTTAAGTCTGACAGTGGAGAATTATAAAAGTCTTCCATAATCAGTGTTTTACATGGAAAAAAGAAAAAGTGTGGCTACTAACTTTTTTTTTTTTTTTTTTTTGCACTTACACATTCAATTCAAAATTTCTACAATGATCGCTGGAGCAACTGATCTGCCATTTTCTCAAAGAACCATTTATAAAACAATTACTTTGACGATACTATGCAGTGTGCACATTAACAAAACTCAGATGGCTACAGATCTGCAGTGGAGTTACTTCACATCTATCAGATATAGATGTGTTGTCCTTCTCTTACTTTCAGACTGGCTCTACAGCAAATCTATATCTATATTAAAGCTGCTGCCATTCACATTAGAACTACACATCCATTAAAATCTTTTGGAGCTGATTTTACTGCCGTGTGTGTGGCGTTGCTGACGGCAGCAGGTTTTTACACAACAGAAGATCAAGGTGGAAGAGCAAAGCATATTGGGATACCTGGTGTGTTTACTGCTTCCTTAGAAACCAGAACCTGGTATCGTTGCTTTTCTCTGTGTTGGTGCAAAGTCAGTGAAAGAAAAAGAGATTTAGTATTTTGATGTTTTGGCAACACAGTCTCCATGTCAGTAAAGTACCTTTGGATATTCACTAGAATTTGAAAGATTTTGAAAGAGCCATTATGAAATAAACTGTGTAATGGCTATAGCTTTAATTATTTTCCCTTCCTTTCATTCTCATTGCAGCACAACAAATGACAGACATTTTTTCAAAATGCAAGGCTAAAAGCTGCTACATAGTAGCAAGTCCTTATACAGGAGAAGTAAAGTCAAAAGTATAACATTTGTCTTCAGAAAATCATATGTTGTTAAATACTGAAGGAAAGTGCAGATATTCCTCCGTACGCTAGCTGGAGAGCGCGTAACATGTAGAAGACAGAGAGTCACAGAACTGTTTGCCAACAGGTTTTCATATTCTATCTGAATATGAACTGAAAGTAAAGCAAAAGAAAATACATAAGACACAGTATAAAAAAGTCCCTGCAGTTTTACCTGCCCTGATGCCAAAAGTCATCACCATCAGGAGGGTAGCCATCTTTGAACTTACCTGGACACGTGGTCACATAAACATGAAGCTGAACATCAGCAGCTACACCACGCTGACACCACAACCTCCTAAATGTGTTTATGAAGTGGTTTTAAAATGGCCCCCCTCTGGCAGTTTCCAGTAGGACATCGGGGGGCCACAGGTCACCTCTTCCTCTCCTTTCTTCTTCTCTTTTCATGTCCCCCTTTCTCTCCCTCTCAGCAACTTTTAAACAGTCCCTCTTTCCATATTAGCTGTTCTAGAAGCCTATTAACACCCCTCCATGCCCCACAGCCCCCCACCCCACTAATCCACTGATGTTTTCTGTTAGCACTTAGCCACATCGTGCAGGCTGTATCTGCACGTGGGGATGAAGAGGAGGGACTGCTTAGATTGGACCTGTACGTTTTTGAAGTTTTATGGTGCCTTTTTAAATGGCTTTTCTGGGGTTTTAGTTTAGAACATGTATTTTATAGCTGCCTCCGTTTTGCCTTGTTTTATTTTACCAGAGAGGTTCAAAAGCCAACCTGTGTCCTACATTCATTAGAGATGGAGACACTAAGACTACTGTATGAGGCCTCAGTTGTTCTGACTCGAGGATACACAACATGCTTGTGCAAAATACTCAAATCAAAGTGTTGATATCAATGCAAGAAGAATAACAATATCTGTTTGTCACTGCGTGCTTTTAAAGGAGAGCTGTGGAGGTGAGGGGCCTCCTCATACAGACTGTCTCCACACGAAGCGTCCATGTTTGTTTTTCAGCTTCATCGCATCAGAGGGTTGTGTCAATCCATCAGTCCACCCATTATGTGTCAATTATCCACCAGGTCCATGTGGCACTGGAGCCAATCCCAGCTGGCACTGGCTGAGGGTGGGGCTCATCCTGGACATGTCATCGACAAATAGACAAAAGACTCACACTCATGCACTGAACAGTCTTGGGACTGGGGGGGGGGGCTGGAGAACCTGGAGGGAACCGAGGAGGCCCGGGAAGCTAGAACCCTGAGCTAACTTTCTAATGAGGCTTATTTGTTGGTCAACTGGAGTTGGAAGGTTCATCATATCTCAAAGAAGTCATTAAACCCTTTGTTACATCACATGATCAACATAACCAAACAGGCACACGTTATGAAGAGCCGATAATGTGCCATTTAGCCCGAGCTATTGCAGCGTGTTGCTGAAAAAAATATTAGGACTTTTAATAAAGCTGGCCTGTTGTCCAGCTGATGCTGCTTTTCCTTTGTCTGGACCCACAGCCTGTGCAGCGGCTGCACTCTTTTGTCCGAACCTAAAAAGGCTCTACTCCTCCAGCCAGGAGGAAGCAGAGTAGATATGCTCTCCCTTTATATTGATGATGATTTCCCCTCTGAGCCACAGAGAGACTGAAAGATTAGTCTATGTCATTTGTCTTTCTGCAGGCAGGCAGCTGCTGTCCCTGAGTCTGGTTGGCAACAACTACCGGTTCAAAGGGAACGACAATTCAAACGTTTGCCTCGGCGACAGTGATGCTCTGATTCTAAAGGCCGGTCCTACGAACCTCGTCGTCATGATGATCGTCAGTGATTGGCACGTTTGTGATGCTAGGTGTGGTGACAACCTACCAGACAGACTACAGCCTTCTATATTTAAGAAAGAAAAAACGGTGCATGGGGGAGTTAGATGGAGAGTTGAGCAATGATCTGGTCTCGTTACATCCCTGACGGATCCAAGTTTTCTTGTTGCAGGGGGCAGTTTGTTGTTTATCAGTGTTGTGTTCAGGCTGGTTTGACCAGTCATTGGCTTGACTACATTCAACAATCACCTGAATTTTTTGGACTCCTGGAGAACTGTGTGAAGTCCCTGTAGATAATGCTAAGCTAGCATGATGGTCAAACTGCACATACAGAAGGTATTAATTTGTTAACTGTGTAGTAAAATTAAAGTAATGCATGATACCTTAATTTTCAGATACTTTTTATACAACTCTAGCAACAACTTCTTAGTTTGTGTTTCTGGTTTAGCGTCATCAAAGTTATTAAAGATTTATTGTGCACCACCTCACTGTTCTTCCTCTCTGGTGGACAGTCTGCTCTCCTGCAGCAGAAGCATTAAATGTGTTTTGACAAAATACTGATGTAAGAACAGTTTAGATCATTTTTCCTTCATTTGGAGAGAAATTCCTGGGAGAAGAAGCACCAGCGCTTCACCAGATGACAGCTGAGGCCCTGCAGCCGCTGGTGGGAGGAGCTGAGGAAAGTGGGCTGGGCAACCCCAAAACGACTGGTGTTGATTGGGTCATGGGTAGGTCGCAAGCTATTGGCTGCTCTGGTGCTGAGACTTTGGAGTTGTTGGAATCTGAGTTGGCTGATGAGATCTACAGAGAACTGAAGACCCAAGACGCACACCCTCTCGACACACTCAGACAGACACACACAGCCAATGGATTATTCATTACTGAGTACACTGAAACAGTAACGTAGCCTCCTTTCACTCTGAAAATTAAGTCCAATGTTGTGGCATTACTGAACTTCAGATGCAACTAACTTTTCCATAAGTTTATTGTCAGCTGTTTTTGGTCAGTGTTCTTTTAAATGTAATTTTTTTTTCAATGAACTTATATTGCTATATTTTTATATGAGTATGCCATATAAGGAGCTGGATGTTGAGGTTAGTTTTGATAAAAGCGTGTGTGAAGGGTTTATCTTTCAGTCTTTACCATGTTGATATATTAAAGACATGTTGAAAACAGAAAACAAAAAAATTACTCAACAGCAAAGTAGCTCCAGTGTTGTTTGACATCAACATCACATATGACATTTTGGCTGATTATTGGGAGTTTGGTATCCACAGGGGCAGCACGGCGGTTCGTGCTGTTGCCCCACAACAAGAAGGTTGCGGTTTCTGTTACCTGAGTGTGAGTGGTTGTTGGTCTCTGTCTGTCTCTGTGTGTTGGCCCTGCGATGGACTGGTGACCTGTCCAGAGTGTACACCGCCCTGCACCCCCTGCGACCTGGATGATTAGTGGTAGAAGATGAATGAAGGAATGGTATCTACAGATCATGGTTCAGTAAATAGTGAAGCAAATGACTGGACACTGTGTTGTTACCTCTCAAAATACTGCTAACCCTCCAGAAGGCAGCACCTCTAATGATGCATAACTACAAAGTGATTTACCAGCATTGCTGTTTTGAGCAACTATTTTATATGTTGAAAACCTGAGGCCGCTGCCATCCACAGACGGGCCATGCGTGAGGAGCCACAGAATTTCTGCTGATGGCGACGTCATGGACCATATTTTTGAGCTGAAAGCATAGCAGAGGGAATCTCCAATGCAAACATACACACGCACACACATAAGCTGACATTCACACCTTCTCAGATGCACTGACCACTGATAAAACACTGACTTTACTTTGGGAGTGAGGTAGCAACCTATATTTGCCATGCTGCTGTGGCTTATCTTGCAAAATGTAAAATCGTTAGCTTAGCTCGTTCCACTTTTCAAATAGCTGGGCCAAACGCAGACTCCTCTTCATCGGGGTTGTGTGCGGTTTTCACAGGAACAACCGTTCTGGTGGCTCCTGGTGGTCACTGAGGGAAACTGCACCCCCACAACCAGAACTCCCATTCACACACTCAGAGCCTGGGGCCCGATGAGCATCTCTAAGTTGTTGGTCTACAGGTCTCAGTACTGGTGTCACCGATGGACTGAGTTTACTGGTGTAGGAGCTTGGAGAGACAACACACTAGATTACCTGAATAGCACCAGTAATGACTACGTGTGAGAAAACACTGCAGATTTGGGGAGTCAGGGGAGAGAGGGAGGGAGAGAGAGGGAGGGGCCGCTGAGGGTAATGTTGCAGAGTGGGTGAGGCGTGTCCTTTCAAATGAAGGGTCGGGTTAAATGAAAGAAAGGAGGTGTCCTGTTTCCACACGGGAGGCAAATCAAAGCAGAACAAAACACTCCAATATGGCTTGTGTCATACAGTTCAAGCTAAGAACACACAAAAACATACAGATGGACTGTAAACGAGATCACACTCTGTGACTATTCTCTTCTTTTCCATGTTGTATGACTATGTGGTCCTATGACAGTCAAACATTATGAATCTGTTGACTACACGTAGATAACAAAGATTAAAGTTAAAGTTGAAGAAGAAAATAAAGTTTTCTCCAAAAAGGAGAAAATTGAAGTTATATAAAATCTAAACTATGGAACCCAAACCAATAAAATACTTTTAAAAACAGGATTTCCCATCATGGACATCATCATCAGCTATTTTCATCAGCATCTGAATCAGTGGCCAACAGGTCAACTGAAGCTTTCTGGCTTTTATTAAGAAATTCCATATTTTCAATAAATTATATCAAATTAGGTTTTACAAAAACAATAATCAGGCACTACCAGAGCTTGATGTAGGCCATTCTTCTGAGTCTGAGCGCTTCAAAGATCATCTCCAAAAACTATTAACTAAGGCAAACTACACCATTACACTGGGTGACATTTTCCCTCCATTTTCATTACAATAAACACAGGGTAGCTTATTTCAACTGCCCTGCTCCTGGAATTCATTCATTCATCCTCTACTGTTTATCCGTTTTCAGGTCTTGGTGGATGCTGGAGCCAATCCCAGCTCACTCTGGGCGAGGACGGGGTCACCCTGGACAGGTCACCAGTCCCTCACAGGGCCAACACACAGAGACAGACAGAGACCAACTCTCACTCACACTCAGGGAATCGAACCCATGACCTTCTTGTTATGGGACAACAGCATGAACCGCCATTTTGCCATGCTGCCCCCTGCACTTGGAAGCATTCAATAAGAAATTGTGTGTTAATCCAAAACTGCAAACCTGATGATGTTTCTCAACACATAAAGATTTAAAGCAATAAACCAAACGTTTGATTAACCACAGCTTTTGGTCTTATTATGACATAAGCTAGACGCAACAATTATTGGTTGTGCTATTCTGCCATGAAAAATGAATGATGTCCATGAAGATGAGTCCTTGTCTACAAATGTTTTTGAACCATTGGTCAAATGTGTATCAGTCCGCAGCTAAAAACAGTCCCTGGCACACACTTGAAACATTTGCTAAGACGTCCATGTTAAAGAAAAAAATAAAACCTCTTTTTAAAAAATTTAACGTTCGATTTGTGACCTTTTTGATAAATTCAAATCCTGATTAACTGAGCAGGGGTCTATTTAATTCCCCCCAGCCACCCATCTGATGATTTTTAGTACAGAGGAAGAATAATCTGCAGATTTTTTTTTTTTTTTTTTTTTTCAAGAGACCTTGAACAGGACGAGACTTGGTGAAAGGTTGGTGGTGCATGTTATTACATGATACACTGACCCAGAACATAATCAGTTCATTCCCATGCAGTGAGACTTCATCTGGCACCAACAACTGAAATGCACCTGCACTCACTTCTAATGGGCGGTGGATCGGCAGGACTTTATACTACATATGATCAGCTGCAACCCCCCCCAGGCAAGTCAAGGCAATGTAATCTAATTCTTATCTGTTATAAAGACCAACATATTGCTTTGTTCTTGAGTGACAATAAAACAAACCACACGTGTGTGTGTGTGAAAGGTTTGAAGAGGAGGTTTTGCTTTTCTGTTGGACAGAAATATTTCCTCTGACTTCTAGCCTGACTGAATGTTTATGTGGCCATCAAAGGACTCAGCACGATAGTTTATGCTAAAATGTGTGTGTGCTCTCAGGACTCTGACTGGCTGTGACTGAAACTTTTCATTTCTATTGATGAAAATCAGCGGCCACCATCAGAATGCCAGATGTGTGTGTTTGTGTGTACATTTGGGTGAAGTGGGTGGAGTCAAAGGGTCAGTCCTATCTGACTGGGCGTGTCCAGATGACGTTGCTGATGCGAGTCACCAACGTGAACTTTTGGCAGAAATATCACTCAACTTTTTGAAGTTTTCTCTTCTCCTATTATTTCTTGCTCCCTCAGCCATTACCCAAACACACACACACACACACACACACACACACAAACACACCCCTCCCCCCTCCATCTCCTCGGGATGGAAAGAGCAGATTCACCATCACTTCATACCAGGAAAGGAACACAAGCTGGTTCTAGTTAGCAAACCTCCCAGCAGAGTCTGACTCTGATTCAACATTCTGACTCCATTTAAAGTTAAAGGTGCAGATGTTAAAATGAAAAAAAACTTTTATTTCACTTTTAATCTCCCTTAGTCACTGGTTTTGATTCGATCGATTTATTTAAAGGTATTCATGAATGCAAACACGAAGGAGGGAGAAAACAGGCAAATGCATCCTTTCAGCTATGCAGTAAATAACATCATGACACAATATGCTCTTCTGAGATTTAAGTTTTTGGGTTTATTTTGAACACGTCAACATGTTTTATTGCGGCAAAACACATGAAATCTAAAAATGCTAGAAGATCTGAGAGCATCACTCAGTGTAAGCTGCAGTTCAGACAGAAGCATTAATTGACTGGTTGGGTCGTACCCTGCCACTGAATCCCATAGGCATCATATCCATAGACCGTTAGACAGTAAGACAGTAGATGTTACAGGGAGAGCAGATGTGTCTATTACTGACTCATTTCTGTGCACATTGGATTATAATTAAAAACAGAATCAAAAGCAGACAAAAATGAACACGCGTCATCATCACTCCTCCTCCTCAGTGCAGAAGAGGAAAACTTTCAGTCGTGGCTGAAAAGTGTCAGAGGGAAGGCTGAGCATATACACTTCCTCCTCCTCCGCTTCCTCCCTTCGCCTTCACTGGGTGTGTCTTTTCACCCCGAGCAAGAGAACTCCCCTGGAATGTGGGAGACAGCCAAATGACTTCTCCACCTTTTAATGTGCTTCTATTGTAGTTTACTTTAGTTGACTGTGTGTGTGTTTTCATGCGTTTAGGCAGGAAAAAAAATAAAAATAAAAAAAATGTTGCCCTGCAAGATTTCAGAATGCAACCTGGAAGTGGAAGGAACTTCAGATGTAATTTCTAATGCTTTTTTGCAAAAATAAAGATAGAAGGAGCAAAATTAAAAAAAAAAAAAAAAAAGAAAGAAAAAAATAATATGCTAAACTCACATTAAAAGCATTAATGAGTAAAGTGACACATCAGACCGCAAACTGTTTTTGTTAATAGCTTCATGCTCAGGATCATCATTTCCGTCATGTTTGAGATACTGAGTCAGTTTGGAAGGTCAAGGCTTGAACTCATCTGCTGACATGGTTAAATCCAGCGTTGCTGCAGAGCAGAGTTGCACTAATGTGATATTTAACCAGAAAACCTGGTGAGCGATTAAAGCAACGTCAGCCATGATGGGACGTGTTATGATTTAACTGTGAGGCTCAGGCCTCAGTTCAGGCTACTGCTTCTATTTTCCCCGTTTTCCTCATCACATCGTCTCGCCTCCTTCAGTCAGCCTGTCTGTGCCTGCCTCCAGCATACCTCAAGTTCCAGCCTATAGCTTCCCCCTCGTTCCTCCACTCTCTCTTTGTCCGTCTTTAAAAAGATGTAAAATTTGTGGCAGCAGTGCTGACACCCAGGTATTGCAGAATTGCAGTAATTCATCTGAGATCAATTAGTCGTATAACATATTGTACAGCAAATTACCCAATTTTTGTGAATATGTGAAACTGTTGACCTGCAGGATACCTGAGATACGGAACAGAAGGCCAAACTGGCTCCTGTGCCCAAACACGAAAATGAAGTAAAAAAAAAACCTCTGAAAACAAATATATGAACAGCAAAAACACTAATGCAAATAGAGAAACAATACAAAAACCAAAAAAAAAAAAAACACAACCTCCAACAATGCAAAGGAAATAAAAAACAAACACTTTAAATCTAAACAACACAAAAGCTTTCCTCCGGGCCTTCTATGAGAAGTGGAGTAGGTTTGGCCTGATCCAGAAGAGGAGACATAAAATAGTACGTTGGTTATAATTTTTACGATATTATAAAAGAGCTATAGATAAGAGAGCTAGCGTTAGCATGCTAAAGGCTTCGCTTCCTTCAAGAGCTTGTTAGTGACACCAGTGGGTGACAGATCCTATGCACACTGTATCATCTAATAGATTCAGAGCAGTTTGGAGACATGAAGAAAAGCTAGTGAGCTGCTTTGGCTGCTTGAATCATCAGGACAAGACCCTCCACAGCAGCTGTGACCTAATTCAAGGGCTGCATCCTCCAGACGTTGGATTTAAACACCAGGTACCCCCTACTACATGATTCAGTTGGGATTCAGTTTAGTTTTTACGTTTTCCAATTCTAAGGAAGGTAACTACTCTGTAACACATAAGAGAATTTCCTACAGTTTGGCACAAATTTGGAGCTTGACTCAAAGGTCAAAGGTTACAATCACTCTGATGTAACAAATCACAAATTCAGCTATGATGTAAGGCAAAATTTGACTCAAAAATCTGTAAAGATAAAATTAAGTGTTGATGCTGATGTTGATGATATTTTATACCCAAATGGTCAAAGGTCAACTCCACCGTGGCATCATAATGTTCCATAAAACACTTCTGGCCTTTATTGAAGGTTGTAACTAAGATTTAAATGTGCATTAACTTTAACTGCATTTTCTGCATTCATTCATTCATTAATTCATCTTCTACTGCTTATCTGTTTCCGGGTCGCCGGGGAGTGCAGGAGCCAAGCCCAGTTCACACTGGGTGAGGACGGGGGATAGAGGAAACCCACACAAGCACTGGGAGAACATGCAAAGTCTGCACGGAAAGGCCCCAGGCTGGGAACCAAACCTGCACCCTTCTTGTTGTGGGGCAACAGCACTAGTAGTTGTAGTATGAATACTGAACTCCCACAGCCCCCTTTCCTCTGCATGGGACATTCAATTCAGCTTGGGTGTCAGCAACAATTCAAAATAACACACATTATTCACCTCTGCACGCTTACGTTCATTTAAACTTGCTTGGTGGACTAAACAGCTGCATACCGCCCAAGATTTAAATCCGCACACCTGCATGTCCACTAAGTTACACTGGTTTGACCTACACGAACACATAAAGACAAGCCTCGACAGGCATGCTGCTGAGGATATAGAGTTACACACTGACACAAGACGTGCTGACACAGGAGAGAATATTGAATTATTTACCAGTTCAGACTGACTGAATAATCTCCACTTTACAATAAAGCTATTACTAATAACGAGAAGATTGGTGAACAGTATGAAAATGTTTCCTTTGCTACACAGTACAGGCACTAATAACACTGCAGATGCCAAGTAGTGAAACTCAACCGCAGTACATCAAGTGTGACCCACACAATCAACCATATATTTAAAATGAGACAAAACCGGAAAAATGTGATGATTTTTGACAATCTGATTTAGGCTAAAGCCTGTGATGGTATATAGAGAGAGGAGAAAGGAGGAGAAAGCCATTGCCATGAAAACTTGCGTCTGGTATTTGCAGTGTCTGATACTGAAAGTTATAAGAAGCTAAGAGCCAGTGTCTGACATGTCCTGGGTCGGCTAACACTTGTGCTGCCATTCAAAAGTAGCATGTTAGCTGTGAGGAGAACTTTTCCAAAGGAGGAATTATGAATGAATCAACAGCGAACACGGTAGCATGTCCGTAAAGAAGGCATGCTAATACACAATCCTTTAGGATCCTTTTCCAATAGTCAAATTGTTGAGCCACCTCAGCAACATTATGCTCCAGCCTCCAGGACTCAGCGGCGGCCCCAGAATAAGACACAATCACAGATCTCCAACTGTGGGATTGAGATTCTGCTTCGTAGTTAGTAGTTTTTTTATTAAACTAGATTATTAAGGATTCTATATGTCATTGTGAAGGTCATGGTTAATGTGTCAAAAAAGTGCACAAATAGTGCACAATAACTCTTACCCATAGTCCAACAGCTAAAATGAGATCTCTGTAATTTATTTATCTGTAATGTGAAGCTTTTGTTCAAGATCAGTATTAACCTTGTGTGTCCATCTTGATGAAACTTCTTTCCTAAGTTCATTTCACATATATGTGTGTGTGTGTGTGTGTACATGCGACTATTTAGGTACCAAACATAATACTGCTGGTTTAGGACACATCCTCTGACCTGTTACAGTGTCAGGTAGTTCCTGTCCTTCATATTTGTGGAGAAAATCAGCAAAATGTTTTGCTTTGCCTGGTATTTAATGCCGTTTTTGTATATTTGTTCATTGTGAAATGATATTATTAATTAGTTTGACTGTGCTCTCTGAATAAACTCTATGCCTGTGCTTTCTATTGTTCATCTGGACTATAAAAGAGAAAATGGGTGTATCTTCGGGTCGGGCCCTGCAGCTTGAGCTCTTATATTCATGTCAGTGTAAAACTCCACCTAGTGGATCGCTGGCTTCACCCACTGGCCATACACGTGTCCTGTTTTCCTCAGCCGTGAAGCAGAAAGCAGTACAGTTGGCTGACTAGCAGCATGGTCACCACAGAAAAGGGAGCACCGTGCATTATGGGAGTTCGGGCCAATCGGATCACGTGCCTGAAGCTCAGCTCTGTTTTAACTGGATGTGTTGTTAACCTCAGTTGTCTAAACCTGCCCAGCACCAGACCAGCCTCATGTAATTCCATGTTGCAGTAATGACACACAGGAAAGTCTGCTTTCAGTAACGTGGTTTGAGGGGGCTGAAGTTTTAACTCTTAACTCTGACTTTCTAGTTTTATTCTTCATCTAAACCAAAAAAAGGCACAAGTATACGCAGAAATAAACACACAAACACAGCTTGCCTTTTCAGCCTTGCACAGATTTCCCTCTCTTGCGCTGATCATCTGAAGTCTGATGTGGCACAAATGAACATTCACCCACAGAGATTTGTAAAATAAAATCTGCAGCTAGAACAAATTCAGGCTGAGTGGCGGCTGGGGCGGCACAAGTCCGTCTAAAAATTGTTAGGACAACCTAGCCCCTAACCCCCCTTCCCTCCCAGTCAAAGCCAAGTGGTAGCTTAGTAACTGTTATCAAAAGCCCACGTGCATCTGTCTGTGTGGCTGGATTGAAAAGATTTAATCAAAGACTCCAAAGAAACAAAATAACTAAATAGGGGACAAAACCGCAGAGAAAAGCAAAATGACTACAAATAGTCTCCAAATTACACAATGATACACAAAAGCCACAAAGGCATGGTTCATGTCCTTTTCAGACTATGTCTTGCTCCTACATAAAAAGATTCTGGGAGGTTGTACATGCCTGCGTCTTGTTTGGGGTATCCAGTGTCATTTTATTTTACATAATTTCATTTACGAATGTTCAAAGTTGTTTATTTATGATTAAACTACTGTTCTGACTCTTAATATATCTGAGTCTTTTTTTCTCCCCTGTTTCCTGCTGGGATTTGAGTGGTTAGAGTTGCATTGATCCTAATAATTAAGTCTGGCTTGGGTTAGCGTCTCATCCCAGTGCAGTATCCCATTGCCCCCTGCTGGACCTTTCAGAAGGTTACCAAACAGACTTGGGCAACTGCTTAGCATGGTGTTCATCTCTTTAGAGTAACTGGATGCACACACATCACAGCTGAAATATGGAAACTGAATGGATAAGCATTTCATCTTGTCAATGATGGATATCATGTCACTTCGGACAAACTATGGAAATCAGTTTCCATTTAAATGCACAAAGCAGCTCAAGCCTTCACCAAGCTAATGCTGCGTATCATTTCACTGCCATTATTTTTCATTGCATTTCTGAAACTCTAATACACAGAATTGTTTTCCTGCAAAATACCGAAACTCATTTATTAGCCATCAATAATTGATGATTGTTGTGTATTCTACTTCACTGCTTGCAGTTTGTAGGCCAGAGGACCAAACCAGTGAGCTAAAAGATGCTAAAAAGAGAAGAGCTGGAGGGAAGCTGTCCTTGGGTCTCTCTCCCTTCACATTACAAAAGTAATGAACTTACTGTTTGCATACAGCAAGCTGATTAATGCATCTCTGTGCAGGAGAGGAATAGTTACATATAGTTCTGATACCTTTAAATATCCACAAGGCACTTGGGGAAAAAATGGTCTGAATGTCCTGATATTAAGAGTGATATTCTGTTGGTTTACAACAAGACTTCATCATTTTTATTTTTCAAAACAATGTTCAATGTGAATATTAAATCTATTGTGTATAACTCTAAATGTTGAATTGAGATTCAGTAATTACGTGTAATATTTAGCAGGTAAACTGGGATTGGCTCCAGCATCCCACGTGACCCAGAAAGGGATAAGCAGTTGAAGAACGAATGAATGAATTTGCTCAGGTCAGAAGATCAGCTGTAACATCTAAGAATGAAAAGATCACAATGGTCACAAGTTACTGCAAATGTTTGGTGAAGGGGAAGGATAGGTCTATAGCATGGATTCAGCCTTTCAGAAATGAATTTAAAACATCATAATAGAGGGTATGTTAAGACCACAGCAAAACAGTACAATTTTGGTGTAGAGCCAAAACAGCTAAAAATTAAATAAAATAAAGTGCACACAATGAATTTTGAAAGTCTGACTGAGTTGCCTACCAGATTACATTTAAGGTAGGAAATGTGGAGCAAGTTGCTTAATCACCAATAACCTTTTATTACATGACTGTTTTGGATGAAGGTCAGCTTTGTGGCATTAATAATAAAGCAAAACCCAGTTTGTACTAGTTATGAAGATATTTTGAAAAGATTCATGTTTGGTAATAGTTTGGATTGAGACCATACTCCAGAAATCGACACCATCATTCTCCCTAATCTCCCCTTCTTCCTCATGTTCTCCTTCATCCCTCCTCTTATACAAACTTTTGCTCCCCAGCTTTGTGTATAGTATCTGTAGTATAAGACTGAATTGCCCTTGTTTTTGCCAACTTTGTACTTTACTGAAGTGTTTTCTATTCTCCTGTCTTCACTGTCATATTAGAGCACACACATGTCCATATTCAGGACAAGGTCACTTTAGTTAAAAGGAAGAAATCTGTTTAGCAAATAGATAATGCCTTGTCTGTCACCCAAGCATGAAGTTATTTACATGTGAGTAGGACAAAGGATTCAAGAGTGGGCTTTGGGAAAAGACAAGTCAAGTTCATTTGGTTAGGACTTTGACAACCAAGACAATTTATAGACCTTTACATTAAACATAAAGGGCATTAACCACATCATAAGCAGATAGTATGCTTTTTGGCTGCATTTTCATATCCATTACCACTGTCGGCCAAAAATAGTAATGATAGTAATAATACTATTAATAATGCTACTGCTACTACTGATAATAATAGTATAAATCATGACAATAATGTTTCCTTTTTCAGAAACAAGTAGTGTAAAGGTTTCCAAGGTACTGGGAGAATTCAGGTTAGGGGAATCTAGCCTCTTGAATCTGAACCTCATCCAGCTCTGTTTTGTATATGAATTTGAAATCCATTTGATCTGGCAAATGGCTTGGAACACAGGAAGGCAGAGACACAGAGAGGATTTATTTGGGTGCTGGAGCCTTTATAAATGTCAGAGCAAACAGGGTTGGGCTGTCTGCATGGTGTTTCACATGAAAAGCTGTCCTCCCTGCTGCCTTTAACCAAGGTGAGTGCTGTTATACAGGAAAAGAAAAGTCATTAAAAAAGATAACTGAGGTAACACTAAAGAGGAACAGCATTAGCAGAGATGTGTATTCCAAGGTTAAAGCAGTTAAATGTGGTGAATTAAGGCAGAGCAAATGGATTCAAGCCAACATTAAGGTGAATGGAATTTTGTTTACCAAATCTTAATTTATTGATTAAAAAACCTCAGTATTTTTTTCTTTTTTTAAAGAATAAATGTGCCAATGATACGTTGAGCATATAAGTAATTGCAGGGAGTATTTCTTTGGTAATAGATTAAATCCATATGTTGTGTTGAATGACAGCAGAAATTATGAAATTATCCCAGACAAAAGAAACACTTCTATATTCCATTTTTCTTGTGACAAAATGAGAACAGCAAGTGTCAAGGAAGTGTGCCACATGCTGGAAAAACCATCTGTGTGTGTCTTTAGACACTTAAAATCTCTAAATTACCTGCCTGTGGTAGAGTGTTTGCATGTAGAGGCCCTGAGTGTTTATCGATCGTAGGATATTAAAAAGTAATTCAATAATACAGCAGCTAAGATGATTTTAAAGATAAAGTTCAAATGTATGGCTAGCCTCGATGCTGACTAAACAAGAGACAATAAGACATGTCTCTGTGGACTATAACCAAATAACTTCAAAAAGGCTCGACCAAAACTCTCAGAGGCCAGGCAAGGTCACAAACACTTCGGGCCAGTCAATTAACGGTTCATGTCTCGATTTCTCTATTTATCCACCAAATTTCCACAAATCCAGGAAAAGTCCTGCTGCTCCTGATGGCCTTTGCTGAAATATAACCTAAAACAGCATAACACATTATAATGCAGGCCAGGTCATACAGTGTGTTGATTTATCATGCATACACAGTATGGTAACAAAAAACAGTGAGAGTGTTTGCATGTAGAGGCCCTGAGCGTTTATCGATCGTAAGCTATGTTTGTGACGCAGTTCCTCAATGAAACTTTTCATGTCACTGCAGGTAAATCCTCCTTTGGGAAATATGATGATGCAAAGAATTCTTGCAGTCCTGCAGTTGCTGCTGCTTCCGTCTGTGTCCTCGCAGACGGGAGGCGAAGAAACTCACAGCTATGAAATATATCATTACACTGATTCACAGACCTGGTGGCAGGCGCGGGATTTCTGTAGGCGCAAACACACTGACCTGGTCACCATCAGGAGTAAAGAAGAGGCAACAACATTTTTCAATTTCCGCGGCTGGATTGGTTTGTACCGATTCATGGGTGACTCTTCATGGAAATGGTCCTATGGAAAAGAGGACGCTAACTACACTAATTTCATATTAGATGGTAATTATTGGCAACATGTAACTTAATGAAGCATGTTTATTATTATCATACAACATTTTTATGAACAATGGATGAAGTAAAAAAGCGCCACATGACAAGTTTAAACACGTCTCTGTAAATCCATTTTAATAAGTACGGACATTACAATAAATTCAGGGGTACATTCAGGGAACTGTCACCAGCAGCCAGTTGTGGGGAACATCTAGCGTTTACCAAAATCCAAGGGAGACTGACCAGTTTTCTGCAGCCACTCAAAACATTTGCAAAACTGTGAGGTCAGATCAGGTGGGACGGGTCCACCTTCTTTCTTGTGTTATATTCTGAAAAACTGTTCACTTAACTTAATTGGCGTTGATGTAAGTTAACACACAGTCAAACAGAAGCTTCAATATTTCAGGGATGTCTGATATTCATTGTCCATGATGTTCTAAATGAATGATTGTTCTGAACATGTCAAACTGTACATTTAAATTTTCCTCCACTTCCATTTCTAACAGAGCTGGAGTCACACACGCGGCTGTGTGCTTATAAAAGAACTCAGGAGTTAGAATGGAGACAGTCACGGTGTGATGATTCTCATACTTTCCTGTGTTTCGATGACAAACGAGTTCTGGTGAAGAAGAAGAGGACATGGGAGAGCGCTCTAAACTACTGCAGGAACATAGAAGACAAATATAATCCTCAACAGTCCTACCAAAACCACCGCTATGACCTTGCCACCCTGATCACTGAAGACGACCGCAACTTTGCTAAAGCGAAAGCACAGGAGGCTGATACTGAAGAGGTACAGCAGTTTTCTGCAGTGGATTGTGTTGCCGGGGGAAATGCTTCCTTTGTGTTCACATCTCTTTTTGAAATGTCTCTAGGTGTGGACTGCCCTGCGTTTCCTGGCTGGTGGGTGGATCTGGACAAGTGGAGAAACTGTGACCTACAGGGACATCAAGAGCTGCCCCAAGACAAAACTCTGCGGCACTGTGGCCAGGAACAACACCATGCCGTTCGGGAGACAGGACTGCCAGAAGAAACTGAACTTCCTCTGTTACGTGAGGGATGAAGACAACTTAAAATGAAGTCACTCAAGAACCCTTTCACTTAAGGTTGCTGATCATAGTGAAAAAAAATTTAAATTAGATCTTGCTTTTAACTCAACTGCTACATTTAATATATTTAAATTTTCAGTTAAACAATAGATGTTGGTCTGTGTAGATGGGTAAGGGAACAGTAGCTTCTTGTGTACTTAGTTTTAATCGAGTGGCAATCCTCCAAGTTAGGTAGGTCACCGTTTGTGGTACATTCTATCA
This sequence comes from Echeneis naucrates, assembly GCF_900963305.1. Lineage (NCBI taxonomy): Eukaryota > Metazoa > Chordata > Actinopteri > Carangiformes > Echeneidae > Echeneis > Echeneis naucrates. The sequence goes on from NC_042518.1 coordinate 13,961,258, forward strand.
ATCACACAGTAGCCACGCCCTCTGAGTCAATCCCCGTTTTATCGTTTATTCCCCTCTAAAGAGGACGCCATTTAGGTAAGTGAACATGATGTTTTATTGAAGAACATTTGAAGGCCTGAAACTCTTTACTCAGGAAGTAAATCAAGTGAGAATAGAGCCATTTTCACATAGACTTCAATACAATCTGACTGTGGAGTCACCCTCTGATGCTCATTAGATAGAATGAAGGTTTAGGGCTCTCCAGCGTCGGCTCCAATTTTCAGACGCAGTCAGGGGTCAAAAGGGTTTGGCACTTCGTGTCAGTTGCCTTTGCAAAATAAAACTGAATCTGACCATTAAAAGCAATGCAAAGCAATAACAACACTTTTACCTGCACACTGCACCTGCACTGTGTTTTCCTGTTTGCAAAGCTGCCTGCCCAGCTGCTCCGCCCCCTTTGCTCCGATTGGTGCGGCCTCCAGGCAGCCGCCCCAGACAGGAACTGCTATTTAAAACCCCTGCCAGCTTGTCAGCCTGGGCGGCTGACTGTGTGACAGTTTGCACCTTTGCTTTGTAAACGCTAAAATAGCGGACCTCATTATAGCTTGTGTGTGTGTTCGATGGTGGAAGCTTTATATTCTGTAAAACCTTGGAAATAGAGGCCAGATTTAGTTATTGACTGTCTGTTTTGGTGATTGTCTCCCTTGTTGCCATTGGGCTTATTGTGTACTTCAGGTTCAGGGCTGCTGTTTCTGCTGTACTTTTGGTTTTTAGCTAGCTGTAGCCAGTCTTTGTTTTCCTTTTACTTTGAACTAGTCCTAATGGTACTGTTTAGCTCTTAGAGAGTCCTCTTTTGGTTATATTCTGTTTTTGCTTTAAAGCAGCACCCACCAGCCCGTTCCTCGGTTCATCTGTTGTTTGCCTGTTAACCACATTTTCTAATTTGAGTTACAATAAAAAACATTATACCCATTAATACCTGGGATTTGTTGTACTTCCCTTTTCCCCGAGAGCCAGGTTGTAACATGTAAGTTTTTCAATTTCAATATATGAATTGGCAATTTTTTCATTGAACACTGAAGCAGTTGGAAGAAGTTGGCTAACAAGACACGATTGTTAGCCAACCGTGGATTTGTTCATTCATTCATTCATTCATTCATCTTGTACAGTTTATCAGTTTACGTGTCATGGGGGTTGCTGGTGTCAGTCCCAGCTCACACTGGGTGAGGGGCGGGGTCGCCCTGGACAGGTCACCAGTCCATCACAGGGCCAACACACAGAGACCAACAACCACTCACACTCACACTCACACTCACACTCAGAACCTACAGACAATTTAGAGTCACCAGTTAACCCAAACATGATGTCTTTGAATGGTGGGAGGAAACGCACACAGGCACGGGGAGAGCATGCAAACTCCACACAGACAGGCCACAGGAAGGGGAGTCAAACCCCCAACCTTACTGCTGTTAAACAATAGCACTTTGTGGACTTGTAAATCACAATTCCAGCAGATTTATTTTATTTTTCAATATTAACAACCAAACCTCGATATAATGTCCATATAACAATAACAGTGGACAGTAGTATTCTAGTGTCTTTGGGATGAGGGGCTCAGACAACATGCCACGCTGTGTGATGTCCCCACACAGCCCAGCATCACACAACATGGCCAACCTCCCTACGAGCGAGTTCAGGAGTTGGCCCCTGTCCGTGGCCCTCTGAAGACCTGGATCCTGGCTTCATCGTCCAGCTCCTCCATGATTCTCTCCTGTTTGACGGACAGGATGGTGTAGCTAACTGGACGGCTACAGGTTAAAGGAAACCGCCATTTCATGATGTTTAAGCCATAGCTTCTTTTTTTAAAGTTTCATTTTTGGACAATGAACTCTATTAGAAACATAAAACAGGACAGGACAAAAGCGTACATAAACCCCACAGTTAGAGTCCAGTTTAGGAAAAGAGAGATGATGGAGCCTCCACAACAACATAATGATGAATACAATTTGATATCCAATAACAGGGCTTATTCTGACGTAAGAGTGCTTTTTCTGTGTGGAGGTCTGTAAATAGCATTTAAACTCGACCTTACAGAGACTGGTGTGGTGTGTCATCTTAAGTCTTATGCTGAGAAATATAACTGGCACCAAGATCATGATGTCGGTCCCTGTGTGACGTTGAGGTGGCCTGTGGTTTCTGCACCCTTCAAACTCTTTCATTTGTTGTTTGCACAACAGTTCTTGACTGCGGTGAAGGATACATATTCCCACCACGAAGGCTCCGATGGTCAGGCCGGTGAACAGGTTCCGCCTGCGGAGCCGCGCTGCGTTCTTCTCCCAGTAGTGGAGCTGCTCCTGCCGGCGGAGCAGCTGAGCCTCCGCCGCCGTCAGCGCTCCTTTGGCGGCTCCTTCCGCGGCTCCTTTCTCCGCCATCGTTTGTTTGGACATCCAGTCAGCTGCTCGGAAGCACCGTGCGACACGACCCGGATCCTTCTGCTGATGGAGGGGGCCAAATAAGTGCTTACTGCCATCTGCTGTATTGGAGCCTCAGTGTTCTTATGCTCGTTGTACTTACTGGAGTTGACTTTACACTCAAATTGTGATTTTACCTCATAGCTGATTTATAGCATTGTTTTTAACCACAGATTATATTTAAGATTAATAAAAAAAAGATGAAATAATACAGATCATCATGGTAACTCTGATTCATCAGTTGATATAATAAATACTCCAGTTAGACATACAGCGTGTTGTCTGGTCTAAGTCCCATGTTTTCAATACAGCACACTCATAAAACAGCATCCTCTGATAGTCCTGTTTCCTGAGCTGCACCTCAAACTACTAATTCCAACAGATAGAGGATAAATCGCCAGCTAAGTTTTAACTCTCATTGAAATAGGATTGTTAACTCCACAATATTCATCTGACCCATTTGAATATTAATAGCGTCTATGAAATATTAATGAAATGCATCATTGTCCTCTGATTGTCAGCTGCTGGAGTATGGAGCTGGTTGCCATGTGCAACATTTATGTTTAGGAAAGTCAATCCAAATCAGTCATTTGACTATGAAGCTCTACACAGGAAATATTCTAAACTTTCACAAGACCTGAGACAGAACTGATAAAAGATAGAGCTGTACCAACAGGTGACCTCTGCCTCATAAAGGGTTTAACACCATTTGGTGACTTATTTATTTAATGGTGTTGATGTGCAAGGCTGGAACATTTCCAGGCGGACTCTGAAGAGGCATCAAGTTTATTTAATAATTATCATTTCAATATTTAAACAACTGAAAGGTGAAAGGGACACATTTCTCTGCACTCATCTGAACCATCTGCTGCTTTTAATTCAAGCTGACTGACAAGCTGGGCTGCCCTCAAGACAATAAGAGCAAGAAGGCAATGATTGGCCACCATCTGCCACACCAGTCGTTTGGGTCATGAGTGTTCCTCTCTGAAGGACTACTTAAGGTCGTTGTAAAGGATACTGCTTTGATCAGTATAACCCAAGACCTACGCTTTGTTATGTTCGGTGCTCGAGTGATGGTTGGACACTTAAAGGACATGTGAGTCATTGGACTAACACCCATATTGGCCAACACCATGGAAGAATAAGTTGTTGCTTGTGTTGATGCTTCAAAGAGAAGCACATTTATCACATTTAATAATTTATTAGGTGTGTTATGTGACAGGATATTTCATGGTCTCTAGAGGTCAGTCCACTGTCTAGAAATGCTATGATAAGTTCAGTTTCTGTTCTGACTCTCTCAGCCTGCAATTGATGGAGCACCATTCAGTTCAAATTTAATATCACCTGTGGCTGAAAAGGGTGTATCACAGTAATTGGTGTGTTTCCTGAAAAAAACTTTCGAGTATAATGTAGTGTAATGCAGCATTTAAGAACAAAACTGATCAAAAGTCATATTTGGGCTGGGGAAGTAGTCAGTGCATTGTTACAGGAGATGAGAGATAACATATCTTGAACCAAATTTGACAAAGACAACAATGTATAAAATGAAATATTATATAATATACTATAAAACATTTGGACAGAATCACTGAAAACCAGGTTCTCCAGAAGAATCCTTGAACTCATCAAAAACAGTGAATTGCCTTCTGGCTCCGGCTGTTTTTCCTGGACGCTGCCAACATGTCAAAATCTTGTGTGAGACTTCAGCAAACGCACTGTACCAACAGGGTACACAAGTGATCACCACCTGAAAAAAACATTTCAAAGAAAAGTTCTGACAGACTAAAACACTTTCATTGCTGGAAACAGCAAAAACCAAATACAGCAATAGTTGTGGTTGAGGAAAAGCCTCCAGGTTTATTATAATAAATTGTCCAACTTACACTACAGCATACAAATCCAATTATCCTTATAATTTGCTTCTTAGTCCATCACCTGCTATCACCTGACAGTGGTTAACTGAAACAGTTAGATGGAAACTATTTACAATAAGGAAGTATGTCATTTAAATAAAAATGCAATTATTACACATAATTGTAAGATCATTGTTCCAAAGAGTAAACAAAGTGTATTCAGCAGTTACCAATAACTGTCCCTGTTATCCTCAAGACCTTTGGAAACTACATTTAATGCCTTGATTGTAAACATTTTTAAACCTGCAGATATTTGTAAGGTTTATTGAAAAACAAGATGTGAATGAATTATTTCAAACTGACATTAACAAATACACCTTTTAGCGTGTTTGCAAATCCTAGCAAATGGCTCGCTCTTGTTTTAAAAAGCAATTTGAAAGAACTCTGCTCTGCTGTAACTTTTCAAATCAATCAAATTTAGCAGTAAAATTAACAGTCTCCAATATTACAGCCTACCATTTATTTTCAAATGCAATCACAAAATAAGGAGGAGATATACAATTTAAATTAGGTTTTAGTAGGTTAGGGTAGGTTTTAGTAAGTTCACTCCATCGGCCTACGAGTTTAATTTACATGACTTTATTATTATTGCCATTTTCACTAACAGTATCCACACCGAGGTTGAGGATGTTTTTTTCTTTAAAAAAAGAAATATGTCTTGCTTCATCTGCTTTTCAAATTCAAAGTGAAATATTTCTTGGTAACTTCCTCTTCGTGGCTCCTAGTGTTATAAAACAGGATTATCCTCTTTTCTTCTAGCAGGGTTAGGTCAGTGGGATTCAGTGGGATTCAGATATGTTGTGTAGAAGCGGATTGTACATGTTTACAAGTGGAGGGGCTTTAATGGCCCAAATGCTCCCTGTGGAATTTAGGAAGTATATGAGAACCAGGACAAAAAGAGCTCCATTTTCAGCTGGCTGTTTTTACCTCTTCCCTCACTTATTTCAATTATCCAGGATTTTATGTCTGTAAATGTGTTTGACTACGTCAATGCTGATTAACGTGGGGAATCCACCAAAAACAAAAGGTTCAAAGTCAACGTTGACTTCAACGCTTGAGCCCAAATTTCCCAAAATGCAACTTGATTGCATCATTCATCAATCCCTGTTTGACCGGTGAAGTACCAGCTGTTTGAGAATGCAAATTCCAAATAGATTCAGGCTTTTTCTGAAATTCTGTAAAAACTGTAAAACTGTAAAAAAAAAAAAAAAAAAAACTCCCATCATCACATCAAATCACTGACAAGGTTGGAGGACTGCCCCTTTAAAGGCATCTGTTTTGTGTGTTCAGACGTTTTAATTCAAAATAAAGAAGGTGATACAGCACCTGGCTGTGTTTGTAAAGGCCTTCAGCACAGGAAACCTTTTTGGAGCTAAGCCTTCCTGATCCACATATTAAGACCACAGTGTGAACATTTTGGCGGAAAAACACATTTCCTGGTAGGAACAGGTAAGAAAAACGTTGTTCTTTTAACTTTCACCAACTTACAAAGTGTGTACAAGTCATCAGCGCCAGTCAGAGCAAAGCAAGAAAAACTGCATCCACTGCTCCCAGGCCGGAGGCTCCAGAGTTAAAACAGCTTCAGCTCTAACAACGATCGGGCTCAAATTCACGATTCTGCAGCAGGTGGCTGGAGCTAATGGCAGGCTGGGAGAGAGAAGAGGCATGGAAAGAGTCAGGAAGGTCCTTGGCGTACTCCACCAGCTCATAGGAATCCCTGATGTCTGTCAGGCCAAACCAGAAGACAGTCCACATCCCGTTAACAAAGCTGCCGTCACAGTGCTTAAAATACCTGAATATTAAGAGAGAGAAATTTGTTTTATTCATGTTATATTCATGTGAAGAGACTAAGGTTTTCCTTCTAAAAGTAAAGAGAAAAGTGGAAAGCAGTTCTACTTTTAAGAAATTCCACGCAAAAGGAACTTGCAGAGTTTGTATTATTCACCATATAAAAACATTCCATTCATTATCTATACCACTCATCATTCAGGGGAGCTGAAGTCAGTCCCAGCTGACACTGGATGAACGCAGGGTTCACTCTGCATGGGATGCCAGTCTGTCACATAGAAACACACAAGTATTTACATGCTCACTCTCCTAAAGAGAGTGTAGGGTCACCAATTAACCTGCATGTCTTTGAAGAACATGGAGGGAACCCACACAGGGAGAACATGCAGAGTCCACATAGAAAGTCCTGGGAATCAAACTGAGAACCTTCCTGCTGTGAGCCGACAGAGCTAGAATCATATTTTTAAGCCAGTAAAGAGGCTGAACTTCTGAGGGTTCAGGATCAAGTAGATTCAAATAGATTTAAATCCTCTTTCTGATCTGGACTCATTGCTCTCTTAAGGCTGAGGCTTGCAGTTCAAACCGCATGAGGCGCACGCGCACGTGTGTGTGTGTGTGTGTGTGACCTGAATGCTCAGGATTCCAACACTTCATTTGAAGTTCACTAACAGCTGTTGTGCCTCTTGATATTGAGGTTTTTATTCTCCATTAAAACTCAATTATTTCATCACAGAAAAGATTTTTGCTTGTTTGGATTATAATGTTCAGCTATAATATTTTCTCTTTGCAAAAATGGCAAATGGCAAAAGAATTTCACCAAATCACTCTGTTCTGGCTCCATGGTGGTGAATCCAGGTCCATACTGAAATCAGGACATTGCCACGTGTCTGCCAGTTTATGTCTGCTTCTTAGGTAAAACATCTAAACATTCAAAGCAATTAAACAGTCCAAATATTATTATATAACCTATAGTATTTGTGTGGCACTTTCTTTTTTTATTTGAAGTCACTTTCTGGAAAATGTAAATGCCAGACTTAAAATCGGTGCATGTGTCCTACCACGGGTTGATCCTATTAGTGGCTCTGGACCTCCAGAACAGCTTGCCCAGGTCCTGTTTGATGCACTCCCACAGAATGTGGCTGGTGCCCTGGCCCTGCTTACTGCTGCTCACCACAAACTTGTCAAGGTAGGGAGTGCCGCTGTTCACTGGCTCAATGGTGATGATGGCTGCCGCGCTGTATCTGTAGGGACAGAGGCATGGTCTTTAATAATAAGGTCACAATGCTAACCCTGATCTGGATTTATAGAAATGGATGAGAGATTTAGTTTTCCTAGAATAGTTTCACACACCCTTCAGAGAGGTAGACAGAGTGCAGTCGCCCTTTCAGAGAGTCGATGTAGTCTCGCCTCAGAGTTTTATCAAATGACTTGTTGATCAGAGCCAACAGGCGCTCCACATCAATCCCATCGAGAGAGCTATAACTGCGCAAGCACACACACACACACATACACAGAAGAAACAATCAAGCACTATAAATGAAAGAAAGAAAAAAAAAAAGACTTCTATGAGTGTTTTTGATCTTTTAAACTTGGGAATGAGACAGAAACGCAATACCTTAAAAAGATAATTCTGTGTATTAACTTGGCTCATATTATAATTCATTATTCATGTGTGCATACTCACCGGTGTATGGGATCTCCATTTTTAAAGAGGGTCCCGGAGCCTGAGAGGGAGGGACAAGCAAGAAAACTTGTTGAACGTGTGTAAATCACTGCTAGGCGGCCAAAACGACCTCACCACACACATCAGTGCTTCTTGCGTTACATCTCAAAATAGATGCATCATACGTGTGTGTGTGTGTGTGTTTTCATGTGTACGACAGCCTCACCTCTGTGGCTGAACAGCTCAGTCAGCAGCGTGTTCGCAGAGGTGATCACTGCAGAGGACTCAGTTGGCAGCTGGTTGAGAAGTCGGGCTATAGTCGTCACTCTGTGGCGCTCTGCAGTGCTCAGCCATGTCGCTGTTGATAGACCGGGCAGGTCACTAGGCAACGACACCGTGCCAAGCACCTGGGACACAAATACACAAATAGTGCTCAGCTGAAGTTGCAGGTAACCTTCAACATTCATTGTCAGACTGAACCTTGCCAGACTGAAAAGACATATACAAACAGATAGGGATATTAGGGCAGCATTGTGGTTAGCGCTGCTGCCTCACAACAGAGTCAGCAGGTTCTCCCTGTGCCTGTGTGAGTTTTCTCCCACCGTCCAAAGACATCATGTTTGGGTTATGTGGTGGCTCTATATTGTCTGTAGGTCTGAGTGTGAGTGGTTGTTGGTCTCTGTCTGTGTCTGTGTGTTGGTCCTGTGATGGACTGGGGACCTGTCCAGAGCGTACCCCACCCTCACCCAATGTGAGCTGGGATTGGCTCCAGCAGCCCCCACAACCCGGATACAGATAAGCAGTAAAAGACGAATGAATGAATGAAAATAGATACTACACACATACTATGTTGCTATTTAGACAGAACATTTCTACGTTTGGAAACTCAGTCAGAGCAGGAGTAAAGGTCCTTGCCTTTTGCTCTTGGCTGCAGAGTCCTCCTGAGTTGTTGAGAAACATGACTTTGTGGGGCTGCAGGGCTCGGGCAACAGCCGCCGTCACCTCAGTTGGGTCTAACATCACAGAGCAACCGCGGCCGTCCCGCCCCACCGGACAAACCAATGGGATGGTCCCACAGTCCAGACTCCACTGGAGGAGGCTGGTGTCCACAGCAACATATGGTGGAACACTGAAGGGGAGTGGAGAATGGACAGGATCACTGAGGGAGCAAAATTGAGCGAGAGGTGTCCACTGTGTTCTACGTAAAAAGCAGAAAAGAAAGGAAAGCTGTCTCGAAAGATTAGTACGAACACTATAAAGAAAAAGAAAGAATCCTAACTGAAACAAAATCCCCCCTCACCTGCTGCCTCGGGGTGCGTCCTGCAGCATCAAGAAGGACTCAGCAGAGAAGAAGGGCAGCACGGAGGCTGAGTGCTGCTGCAGAGCCTCAGTCAGCTGCTGGCTCTGCTCCACGAGCCCTTGGCTGCACCGAGACTCGGCCATTGGTTCCTCAGGCCCCATCTCCTTCGACCAGCCCATCACTACCACAGGCTTCATATCCATCCGCTGCAAGAAGGAGAGCCCAAAGGCCAGGCTCTGAACCATTTCCCTGCTGCTGAACACCGAGCTGTCCACCTGGGAGAGACAGAGGGCCCTTTGCACTCACTGGGAACAGATCACTTCCAGTTGTAGTGAGCAGGTGTGTAACCCTAGCCCTAACCCTGCACACACTCACAAATGACTGAGTGTTCAACTCAATGCAAATCAGTGGAAGTGATTCTGTTCAGTTGCTTTGTTCAAAATACCCCCCCTCCCCACACACACACACACACACACACACACACACACACACACACAAAACTAGCCAAAAATGATTTGGCAGCACACCCACCTGTCTAATGTAAAAATTGGTTACAGATTTGTGTGTAAAACAGCAGTTTTCTATAGAGTAATGGTTGGAGAGAGATGGATTAGAAACACATAAAAAGTCTCTGCGAGCTTCATCAAACTTAAACTCCAACAACTTATGACCAATGACAGCTTTTCGGTTGTTTGTTTAGTTTTTGTTGGTTTGTTTGCAAAGAAACCCGACGACCAATTCGACGAAGTTCAGCTTCATTTACTTAACAGCTGTTTTTGGTCATTTAAACCATGAACCGTGAATATTGCGGTTTTTGTCCTGAGGTGTTTTGGGGCAGGCTCACCTCCAGGACGGCGAAGGCAGGACACTGGGCCGAAGTGGCTCTCTGGAACTGGGTCAGCCAGTACCGGGCCTCCCGGGGGTCTCCGCCGACCTCGTTGAGAAAAGCCTTCACGTCCCGGTAAATCAAAGTCCGGTTCGCCATCACGTTCCGGTCCGCGGCCGAGGAGTAAGCCGGGTGGTCTTGCTGGGCCAAAGCCGCGGTCTTTCCTCCCGTGCCGGCCGCGTCGGAGCTGACCATTCGCCGATGGGGACCGAACATCCTCCGCTGCCGCTGCCCAGAAGTCCGGCTCATGACCGGGAGGGAAGAGCTCGACAGGTACTTCCCTGCCAAAACCACGGCCCGACAGCCGGAGGAGCCGCCGTGTACTTTGGCCATGTTGCTCGCTGACAGGCTCCGGACAGGTCCCTCGGTCTGACGGCCGTGCCGGCTGCTGGCAGCTTCATTCAGCGGGCTCGGCGCCGCTGCTGCGTCGGCACTTCTCAGCTTTCGTGAGCGGGCCGTGGAGCCAGATGCTGCCGGCTGCTGGGGAGACACGTGGGGAAACATCCAGACACCTTCCGGACTTTACACATGGACACGAAGTGATGACATTTATTTCTCCCCATTTTACACTGACAGAGGAAACTACATAACCTAACGTGTACATGTCAAACCATGCAGTCAGGGGCGCCGCTAGGGATTCAGGGCTCCAGGAAAAGAATCTGCAATTTCTATTTTTTAGAAATTATACATTTATCTCTTTTTCCCCCTCTTCGGCCCCCCAGCATGCAGGTTTCTTTCATGCAGCTACTAATGCTGCATATGTGAGTGTTTTTGTTTGGATGTGGTGTCACCTTACATAAAAGCTAAATGAATATATATATATTTTTTATCTTGTGTGCGCAATAATAATACAGTATTCTATTTTAGCTAGTTTACTTTAACATGTAAGCCCCATTTTTGGGGTACAACATTGAAAGTTCGTTATTATTATTATTATATTGTGTATCAAAGCACATTCCAATTTAACGAATTAGACTTTCTCCACAAATACTGAACTGGTGAAGGTTGGGCCATTTATTATCTGTTATATTTTGTATTATATTTTATTTATTTATTTTTTAATGATCATTTGTTGTATTTGTTCATGGGGATATAGAATGGATTTCCATTTTCTCTGAATTAAAAAGGCTTCTTTCTGCTTTCATTCACATGGATTATTGTGCTAGTAGACATAACTGCTATACAAATGATGTAGGACTTCTATTGTCCAATTCAAAATTACAGTCTAATAAATTGGCCTTTTACTGATGTTTACTGTCCCATCTATTAGTGTTTAATTATCTTAGAAATAATTCGAGCTCTCAGAACAAGATGCACTCAAAGGTTTGACTGTTCAGGTGCTTGGACCGCTGCCCCGTTCTGGAGTTATCCAAGAATGGTCGATGTGTGTGGAGTTTTTATCCAACTTCATGCTCTATTACATTGCCCTGAAATTTCTAATAAAATAAAACAAGCTATACATGATAGCAATGAATGGCACTAATAAATGTTTAAAACATAAAAAAAAGTGATAACGTCAAAATTGCAAATGCAGGAATTTTGCCATCTCAATGAAGTTTTCATCCTTTAAATGGGTGAAATGCTCTCTTATGGACAATGACCAAGACCTTCAATGTCTGTGTTTTTTTCTCAATCCTCCTTATCAGGGTCAGTCAAGTTAGATCTGTTAGATCTTAGACTGTGTTTTAGTTTAAGTTTTGTGTGTTGTTCGGTCTTGATTTTGATAAAAGTAAAAATAGCCTTTGGCCTGAATAAAAGCCCATTGAACTTTCGCCCATGTTGATTATGTTTTTTGAGTTAGTGCATCTAAATTGTCAGTGAGCATGACCGTCCATAGAGGTTTGAGGGCCTACCAACTACAGGAAACTTACCTGATGGCCGGAAATAAATGGGACGTCTCAATGAAACAAAGACATGTTCTCATGTCCATGGTTTATGTGGTGAAAGAGTGGAGGCTTGTCATCAAATGATCACGGTGTTGAAATGACAGCTGAACAAAAGAGACAATTTGCAGTCATCAGCCAATCGATAAGCTCATTTGAGGTCAAAAGGTCAAAAACTGTTTGTTTTCCATCATCTGTTTAACGGATGATGTTTAACGGATGATTTCCATTTTTCCTCTAACTTCTTTTTATAACAATATCAAAATGGAAGGCGGGGATGAGTTAGGATGTGACCTCTGAGGCTGGGTTAGGAGTGACTGACCACTCAGACATCAGCTGAGTTAAAGCGTTTACTGACAAACTCTCCGTTCTATAGTACAGCACAGAGTATCTGGAAAAGGTATTACACAAAATTCCAAAACTGGAAATAAATGTACACACATATACTGTAAATGAATACTAGCCCTTTGAGTACCGTATACAACATAAGCTAACTAATTAGCTCAAATCAATGCTAATTACCGAGTAAAAAAAAACAGTTAAAAAACGGATATTTTCAGAGTGGAAACACACACCTAAAGCTGCTGAAAAGAGAAAATCTTACCAATCCAATAATCTCAATTTACAGCATAATAAATATATCTCACACCGAGAGTGACTTCCGTACTGCTGCCTATTGCGCAACGCCAGGAGGAGGAGAACACTGGAAGAGCAACAAACACGAAGTCCTTACAAATTAAAACATCAACTTCAAAATAAAGCACCATTAGCATAAATGTCTAATGTGAAGAGCTCTCAACAATGGCTGTGGGCATTGAAGTCCTGTCTTTAAATGAAATTATCTAAAAGGTGGCGCTGCAGCAAAGGACACAGCATTGCTGCTGCGATATGCACTCTGATTTCAGAGTCATGTTCTTGGAAAGAAATTCTTGTTCTGACATAAGAAAACAAAGCATTGGCATATAGAAACAGGTTAGAAATAGTTGGTTTGATGAGCAGTTAGAATCAAATTGTAACATTCAAGTGACGAGGAACACCCTGCTGTTAGAATGAGCATGTATGAACAGTGCCTGGATGTCATCCTGCGTGTTGTTTCTTGTTGTTGTTTTTTTTTTTTTTTTTTTTTTTTTTTTTGACGTGTCAATGTTAATAAGCTTTTGATCACTGGTAAAATTAACTTCAGTCTCGGGTCAAGGCAAACTGTGGACTTCAGCCACCTTTTCCTGAGAGGGTCATCAAAACCAAACAACAGTCAATGGTAATTTATTTCTTCAACCTCAGTTGAAGGTCCTCTGACCTGCATGACGTAGTCATTATAGCCTAAACTACAATATTTCCCATAAACTTAGCCAAGAAGTCATCATCATCAAACAATGATTCAATGATTCATAATGATTTTTAATATATCATTTATATATTTATGTATTACCCTAACCCTTAACAGTAATTTTCAACTTGTGTTCTGCAGGAAGCACACACATGCTGCAGAGAGGGTCCTCAGTTATTCCTCCATTCATTTTGAGCAACTTGTTAAGTCTTATCCACGTGATCAGAGTAGCTAACTGGCTTCGTTTTAATTTCTTCTATCGCATATCTTATTAAAAAAGCTCATTTGGCCTCCACAAGAGAGAAGTAAATATACAGACACCATCGGAGCAGTTTGTTCAGCACTGTGGCAAAAGCTTGGCAGCAGACTTGTGTAATGAGGAAAGAGATCTTCTTTATTCCATCAGAAAATTTCTCAACCTCTCATCCAAAACCTCCTACTTACTCCATCTCCAGCACTGCTGCTCCTGCAACGCCTTCACTGGACCCACAAACCATAATAATACTGAGAGCTGCCAACGCCATTCCAACAACTAGCTCAGTAACTCTACAAGCACTTCTATCTGTGTATTTTTGTGAAGTTAAAATGTGCTAAGTCTTCTTGGAAAGTTTTTAGGCTTTGTACTGAATGAAATCAAAATGTATTCTTGGTCTTTGCTGTTTGATGACATCATCCTTCTGTCTCAGTTTCTTCCCTATCTCTGTCTGTCATCAGCCTGGATATAGTGGACTACATCTGCCCTGGCTGCCCTCCGGCAATCACACACTGTGTTTTCTCTCTCTCTCTCTCTCTCTCTCTCTCTCTTGCACACACACACACACACAAACATGCACAGTGAGGGCAGTGCTGAGGTGCACGTACTGTATAATCTTCAGGAAGTGATTAGGGGGTGTGAGATCAAAGGTTTTGTGCAAGAGGAAAACATTCCTCCCCCTTGGGGCCAGTAGGACAGACAGCTTGCTCATATTTAACTCTTAACACAACTAACACTCAGACAGACGCACCATTGGGCACAGTTTATGTCTTAAGACATCGAATGCTGTGTTACAAGAAAACAAATGCTTTGTCATAACTGAAGCAATATATGTAGCCAAACTGAAAAATGTGCTAAATCTGCATAAAAGACAACACAAGGGATAGCTGGCCCCCCTTCCCCGTTAATGGGGAAACTGTGTGTGTGAGTTTTATGTGAGGTATAACTTTGTGAGTAACTAGGTGCTGTTGCAGCCGTGCTAAAACTACATGCTAAAGCTAGTCTGAGAGTTGTGTTCACTGCCAGCTAGGAAATAAAGTTACTGTGAATGCTACTGTCTCCTGAGGTGGGAAACAATTCCATTCCGTCCTCATCACTTCTTTTCTTCGACTGAAATTAGCATGCTGACCAGCAAGCACTGGCACAGCCTTTATTTTCCAAAAACAACATATTATAGCATTAAATCCTTTCTAAAGGCATATCAATTCATCTTTTACATTAAACTCATTAATGACTGTCAGTCCACCACTTCTACTGCAACACGTTCAACAGAGAGAAATAGAATATAGCCCCTAATTAGCTGGGCAGAAGTCGGTGTATGAAATTTTTTAAATATAAAAATATAAAAAGAAATACATAATAAAGTTAACAAGTTAGTGTGAGAAGTAACTATACACATTTACTCATGCTAATTGAGTTTCTGGCATTTCCAAAAATTCTGAATTTAGAAAAAATTGACAAAGAAGCTTTTCTGCTTGAGAGAAAACTAACAAAAAATATATAAAAAAGCAATTAATTCCATTTGCTAGTATGCTCTCCATCAATAATCTTTACATCAACTTGACACATTTATAGTTTTCTTTAATTTGAGGTTCTCTGAATGATGCTGTGCACCATCTTCTTCTGCAGAGATAAAATAGCACCTGACTAGAGAATTATCACCACCCACTTCTAATGTCCATACACCTTTCCTTTATATTTGCGCAACAACCGTCAATGGAAAAACACCTACTTTGACATTTTGGCCCCCTGAAAGTTTTCATTCATTTGGACAGAAACGAAACTAATGTTTGATGAGAAGCAATGTAAAACTTTCTTTTAACATTTTCAATAAATACCAGGAGAGTATTTGTCCACTACTTCCAAAAGTGACAGGAAAGTATAAGGTGTGTATTACACAGCTTCATGTTACTCAAATTCCTCACAATGAGTGGTTGTATAAAAACAAGTTTTGTCAAATAATTATAAATCCCTTCTGCTGCTGGTGATACAGTAACATGTAAGTTTGAGAGGTGGACTTCACACTGAAACACATGAAATACAACACACCTCAAAAGTAAGAAAGTCATTCCTGTTATTTGGAAATGTACTAATCCCTGCTCTTACTGTTCACTATTTCTGTTAACTACTTAATGCCTGACATTTGGTTAATTTGAATGCATGCAGTAGGGGGCAGTAGACACCAAAGGCTGTGTGTGTAAGTGTGTGTGTGGGCATCGTGAGTAAATGTCATGTTTCTCTCCTGGAAGCTTGCCCGGCCACTGCTTGACTGACAACGCTGAGCAGCAGTGTAATACTCAACTCAAACTGAAAATATTATTTTACAGCTCAGTGGACTGACATGAGCGTCAGATGTTGTTCCAACAGTTTTAATGAAACATGACGTCTATTGTACATCAGTTTTCAGGGAGTGTAACGTCAATGGATGTGTCATTGGAATTCTTGTCCTCATTTTAAATCCCTTTTTTTGTTACTAAATAATTTTCTTATGCTAAAGAAATGCAAAATGCAAAACATATATAAAATTTCAGAATTTTAGATCAAATATGTCCAATGTGGCGAACACTGCAAATGCATGTGTTTTAAAATCTTATCAAAGCAAGTAAATCACATTTAATTTAATTTTACATTATTGTGAAAGGAAGGCTAGATGTATGGGTCCCTCTCCAATGGAACATTATTTCTACTTTAACCTACAATGATGATAGCGCAAACAACCCCAAATGTCAATGTTATCATTAAATGCAACTAAAAATAGCTCTTATTTGAATTTAATCTTTATGATTCAAATATGTTATAATCTATTAAGGTAAAATAAACCAACCCAAATTTACTACAGTTAAAAACCAACCCATGCTACACCATAATGTTTTATCAACACTCTCTAAGTTGAAATCCTATCCTGTCAAATGTTTTTCTTTTTACCCATACAACAATTGATGCTTAATCTTTAGCATTTTTAGGTTTCAGGAGTTGCTGTCTTTATTTGTAGAGTGTAGAGTGTTTATATAGTAGAGTGACTATCGTTAAGTTTCCAAACTTTGTCTGGATAAAACCAGCAGTTTGAAGACACATGAGCTCTGAAACATATCATAGAATACAAGTGAATTATTAAAACATTCATTATTCGCGGCCTTAATGTAAATAAATGGATCTTCTGGGTGAGACAAGCCTGGGGAGATGGAGTCAAAGAAGAGTAATTTTATAAAAAATAAGTTGAAAAGTAAAGATGCGTCATGGTAAACAATCAAACTTTCCTTATATGTGACCTACAAGAAAAAGCCTTAATGGCTGGAACACCTGAATCACTACCAAACACCCATTCATCTGCAAAGTCCAGATTCTTTCTGGTAGAGTCGGGCATTTGAATATGCTGGATCAAATATTTGGGAGGTGTTTGCAACGATTTCTGCGCTGGAAATCTCAGCAGGAAGGACATCTGGTTCGTTAACCTGCTGTGGCTGTGCTCAGACAGGACACTGTAATGGAAATATGTGATTTTAAAAAATTGCGCGGGACAGACCAAAATAACACAAAGATGTGTCCACTTGAGCCACGCATCTTCATCTTCTTCAGCTTAAATGTCACTGAGAACTATCGCCCACCAGCCCCTAAAGGCAAAACACAGTCAGGCCCAGGTGAAGCTTGAGAGCATAATGGAACTACAGTAGCTTCTGGCTGAAGGTAAAAATAATGCACTTAGTGACTTTTGACGGCGAAATATTAAACAACCCAAAAGATTTGTTTAATGAGATTGGTTTTTCTGCTTTCGTGTCCTCCCACCTGCCTGCTCCCTCCACTTGTTTTCTACCTGTCTGCCTGCCTGTCTGTGTGGGTGGTCATTTAATCATAGACTGTATGTGGTCCTTCATCCCTCTGAGGGCGAGAGGGCACATTGAATTAGAGCTTTGCATCGCTGATTAGACCTGCAGCAGCTTGTGTGTGTACAAATCCATCAACACGGGGTGTTAGAGTGATATTTCTCTCTGGTCCAGCAGTTTCATCTTTTCTCAAACACATGACGAAATACCACTGAGCAGTAAACAGGCACCTATGATTTGTTGGTGTGTGACATATGGTTTCAATACCCATGTGTCTCGTACGTTGAAAACAGCCTGTCTGTCATCCACCCACATCACAAACACAATAAAGATATTCAAATTCTGCTCACTCGTCAGCTTTGACTCTCAAGTGTGAAGTTCAAGCCAACAATATGGATGTGAGAAAAAATAATAGCCCAAATAAAAAAGAGCCATAAAATGGAATCATTATAAGATCTAAGAAGAGTATAAAGGGACATAACATGTGGAAATGGATATGAAACTTGCAGAGGAATTTGTGAAGTGATTGTTAAAAATATATATTGTTAAATAAAAATAGTTCAATATATATCAGCAGGAATATTTTTGTTTTACTGTAATTCATTGTAAAAACTATCATGATGTTTGAAGCATTAAAGTGTCAGTCTGTCCAAATAATATGTTAGATAAAGTAAAAAAAAAAAGAAAAAAAAAGGTTTTCTTAAAAAAAAAAAAAAAAAAAATCATCAAAAATCAAATGCAAAATTCTCAGCGATCAATAATCAATTGTTTGAATGTCAAGCGTTGTCTGTGCATCAGAAGATTGGTCTTACTCTGCCACTGAGCTCCAGACCTTTTAAAAACACATCAGTGAGAGTCAGCGGGCTACATGTTCCTTTATTACCACGAATATTGGCCCTGCGGTTGATTTTAAATCGGTCCCACATACACCACTGCTACTGCTGCTGCTGGAAATAATCCCTAAGGCACCAAATGTACAGCAATCTGCCACTGAAAGTAGTCCAAGCAAATGCACAACTGAAATATAAAGTACAGTTTGGATGGAAACGGTGTGTTCAGTGAATTATATCCAAAGTCACTGTAATGTTGTTGGGACTGATGTTTTACCACAACTGTGAATCCTCGACTTCTTCTCCATTGCTGCCATAAAGTGTTGTTAATGATTAGATTAGATTTCCGTTGCTAACATCACGTCTTTCATTGTTGACAGAATTGTGCAGGTTTCATATTAAAAGTCACTATTTTGAGCTGTATGCTGTGTTTATGAAGCTAACAAGCTAAAAACTAAAGGTATAGACATTAAACCTGCTTAAATGCAACATGTTAGCATTGCTAACACAGGTATGCTAACATAGCATTAGTCAACCCAGCTAAGTCACAACCTCACAGTACCACTGGGACATAGCTTTACATGGCACTTAAGTTAAAATGTCGTGGCCTCAGTTAACCAAGGATGAAAGCAGCGATTGACATTAAAATCATTCTACCAGCCACAATATACTAGATGTAAAATTTGGGTTAGCTGAACCTTTAAAATCTGTAATATTTAGGTTTTGTTTTTTTTTTGTACTTTTTTTTTTTTTTTTTTAAAGAGATGAGAAAAGACATTGCTTGCAACAGGAGCTGTGTGTATCTGTGCTCTCGAGACAGGCAATGGCAGTACACCACAGGAAAACCCTCCATCAATATTTTAAAAGGACCAGCATCCTATTCACACATGCAGACACATACACTAACACACAACACAACCCTTGCCCTTATTTGCACAAATGCAAAAATGACGATGCATATCGAACTAGTACAACACCCTGAGACTCGTTATCAGGAATCATTCAGTTCTAGGAAAATATGAACGTTTATCTGTTTTAACCCCTGGGCACCCCTCCACATGCTGGCACCTTGACAGAAACAAGCTAAAGCAAAAAGCTGAACAACAGTAAATGCCAAAGTGCTCCACAGAAGTGACAGAGTGCAAGATTTTCACCAAAACAAAATGAGAACCTGCTTTGAAGCCTGGCAGACAGCTTGTGGGCAGATGCCCCCCCAACCGCCCCCCGGCAGCGTAGACACCCACAAATCCCCAGCGGTGCCACCCTGCCACTCTGCCACCCTGGTGCCACACAGAGACTTGAAACACTAAATTAGAGCCAGTTGGGACGGTGGATTTGGATGCAGAGTCAGGGTGGGCTCCCTGGTGTGGTTGGATATGTTGGTGAAATGCGGTTATGTGTGGGTATAAAGTATTTATTTTGGTGAACGCGGGCTGTGTGTGTGTTTGTGTGTGGTCACTGTGTGTGTGTGTGTGTGTGTGTGTGTGTGTGTGTGTGTGTGTGTGTGTGTGTGTGTTGAAACCAGGTCTAGTCTGTATGTCCAGCCATGTGATCTCCTAATTAAAACGTCAACACACAGCAGATTGTAAAGTAAACAGGTAATCATGTCCAGTCACTGTATATTCTACAACGTGGAAAAACACCCATAAGTCCTCAGTGTATTTTAGCATTTGAGTGAAATACGGTGACAATATACATTCAAATCTACACATTTTAACTTTTAAACATTTGTTGGTAACACATTGTTCATTTAATTTAATCTGGCTTTTACACATTCACACAGCCTGATAATATTGTTCACTGATGTTTGATACTGTATTTGGTTTAATGAGAGTACAACACATACCCGCATGTTTATTAAAGTGTATGAAAAAACAAGGACTGTAGAGTGAAGCCAATGATGAACCGTGTTAAATCATGATTGTATCTCATGACCATGAAGGATTGACTCCACTGGTTTGAAAAAAAAAAAAAAAAAAGCCAGATTCTATTTAACTCTATGGGAAAATGTCCCTGCTTTCTGAGTTTATGGTGTCAGTTTTTAGCTTGAAGTGTTTATTACAACATGATTTTCCTTTTTAAAAGATGGCCCCAATTAGATGAAAATAGGCTATAAAGTAAGGGATGGATTAGAGCCTGGCTACTGGGTCACTGACGGACCGTACAACTTGCTGCACTCCTCACTCCCCGTCAGCTCCACTTGAACAGAAGTTTTATGGTTCATGTTCATGTTTCAGTAGAACATTTGTATCAGTGAACGGCTGGCTGATCTAGAGGCTCTGTAGCTGCTTGGGTCTTAATTTATCAGCTTCTCTCTGGAAACTGGAGCATCAGATTTAATTAAAATGTCTTCAGTCTCAATTTTATGACAATGGCCCTTTTCTGTTTTGTTTACACCATGAAACATCCCCTCAGTGTTTCAGCAGTCTGAGTGTCACACACATTAATCACCAGTTAACTACATTCAGCGCCGCTGTTGAAGGAGCACTGCTTCCCTTCTGACACAAATAGGACCAACAATATGTATATTTTTTATTTTAGATGTTTTAATGCAGAAAGTGGTTGAAAACCTAAACAAAATAGCTGCACCTATTGCGATTGTGTTTCTTCTGAATAAGATTCAAGTGGAAATAAATTAGCTTTAATTGTTAAATAAACTTTGCTAATCACAGCTTTTCAATATTTGTTGGTATTTCTTACTTTCATATGTAAATCAACATGACAGTGTTTCAGAACTCAGTTTATTTGACTAATACAATGCATTTGATGAAAACTTCCATTGCTGTTTCATTGACTTGAATCAGACTTTACATTACATTGAATCCACCTGCTGTGATTCTTGCCTATGTTCACAGAATAATTGCATGGTTTCATTGTTGGGATTTAATGCAAGTTTTGTATCACAGATATGAATTGTGTTCGTATATGAGCACGTTGCATGCTTAAGGCTAACATTTTGTTTTATTTCCCTTATCAATGAAAATAACAGCCTGAACCTTTCCTGAATTCTTTTAATCTTTGAATGTTTGTTTTTGGGGGATTTTTTCGTTTGTTTTTAAACTTAGCTGAAATCAAACAGTTAAAATTTACCCCAATCGTTTGTGTACTGTTGTGTCCTTTTCTCTGTGTTGTCATAGGGAAAGTGTGAGAGAAACACATCTGTTGAATTGCTTCCGCGTGTCAGTTCAAGCAGTGCAAAACTGTAAAATCAACATTTTTTAAACACTGAGTCATTAATTTTTACCCTGATGGAATAATTTCAAGAGACTAGTTCATATTCTATTTCATGTCATTTTTAGAAATAGATATTTTTGCCAATTCTATCAAGAATGCTAAACTCAAATGGCATTGTTTTTTGTTTATTGTTACTTATATTTAATTTTTACTTTACAAAAACTCATCAACGGTTCCACAGTGTGAATGGCAGGTGATATCTGGGAAGGGGAGTGCAGAAGCAGCCATGTCTGCTTAATCTGCTGCCAGAATAGAAAAAAGACAAGGAGCTTGTGGAGCACCACTTCAAGTTTGAGCAATTATTCGTTAAAAATCATTTGTTTTCACTTAGTGCTCTGTCTTTTGGTAGGAGTGGTGCCTGTTACAAAAGAAATTGGTTCCCATTTAATTCTCACAACTTAAGTCTGGAGCTCAGCAAAGCTATTAGAAAACACCTTTAACACACACACATGCACACGCACACCCTCTTTGTATTTCATCCCATCCAAGTGTTGTTTTTTTTTTTTTCCCCTTCCTCTTGCTCTCAGAACACCAGTCTCTTTTGTTTTTGCCTAAACTCTGGTGGAATTCCAACTGGAGGCGAACGGGGCAGGAGAAGGACGAAGGAAAAACATGTTGGAATTTTCTTCTCCTTTCAGATCTTCAGGGTTTCACAGCAGCAATTACACAGAAGTGTTACCAGATGCTTCTCGCCATTGTCGGACCAAAAAACCACGTATCTGCACAAAGTCAGTCTGTCTTCCAGGATCGGGAAAAGGAAGTGCTCCTTTTTTTTTCCCCTCTCTCTCTTCTCTTTTCTTTCTTTTACGCAAATGCAGTTTTGAAAATTCACATTGTAATTTCAAATACCTCAGGGTTGATGAGGCTCGCTCAGCACACAACGCTGGAACATCCACTCCGTGGAAGAAAAACACTGAATGTGTAGTTATATGGTTGTTTCCTGACAGCAGCTTTTGGTCCCTGCAACCTTATCTTATCCTTGAGCCTTGACTGCAAGTTCTCTCCAATTAGTTAAAGAAAAACACAATTAAATGCATACACACACACACACACACACACACACACATACACACAGTGTGTGATACAGTCAAGTTGCACATTTTATATTTTTCCTTGAGTGTAACAAATAGGCAGACTAGCTCATTCGCACACGCACACGCTTGCGTAGAACTACATTTTGCACTCACACCCATCACAGCATAGACCAATTAATCACTTCCAATGCACTGTGTCATCCATCACACAGGTAAAACAATACAGAGAAAGAGTAAACATAGTTATGTCTGCCTTTAAAGCACCACCAAAAAAATAAAACATCTCAGCATGTGACCAGCACCGAACCTTTGCTGTCGTGGTAAACACTAATCCAACACTATAAGAACTCTGTATATATCTTAATGAAATATTAATATTAATATTATTATCCATTGTGTTTAATTGCACCTGTCAGTGATATGGAAATTATTAGATTATTAGCACCGGTGCATACTGCAATCATTATGCATTGTACTTCGTATGTTTAATTATCTTGAATTTAATGAAAAGCTGATATGTAGAGTTTAAAACAACAAAGCATAACAAAGTTTGTGTTCCTGGAATCATGAAAAAGTTCTTTTTTATGAAATTATTGAATGCATGAGCATCTCCACAAAGTTTCAGACTTTGATATTCCAACAGTTGGACATCCTTGTTTGAAGACTGTCTCTCAGGTACTTTTTCTCTTTTATTTTTTGTAAATTTTGATTCCTGTCACTTCTCCTGAGCCTCAGCAGATGAACAGCCAGGAGGGCATTGTCCTGTAAAAGATTGACAAACAGGTAGAAGAGTTTAAAATCATTATGACGCTCCCTCCACCCTGCTTCACCTCTTATGTTTTCACCCATAAATAGAATTACATGTTGGGTTTGCTTTTTTGTTTTTTAAACAGCCTTAGCTTCATAGCATTGTGCATCCTAAGGGCTGAAACCTTGATATATATATATATTTTTTTTTTTTATTGGACAGCAACATTTTCTTCTGTGGTGTCAGAATAAGTTGGGTGATTGTTTTTTGTCTCCACACTTGTATGAAAGAAGCTCACCAATGTTAGCTTGAATTATGTTTCAGGATAAAGATTTGTGTGGAATTATTTCTAAGTGATTGTGTTTGTTAATAATGGTTCAACATTGGCCATCATTCATTTACTCACCAAGAGTTTCCCCCAGAGGAATTGTCTCCAGACGGCAACACATTAGCGGTACTGTTTCTATTTCTTAATGTCTTCTTGTGTCACTTTCTGAAGTCACTGAAGCCTCCGGTCTGTTCTCTGAGCTTGTATTGTAAGTGCAACTATAGCCGAAGTGCTTGCCAGGACTCGTAAGTAGACAGCTGGAAATGCTAAAGTTGGCTGTATAGCAAAAGCAAAACAAACCAAACAGCAATATTGGTGTGTAAGTAAAACGGCATATTAATGTTTAAATGAAGCATTCATTAGTCTGATGACCTCCTTAGTTTCCGATGTTATATACAGTACAGGCCAAACGTTTGGACACACTTTCCTCTTCATTTGAACGAGAAGGTGTGTCCAAACTTTTGGCCTGTACTGTAGATTTCGCTCATCCATCACAAGCTTGTGTTACTCACTGAAAGACTAAGTGTAAACTATTTTCAAGGCCACTGAAGAGAATCCTGTATACAGTCCAAACCTTTATCAGTGTGAGACTGTTCACCCACACATCTCCCAGCACCACGTATATGTTTCAAAAGTGTGTTAATTGTTTTCACATGTGACATTAACTACAGTTTATTTTGATCTGGTTCTCTGTGAATCATATATTGCTTCTCTTTAAGAGTCATAACAAAACAAAAAACCAGTATGCAAATAAAATATCATGCTACTGCTAACTTTAAGCTCATCAGCTGCTGGCGATAGAAGTACATTTATTTAGTCAGTGGGAAGATGGATACCACGTGTGTCTCATGAAAATGTGAGCCAAAAATAAATAAATAAATAAATAAATCATTGCTCCTATTTTATTTCAAAGTCCTAAAATTGTCCTGAAGCTGAACTCAACTATCAGACAACAGCAGAGCCTTTGACTCCACAGGTGATCAAACAGGCCATCCTCACCGGCTAATGGAAAAAGGGGGATTATGACAAATCACATATTTATGATATTGGTTGCTGTCACACTGGTTTAACCTCAGAACGTATCACCTTCCACATTTCAAATGGTGGGGAGCTGGAGGCCATTTGTAAATGGGAAACTAAATACCTCATGTGGGCACACGGGGGGATTATGGGTATTTTTGGTTTTGTGGCTCAGCTCAGTTTTCTGGCACGGTCACAGCAGGGTTTCAATTTAGAGCAGGAACGCAACTGATTTGGACACCAGCACACACAAATGCATGAACATAATGTACAGTAAACATGCACATACATCTCCCCTCGAAATAGCCCACCCCCGACGACACACACACGCTCACACTCTCTTACTCACTCATACACCCACAGAGAAGCTGCCTATGCTCTCAGTTTCTCCTGAGGTCTCATGGGAGAAGGTAATTGCAGCGGAAGCCAAGCTACTGGGCGCCAATCATCTCTTTGGTTGATAGGGATCAGTGGGCAAAGAAGTGTGGAGTCCAGACCTCTTCACAACCTTTGGCTCCAAAATGCACCAGATTCTGCTTTTTCGAGGACGTTAGCTGGTAACTAGTAAACCTAATGACTGCGTGATTATTCATGGTTACACTGTTTCAATGTCAACAGTCAAAAGCCGTCTAAAAATGTTCAGAGAGAACGGTTATAACTTAGGCATTGTTTAATTTCCACAAATTTGGCACAAGGCGTGCCATCTGCGCAGAATATAAGTTGGTAAGCTATGTCGAGTTCAGTCCTTTGTTTGTTTGTTCAGCTCAGACTCTGACACATCACAAAATGCTCCTTTTTTTTATTTTTAGCCTCTTTAGTTGAGTTCTCACTATAATATTTTCAGTTGAGAACAATCTCCATCCAAAAGGCCGTTTTAACTCAGTAACAGGAACTATCACCACATATGGACAACAGATATGTTGATTGATCGTGCACAGGCCAGTGAAAACAAGAAGCTGGGCATCTACACTGCAGTTCGTTTGATGCAGAGGCAGCTACTAGCAATGACAACAAGGCCAGTAACACTTGTAGTTTGCATTGCTGTCACCACATGTAATATTACTTGGTGTTCACCACATTGCTATGTCATTTCTTTCCAAAAGTTTCCATCCCTCTGGTCACAACACAATAGCCGAGTTTTGAAAAGAAAATGAATCCAGCGACATTTCTATTCAACGTTTCTATTCTCAATTATAATGAAAATTATTAATAACATTTCATCTAGCCCTTATAGCAGGCAAATTAGTTTGACACCGTATGCACAAACAGGCAGCACAGCAAGATAGTGGTTAGTGCTGTTGCCCCCACAGTAAGAAGGTTGCAAGTTTATTTCCCAGCCTGGAGCCTTTCTGTGCAGAGTTTGCATGTTCTCCCCATGTCTGTGTGGGCTTCCTCTGGGTACTCCAGTTTCCTCCCACCGTCCAAAGACATCATGTTTGGGTTAGTTGGTGACTCTAAACTGTCCGTAGGTCTGAGTGTGAGTGTGAGTTGTTGTTGGTCTCTGTCTGTCTCTGTGTGTCCAACCTGTCCAGGGTGTATCCTGCCTGCGTTCAATGTGAGCTGGGATTGGCTCCAACGCCAATGACCCCCCTGACCCAGAAACAGATAATTGGTAGAATATGAATGAATGAATTTATGCACAAATTCCTGAGTAACTATATATAAACTTAAATATGATTCAGTATTTAGCGACAAATGTTAATCCACATGAACACGTGGCAGTAAGATGAGCACCATGGTAAACTGGCCAAACCTCAGCATTGCTGTTAGCATGCTGATATTAGCAGAGGAAACGTTAGGGTGAAATGTCAGCAAGGACTTTTTCAAGTTTGGTTTCTTCAAATTACTTTGGTCTATTTTTAAATTCCCTAAACAAATTACACACAGCATATCACTGACTGTGCAAAACCCTAGTTTTTGATTGAGTGGAAGTTTCACCCCCCCTCCCACCCAGCAGCCACCTGCTGAGATCCTCTTCAGTGAGCTCCACAGGGGAATTCAATGTGTGAGTTCTTGTTCAGTGCAGTCAAGTATAAACTCATCGATACACTTTAAAGGTCAAAGTTCCTCCTCTGATCCAGTTTCTTACATCTTCAACTGCGAATTTTCTACATTTCTAGGTCACTAGTAATTTCTGCCTCTCTTAGTCCAGAGATAAAGTTACACAGCAAAAACTGCCGATGTAACCGGATTCAAATTGTGGCTTGCTTTGTTTTCAGTATAAATTGATTGTGTAATGCTTTCTAAGGAAGATCCTTTGACTTAATTTAAGATAATTTCACTTGCCCTGTCTTGATAAGCGGCTTTGTTTCCATTTGAGTTATTTTTTGACGTGTGACATGTCTATGAAACATCTTATGTCATCAGCCTATATCCCACAGTCATATCTGTTTTAAGTTTAAATTCAATTACAGCTTAAGCTGTATTTGACAATTCCTTAGTCGTAAGAGTAATAATAGTAATAGAATTGAGTGGTAGAAGAATAATAATGAGAACAGCAAAAATAATGATCACTCTTGCTGAAAACCACAACACTGTCGTACGCCTTGTTCCCAAATGTGTTGCAGCTGTCTCTTCTCACCATTACAGTTATTTAATGAAATGCAGAGTCACGTGTAATTCATTAAAATGAATCAGACAATTAATCACTGCAGTGAGGAAAGTAAAGGGAGGATGGAAGCTAGATGAAGTTAAATGGAGAAACAGGGAAATAAAAGTAAGACATGACAAGCAAGAAGAGTCTGTGAGAATGTGAGAATGTGAAACAGAGTCAGAGAAGTCAACAGAGAAAAGAGCTCGCATCTCTGATGCTAAAGTGAAAGTAGTGACTCAGCTCCAAAACCTGATGGGAATTTATTTATGTAGCTGATTCTGGTATTCTAGGGAGTTTCGTGTACATGTGTTTGTGCTCACCGGGTATTTCCCATTGTCGAGATCCACTCTCACCGACTTGTAACCATCTTATGTAGCTTGTGCTGTGTGTGCTTACAGAAGGTTTATCACGGCTTTGTAGCTAAAATAGTTGATTTGTGGGGCTGCAAGCACAGTTGAGAGTGGAAAGAGAAGAATGACCCTAAACATTAAACACTAAACAGTAAACCAAAACTCTGAGCTTTTAGACATGAAGACTGATTCTCTGTGTGTTTGCGTCTACATTAGCAGTTCACACAATTAGAAGAAGTCTTCTCTCTTTCTTGATTCTTGCAACACTCAACAACAGTAATTACCATTTGGTGATTACAACATCCAATGATTAAGGTGGAATTTGTCTGTGTAAATTTTTGTCAACTGTGGCAGCCCATTGGCCAGTCAGTGCAGTAACCAAAATCTACATTTCTCCAATGACTCTGTCGCTCTTACACTTTCCTAATCGCATAAAATGGATCTTAACAAAGACCTAAGGGATTTACACATATATCAGCTTCGGATATGTCACTGGACAGGCAGGACATCCCTTTTCTGGTGCTGTTTGCTTTGTGCTGAACATAAATTGGATGTTAAAGTGGGCAAAGAGTTGTGAAAGGTTAGAGTTGGGGTAGAGGGCTTGGTAAGACATAAATCAGTTACATGTCCACAGGAATTAACGTGAGGAGGTGTGTGTTCTTTTCTGTTCAGACGGAACTGGCAAATAATAAATAATAATTCATTTACCGTTTTATCATTTGTGAAACTAGCAATTTAATCCACTTTTATCAATTGAGTAATCCATTTCTTTAGTCAAAACGCAAATGCAAATGTTTGTTTTTGTTTTGTTTTTTGTTTTTCGTTTGAATCAGGTTCATTTTGATCAATGCGTGACATGCTGAAGTACTTCCTTTTCTTTCTTGTGGTTGTCATGCTCCACAGTTGCACTGGAGGACATTTTTCTTTTCATCTACTCTACCTTGCTGTAACAAACTTATCTGGGTGGTTTGAGAGGGCGCGACATAAACAACCTTTCAGAGGCCCTCGGTTTGAGCTGATTCCCTCCACAGTGGGAGGACGCCTGAACATGGGTGGACAGCGTGTTTTGAGTTTTGAAGCCAAATTGAAGAGAGGATTAGCTGGAGCCACACTAACAACAGAGAAACCCAAAGATACTAACATTTATACAGAGAAACCACACACGCACGCACACACACACACGCGGATGCAAATGCACACGGTTACATAAGAGAACCCCCCTCAATCTGAGTACACATATCCACTCGGAGATATGAAGTGGTGTGTATTTAAAACACAGGAAGGTAAAGATGCCAACATTTACACTAGAGAGAGACAATGAATTCAAACACACATACAGATGGTGGCAGTGGGGCAGACCCCCTAGTCCGTCCACATATGGCTGCAATTGACCAATAGGGTGGGCGGATAAATGGCAGCCGACCAACCAGTGGTATAATTATCTGACCAGCCTCTTTATGTAGCTTTAAATAGCAGCCTTGTTTACACTAAAAATAAACTGTCATTTCAGCCTGCTGACATTTGACCCCTGACACCTGACCCCAGGCCAGGGAGGACAAAGGTCGGTCTTCTTGGACTTGGTGCTAAAAGTAGAAGGCATACTCCCCCCCCCCACCTTGAATCTGAATCAAACTCAAGTTGTTGGCAATCCTCTGTTTTCAAAAAAAAAAAAAAAAGTTTCAACTGCAGCTGAAAACACAAAAAGACTCAAACATCAGAGGATCACTTTCCTACTACTCCACTCACCTCAGTCATTTCAAACACATTTGTCTGAGTGTGACCAAAGTAAACATTCAGCAGAAGTTATCCTAACTGTACGGCTCTACTTTCAGTACAGGACATTTTTTAAGACATGCAAAGCTGCTTGCGGAAATTGAAATCAAATTCTAGAGAATGCTTTTTGGTTTTTTTTCAGTATGATAATTGTTCTGTAAGCAAACAGAATGCCATCAAGCAACATATTCTGTACATGAACACGCAGGTGTTACCTGGGTTAAGTTTGTTGGGGCGAAACAGTCTAAGCAGTGAGTAAGCCAGCTTCACTTTGTCACACATTCGACAAGTGAGTTTGTCACACCATCAGCACTAAGTGTAGTAACTTAAGAACGCAAGTAGGCAGGAGAAAGTAAAAACTTTTGCACTTGTCAGTCTTTTGTCAGTGGGTCAGCTTGTGTGTGTGTGTTGATGGCTTATCTCAAGGGTGTATCCATCCAATAACTTGTCACTTAGAGAGCACATGTCTGTTTCCCGGAGGCAGTGCTAATGAGAGTAAACTCAATAGAAACCATTCAGTGGTTTATTCTGGGCGCAGCACTGAACCCGACTCTTTGAAAGTTTTAAAAATGAAAGTGTTATGAGCCATCATCTAAAATGGCCACAATTTGGGGAGAACAACAAGGTGAATAGAGAGGTTCTCACTGTGGAAGGAAACATTTGCTGCAAAATTTGTAAAGCTTTTTCACTGCAATATATTACACATATAGCAGAGTTGTGTGTGGTGAGTACAGCTTTGTGAAGTGAATTGAACAACTCTCTGAAAACCAGATCACCACCTGTTCACCCTCAAAACGCCCTCCTTCTCACACAAAAGAGTTAATGACCTTGGCCTGTGATTATGATAGCCTGTGGCTTTCACCTGCAGCTCCGCTCCAGACACACTCACACAAGCAGCAGCTGCAAGGACCTGGAGGACCCTTGACCCTGCAATAACACACTGGGCCAGATGTGGTGGCCAAATATTGCACATACACACACACACAATGTGTGGAGTGTAGTGGATTGAGGATATGAGCAGGTCATCCTGCTCCACCGCTGTTTATTTTCTAGCTCTTTGATTATTGATTTTGTGAGCCGAACTGACAACTGTTAGAGGGCTAACTAAACTCACGTTAACTTATGGAATGGTTTAAAATCTTGTATCTGCCTCACACTGTTCACACTTAGTACTTTCATGAGAATGTGTTCTACAGGAGCTTTGTATAACTTTTCCTGCATAGCAAGTGCAACATGAACAGTCTGACAAAATGTTGCGTGTGATAAAAATAAACGTGGCCAAACGTAGCTGTGGCCCATTTCGGCATTTTCTGATAACGTTTCATTGCCACCTCCTTGCTTCCCTGAAGACGTGGCCCTTTAACACTGAAGCTGAAGCTAGAACTGCAGAAAACAGCTGCTATCTAGCAATAACAAAATAGTTACTTGAAATACAAAAAACGATTTTTTGAGTTTTATTTTTAAGTTCATTTTCTCAAACATTACAATAAAATCCTTTTTCTTTTCAGAGGATCTATTTACTTATGTATTTTAGAGAAAGTTTTGAGAGCCCTTGGCTGTGTCAGCTGTATGTTCTAGCCAGTTTTTGCTCAGCTATTTGCTTGGTATAAAACCTAACACATTTTTCCCATATAAGCTCCTTGCATCGACACGGCTGCCATAGCCCGTCATGTGTTTGAATTTCTGTAAGAAAATAGTTGCACTGAACGTACAGTGTCCCAGGCCAGCATAGAGAATGGAACATGCTCTTTCAGCAATGTCACATTTGATCATATATGCCACGGAAATTACCCTTCACAAAATCACCCCCCGAAAAAAGAGTTCATTACAATACTACAACTCTGTTTTAAGGATAAATATGTCTCTTTTCCCTTCCTCCTATTTCACATAACTACACATAATATTGACCTATTCGTACTTGTTACATGTGTGTAGCAAATCCTCAGAATAATTGAATAGCACACACACACACACACACACACACACACACACACACTTTCCTTGTGACATATTGTAACATTTTAGATTTAAAGCTTACTGTAAGTAGGGCCGTTCTGTTTTCAAAGGAAATGCACAGGCCTGTTGATTCACGCTTTCCAGGGAATTCAAGCAGACTATATAGTACTGAAACACCTAAGAAAATGAGACTGCTATGTGCGAAAGCTCGCCAATATTCATCACTGAGCGAAGCAGCACAGAGAAAATGACTCTGCAAACCCTGGAAAATCCTAGTAAGGGGACCCAGAGCTAGACTTTAGACTGTATTGTCCCCAAGGGGAAATTCATCTTCACAGGTAGTGATTCACCGCAGAAGAACTGAAGAAGTAGTGCACCGTAAACTCAAGGATGGCTGAAGCCTGAATGAAGATTTATCAACCTGGAGAGATGGATCCTGACCCCTTACTGAAACACTACAGTGCCACAAAGTTTACAGCAAATGTAATATAAATATTGTTACTTCCCCCAGGCTTACTTCAATTTGCTTGACCACCCCTGCTCATCTAATGCGAATTCATACAAAAATGTATCCTCACTTGTATCTCAGCAAAGGTTAGCATGTAGACAAGCTGTTACAATGCCAACAAGAAATTAGCAAGCTAGCAGGGTAAAATAGGATATTTCAGCACACACATTGTCATTGAGCATATCAATATACTGCTGTTGTATTTAGCCAAGCACGGCAGTACAGTGGTTAGGGCCGTTGCCCCACAATAAGAAGGTTGCAGGGAAGACATCATGTTTGGGTTAACTGGTGACTCTAAATTGTCCGTAGGTCTCTGTCTGTCTCCGTGTGCTGGCCTTATGATGAACCTGTCCAGGGTGACCCTGCCCACGCCCAATGTGGCCTGGGATTGGCTCCAGCATCCTCAGCCACCCAGAAATGAATAGGCTGATGAATGATTGAATGCATTTAGCCAACCTATGGCTGTAGATGCTCTTGTTGGCAGTTATATTATTCGAACAGCAGACGTAGGCCAACAAGCAGATAAACACACCTCTGACTCTGTTTCTTCCCATATTTCCTCACGCACTTGCATACTTCCTCTTTACTATCCTTCCTCCTTATCTGAAAACAGATCTGCTGCCACCTGCAACAAAATTCAGACATCTAATTTACTGATCTCCTGATCTGAAGATTTCTCTTTGTTTTTAATCGTGATCATTTAAGGGTCACCTCGTGGGTCCAATTCCCTACAGCGTGCAGACAAAATCGTCAAGAGGCCCAAAGTTTGGGGACACGCCCTAAAGACAAATGTCCACACACACACACAAAAACACACACGTTCACAGAGGAAGCTGGAAAACTAAAGGAAGGTATGGTGACAAACCATTTCCCCTGTTCAGCAATTACCAACCATTCAACTCTGCACTGAGGCTCATTACATCCAGGCCTGGAATGACATTTGGAAACGGTTGAAGGGGGCCCGTTCAGCGCTGCACTTTGTTGTTGTTATTATTATTGTCTGTGCTGAGAGCAACGCATTAGCACATACTCTGCTCCTTGCTCTGCCTCTCACCACCTGCAGCTGTTAAGGAAGCAGATCATGCATTCAGATCGTACAGATCTTACATTTTAAATTAGGTTGGAGAGACGCTGATTAGTTATCGTCACTGGAAAATAGACCAGTCCTACAAATCAGGGCAAAATAATACAAAGAATCCATTAAGGTCTTATACAGAGTAAACAAATTTAGAAATAAGGTTTAGGATACATGCACCAAAGAATTTGAACATTTTATGAAGTAATGTAATGTCATCTTCATGTTGTGATTGACAGTTGGAAATTTGTGAATTTACAATGACTTTTTATTGCATGCAATCATGTATTTGCCAACTAATCTTATTTGTTCCTTAATGTTCAAATGAAGAAATATTTTAAATATCTAAGGAAGATATAAGAAACTAAGAAAGACTACATAAATTTTAGTAAAGTAGTAAGTAAATATTTTCTCCCAGGAAACACTCACCCCTACAAGTTCCCCTTCCTCTTTTTCAATGTATAATGTAAGCTAAATGTAAAGCAGACAATGAATCATTCATTTGCATTTCAATGCCACACTACAGTTGATTAATTTCTTTATTTCATTACTGTAGCAGCATTTTTGAGGGGCATGTCAGGTGGACATGTGCACGTGTTCATGAGACATAAATAATTAACGACAGAGCTAATGGCTCTGAATATGCTACCTATGTTGCAATATACCCACTATATTTTAAGATACATTGGCCAGACATTGAAAATAGTCATCTTTTTGTTTAGTCTTTTATTTGGACTGCAACACTGACAAATTCAGTACTAGTAACAATAGTCCAACTGCAAAGTTTGTGCATCTATAATTCTTTTCCTTTTCTGCAACCTGCATATTTCAACCTTAACAGAAAGGAAATTTACTTTCTACTTACTAACTATTAAAGATGATCTTTTTATCTATCTATCTGTCTATCTGTACCTATATATGATGTGGCATATTGAGTCATTTAAAATTTTCTTTGCAGCTGTTCTAAGAGTAACTGCAGTCCATTAGTCAACAGTCAGGTACATTTAAGTGAGGACGAGCCACAGTGGGACACTGTGGGACACGGTCTGGGCTGGAATCTAGAAGGTCAGTGTCTCTGCCGGTGGTGCTGCACCCTACATACAGATTAGGCCTTCAACAGCCTCTTTCTTCTTCTTCTTCCGTCTGAAACAGGAAATGTGATGGGTTTTGTGTATTGATTTAAAAACAGTTTAATAATAGCATATATATTTAACAGAACTGTATGACTGAATGCTACGGTCACGGTTATTAGTTACTGTCCGCCATTAGTCATTAGTTACTAATTACCTGCCTCGTTCATTTTTCCTGTGTAATAAGATTGAAATGTGATTGTTTTTATTCAGTGTGGAAAAGAAATGCTGCTGGAAAGAAGCCTTTCAAACTGCACCACTGCCTTGGCGTTGCAGCAGAAACCTCAGTTACAACAATTTGCATGAGTTGGTCCCAGTAGAGGTGAGTTAGAAGACAGACAGACTGAGTCCAACCTCCGGAGGGAGGCAGAGGCTTCCAGGTTTCACAACCTCTTTTATGGAGGGAAAAGTGTCAAAGTTTCCCCCCAGCTCTTTCCACTGCCGACACTCTGTGCCAGTTCCGACTGCAGACACACACACACACACACGCACACACACCTACTCACACAGCAGGCCAGCCCATTCGGGCTGCAGGAGAACAATACCACAGTTAGGAGTCAACAACAGTTGTTTGTGAAGGCAGGGAGAAGAGGAACAGCCAAGTTGTCTGTATGTGAGTGTGCCAACAAATGCGTGCACATGGTATTTATATCTTAAGGACTGTTCCTGTTAAGCACTGAGGATTGGGGTTTGGGTCCAGGTTCGATTCGAGTTGTTTCGAATAAAGGGAGTCCATGCAAAGTCCAACGAAGAAAGCACAACTTTGCTTGGGACAATTAATGAAAAACTTGATTTTTTTTTTTTCTAATCCACTGAATTGCTTTTCAACGTCAGATTACGACAGATTAGAGCCAGTTACTCTGTGAACTGTCTGAGGTCAACCATCACTGAGGATGTTCTGACCACAGAGGAGATGAGGAGCCGGGGTGGGTCCGATTGTATGTGAGACCTTCTCACCCCATTTTTTCAAAAACTGAAACAGATGAGCAAGGGTTGGCTGTTGTGGAAAGCTTTTCTGTTATATAAATATACATAAAATTAAACACCAGAACACGAATGACAGTATCTCATTTATCTATACCATTTATTCAAGAAAGAAAACATGCAGAAACACACCACAAAGCAGCCAAACGCTGGAGGAGGGAGCACTCGATATCCCCTCATGTTGGCACATCTTACAATCACAACTATAATGGTACCATTCTGAGCTGCCCCCCCCAACCTAAATGTGGCTGCCTGTAATGTAAGGAATTAGCTTGGAAAGAAATCAATGAGACATGACAGCATTATTTGTCTCTGTTGGTCACGCCACAAATCTGCCAATAAACCACCCCTGTTCTCTTTGTCAGGTGCAACATGGCACCTTCTGTTGTAGCACTCCAAATTTCATTGCGTAGGTGTCTGCACAATAATAATAATGCATATCAAAAATAAATCAGCGTTTTGCTTCTTCCATTCCTGAGGGCTGTAGCTCTGCTCCTGAAGCAATTTAGTCAGAACTAATGACTGAATTAGTTAGTAATTACAAACTAATAGTTTTGTCCCAACATTAAAAGTTGTTTACACAGACACATGAATGAACAGTGTACGGGCCAACCACTGTCAATTATCCATTAATTTTTGATTCAGTGGTCGCCATCTTGGTTTTTTGAAGCCATATTTGAATATAGCCTCATACAGACCATATGAGCTTTCCCGAGGAAATCTTTTGAGGAACCCCCTGTGTTCTGATCGCTGGTGAAAATTAAGTTCCTGGGCAATTTATTTACCCTGAAAATAGTCCTTGTTTAGGGTAGTACTTTTCAAAGTACCAGGAACTTTGGGATCGGCAGTGCTGAGCATGAACATTTTATTTGGGGTCCACATCAAATTTGGACCCTCCCCACTTTTCCCATGTTGGTAATAAGTACAGCCTATCCAATCAGTCTTATTTTCAGGATGGTACTAGCCACTTCTTGCACATCTGAAATCAAAATAACATAATAGGAATTATGATGCTCCAGCACTTCTTGTGTGAAAAAGCGCTTATGCTACTTTACAAAAGTTTCCATGTGAGTGTTAATAAAGCTGAGACTGATCTGAATTTTGGCTGACAGTCGCTTGGTCTGGTACATTTGTGCCCGCAGATAACTTGGACATATGGACGATTCTTTCAAGGAGGAAGACAGTAAGTCATCACTGGAAGCAGTCAGTTAACTTTATCCAACTATGTTTTCATTTGATATGGCTCTGAGTTACTCATCAAATCAATTTCTGGAATTACACAAAGTCCCCATCATTTTTACCACAAAATAGTCGAATGAAAGTGTCTTATTGAGAGACACTTGATCTGTGATTGAGAATTTTTGCTTCAATGGAAAAAGAGAAGAAAAACATATGGATACTGGACTTATGACTAGGTCTTCATTCTAGGCATCATCATTGCCGTCATTACCAGTATTGAGTCCACATACTGGACTGCAGTTTCTTTGATCGCGTTTCTATACGTCATCGGCTTGATTAGCATTATCTCCCAGGACCGCGGGGTGCATTCAGAATGTATGAGCCATTTAGTTACTCAGAGAGAATTACTAGGAGCTAACAGCTTCTGGTAGTAGGTAGGAATGCATGTTATGGGTGGTGTAGTCTATGAATCACCTAGCCACACCCTAATTAATTTCCTGTTTGATGATTTATTCTCCTTGAAATAGGACCATCATTTTAAAGACAAGCATTCTGTTGTCTTGAAGGCGTCTTAGGAAATTCATTTGGAAAATATTTCATGAACAAATAACAACCGACCATTTTCCCATAGACGTCAATGCAATGTGACATCTTTTTAGAACCAGTGGCGGTTCAAGCCAGAATAGCAGCACGGATGGTTTGGTTTAGGGTTTTAGATCATTAAACCTCAGTCTTGCTGGAATCGGACAACTCAACAGCATCCTGTGTTGTGTTTTCTTGATGTTGTATATATCTGTGTATGAATTTATTGTACAGAGAAAATAAAGTTTGACCTTACCTTACCTTTACTAGTTAAAAAATTAATTAATAAATTGAAGATTTATAATTTATATTTGGTGTCAAATTGTTGTTGATGACACACCCTCTCTCTTTGTGTTTGCGTATGTGTGAAAGCGAGAGGGAGAGAGAGCTGTTGGCAGCAGGTTCAGTACAACACATTAAGAGTTCACTCCTATCTGATTTCAACTCGACAGTTCTGGTCTGCTGACTCTATGGCCAGTGGGGATATTAGTGTGTGTGTGTGTGTGTTCCATCTGGGTGGTCAGTCAATACATTAATGAGCACAGATGTAAACAACAACCAGTTAATGAGGCACAGTAGCTATGGACCTGATGTTTGTGTAGTTACACATCAAAAAGACGCCACCAGCTCCAGAAGCACACGAAGCACAATATGTATATATTTAGAACAATTCATTTCCATAGTCAAAGCTGGACACTCTTTCCCAATCAGATGTTTAACAGGTGGACGGCATTTCTAAACTGCAAAGCTGTTGAGCTGTTTTCTTGTTGTCTGCATAGTGAGGACATTGATATGTCTGTGTGCATGGTGGCTTTTGGTTGAACTGACCTTTGAAATAATCAGCCTATACATTTATTTTGAAAAGACTAACAATGAAGTGGTTGTGCTCAAAGAGAAGCCGTGTATACACAGCTTACAGTGTCCAGCTGAACACACACGAACCAGGAGGACATATAGAAGCAAAGATTGAGAGAATGAGATAGGAAGTCGTCTCTCTCTCTCTCTCCGCCTGCCTCTGAGGTGTTTGAGCATGACAGTGATGTGTCCATCCACAGACTCAAGCTACTATGTTTTCTCTCAGACTCCTTTTTTCCCCAAGATTTATAATGAGAAAGTGCCGAAAGTTCGGGTTATTTTCATAGCCTTTTAAAACAACAAGATAACAGCCGCTGCATTAAGGACTCAGCCTATCTAACCACACAGCAAGTTTTTCTTTGATGTGTACCTATTTCTGCTTTGTGATTAAAATATATAAAATATATATCAACTTGGAGAAAATAAATAATATAAAAAAAAAGTTGAGGTGAAAAAGTTTCTGTAACTGATTAATTGCATCAACATGTTCCTGTCGTGAAAAGCTTTGACTTAAACTCCCAGCAACGCTGGGGATGAACTGCTTACAACTACAGAACAATCTGAGGATAGTGGAAGAAGTAAGAAGTACAATAAAAGGCAATTATGGCCATTTAACAAGAGGTGAGCAAATTAAAATGGATAAAAGATCATCTGTGCGCTGGAATTACACGAAAAGTTTGTGTGTATAAATATATAATTGAATTCTCTCCATTTTAATCAGTAATGTATGTCACAAAAAACCCATGAATCCTTTTCTTCTTGCAATAAATACATTTTTAGACAAAGATATTGTTTTATCTGACTGTTAAAATGACTTCTCCACTGACACAAATTAAATCCACTGAACTTTTTGGTCATGTCATTGCTCGCCTGATGTCTTTTCAGAAGCAAAATTGAGATAGTAGCAGAATTGAGTGTGCTCCATCATGTTTCTCCTGTTTTGCTCCCTCTTTAGGTGTGTCTTGTTTGTCCCTGTTGTGTGCGTGTTTGGCATGGCCTACTGGGTGCTTCTTCTGCCAAGTTACCTGCTCAGCTGCAACTCACTTTGGCTAGGTTTAAATGCCATCTCTTCAGTCTTTATCCGGCTTTCGTCCTCCCCTTCAAACGACACTCCATCATGTTATTCAGTAATCTCACGTTGTCTTCGGGGCTCATTTCATTGTCAGTCTCTCCACAGCCGCCCTGCCTCTTCTGCTACTTCATCCCACTCGCTGTCATGTCGACAGGCTCCAGCTCATGGCCTGTTCAGCCTCTGTCGACAGCTCTGAACTCAGCTGCCAGCCGCGCTCTCTTCCCCAAAACCGCCGACACCACATTATTACAATAAACAGCTTCAGTTTGAGCTGTGCGCACGTTCTACTTTTTGGGGCCGTGACAAATGGAGCACCTGTCCTGCATTGGCACTAATAGTGATGAGAACTACAATGACTTTACATAACTAATTTAAGCTGAAGACGATAAAAAGACAAGTATCACAGACAGGCTGGATCTTGCCTCTTCTGTCTCTGCAGCCTTCACTTTGATTCAAAACTACTGTCCCCAAGACAAAAACATTCACACACACACACACACACACCTGCTCACTTCCACACATCTTTGACACAGTTTGACAAAACACATGAGGCACAGGAAAAAAGTATCATTCGCGATTTTGTACATGCAGCGCGTCACTTAAACAGAATGTTTATGGGTAAGTAGGAGAAAAGCCAAAAAGAAAGGCACCTTGAGTTGTGAATGAGCGTGATGACAACAAAACATCATTCACATTGGCATATACCTCGTGGCTTTGTGATCATGTGAGTTTTGTTTTGACAATTTGAAGTGTAACAATGAAACAAAATCATTTCATGTCCTACAGCAACATCATAGAAAATATTTGCATGCATTTAGAAAGTCAAATCTTAGTCATATAACACTTTTTTTATCAAAAAAAAAAATAAAAAAAGTGATGCTCTGTAGGAATGAGTCCAATTCATACATTTCCCCAACATCAACCCTCAGGCAGGCATTATGTAAGGCACAGGGGAAATTATCAGCAAATAAGAATTCATATTTCATTTCGGCATTCAACTGTGATTATAATGACACATAATTCCCGTGACACTGACTTTGGGTGGCATGCATATGTACCTGCAGGGGAGGCACACATGTGGAGGACTTGGTAAGTTTCCCGCTGTCTATAAGCCACCTGTGTCCATCCAATCACAAACTGACACAGTGGCCATCACTCCGAAGCTATCAAACCTTTTTCCCGTATTATTCCCATTCTCTGCCCTCTTCACTGGCACCCTGTTAGCTTCATAATCCAGTTCAAAATTCTTTTAATAGTTTTTTAAACCTTGCATAGGCTGGCACCACAATTTTTAACTGAGTTGTTGCATCTACTTAATCCTGCCTGAGTGATGTGTTCACACTGACATTTTTATTGTGTTATTCTCATATTGTGTTTTAGCCTGTGGTGGGCCCGAAAGAAAGAGTCACTTGATTAGACTGTCATTTCAGCATTGCAAGTGTGAACGCCAAATAATATCCAATCAAACCATCTGATTATTGGTTTCCCTCTCATGGAGATGGTCTGTCTGTTCATCATGTGTCCAGAATGCAGATGGTCAACATTCCCACATAAGTGCTGAAATATACTTCTCAGGATGCACCGTGGGATACCTGGAGTTTTCTATGAAGGCTATAATGACGGTCATTATACACGCAGACAGCACTACAAATTGTGATAGTCTTTATTTCAAAAGCTATATAGTTGTCTCCGCAGTATTTAGTCTTCAGCTGCACCAAAGTCTGACCAAATTTGGAGTAAGAAGTCGGAGTGGAGCAGTTGTTGAAAGCAACAGCAAAACACCATCAAGTGGACCATGAGTGATTCAAATTTGGTGTGCGATGATTTTGAAGTTGAAGGGGAACAGTTTTTTCAGTTTTTTTTAATTTTTTTTATTTCACTGTTTGAGTGCATAATTATCATTATTCTTATTATTTTGATGTAGCAGCCCCAGTATGCAGTGTAATCAACTGTGAAGACACTCAAAACAAGATAATGAAATGACTTCATAAAAGTTTTTGTATGATATGCATGTGCACACCGTACAAGGAATTGGCTCACTCTCCAAACAGATTGGAAGTCGGACTGATTTGTATCTGATCTGTGAGCCTCTGAGTTCAACTCCAGACAGGCTGATAAATGATGGCAATTAGAGCTTTCTCATTAATGTTGTTTTTAATTCAGTCCATCCACATAGGGTATTCATCATCTCCCTCTGGTACCGTATATGCCTGTGCTTGTGTTTGTTTATGTGTGTGAGTGCATGTGTGTTTTTATAGCAAAAAAAAAAAAAAAACGTCGAGGGGAAGAAGGACGGGGGCAAAGACAGTGTGAGTGAGAGAGGGGGGAGAGAGAGAGAGAAATAAATGTCAACTGTCCAACTCCTCAGTCTGTTTCTTTTGGCGTGATGTTGGTTATTTGAGTGAGGTGGGAGAGCAGAAGTGAAGAGTGAGAGAATGGCTCAATTTGAACAGATGCACGCAAGATCCCTGACAACTGAGCGCACACACCCTCGCGACGTTGATTCGGGCTTTCTTGTTTTCATCTTCATGTGCAGCCGTTTTTTCAGACACAGCTAGCACAACGACCACAGAGTTAAAGACCTGTGAGATTCATGATCCATTACTTGCATTACTTTGACGAACAATGGTGATGATGATGACGAACGTGGTGGCGGAGACCATTTCAACAGCGATGGAAACATGTCACCATGATTTGTGCATCCCTGCTTCCACACTGTGTTTGTTTGACTTTAATCAAGTGGCCAAGTTGTGTATGAAACGCAAGCTAAACACGCAATCCACACAAATACATGCAATGGCGACCGTTGTAACATCTGGCACCAAAACGCGGCAACGCACAGCCTAGTTCAGACAGTGCTGTCTGCAGACAGGTAGGACATTTCACCGAGGAAGTGCTGCATTGTTGTTACATTATGTGATTTTTATCTCATGAAAACTGCTCATAATAAAACCGGCATGTTTTTCGTGTGTGTTCAAAATATTTTTCAGAATAAAAATGTTTCAATAAGATTTGAATTCACAGCTTTATTTTCTCTGTCTGTATTTACTGACAGCAAAAGCTGCAGGCTTTTCATCATCATCAGCATCATATATCCTTTCAGCGTGGTGAGGGCTGTTATACAGCAGTTATGAAGGTTACTTAATAAAGAAACATTTTTCATTTAAAAAGTAATTTAAGTAATTAAAGTAATTTGAAAAAGGTGGTTTTCTTTCCTTTTCATCTTTGCTAAGAAATCATTTCCCATGATTCCCAGTGCAGCTCACTGTCTGCCAGCAGCAACTGTACTGTACATGCAGCATATTTATTTATTCACTATGCAGGGCATATAGCTAGTGTAACGACACGCTGTGGTCACATATGTCACACACTGGGCTCCTGTGTCTGCCTGTTCACCTCCAAAGAATGGGGCTAATGAATGACTTCTCAAAATCTCTTCAACCAATTGACTAAATCTCGTCCTCCACGCCTTCGCACACCCTAACATCTAGCATAGTTCAGCATCTGGATTCACGCATACTCAAAAACAAAAGCATAAACATGTCCACAGCTCGACAGAAACACACACAGTGTCATCGAGCACACACCCACAAACATCAAAGCTAGCACTCCTGTAAACCAGCGCCTCCAGCCCATGCACATTAAAACAAAAATAGGACATGAAAAGTAAAATAGATAACATAGCGTGACATGCACACTTTAACAGACAGGAAAAACAAGAACGCGCATTCCTGTAAACTACTGCATCTGGCGAAGCTGGAGCTGCTGATGGGTATGTTGAAGTACATACAGTACTGCAGGTGATTACAGTAAGTTATATATATTTTCTGCATCACGACCTTCAGGTGATTTCACACTTGCTTTACGTCTGACTGTAGTCTGTGCTCCTTCTCTCACATGCGCTATCTCTCTCTCTCTCTCTCTCTCTCTCAACCTGCGGGTCTACTTTTGAACTTTTTTTTTTTTTTTTCAAACCGT
The DNA here is from genome assembly GCF_900963305.1 of Echeneis naucrates. Lineage (NCBI taxonomy): Eukaryota > Metazoa > Chordata > Actinopteri > Carangiformes > Echeneidae > Echeneis > Echeneis naucrates. The sequence goes on from NC_042518.1 coordinate 14,003,771, forward strand.
TGATTATTTGCATAATGCTTTGTTAACCAAGGTGTAACTGTTTATCGTTGTTGCCATGATACGCACCTAAATGAACAATGGATAGGCAGATGCACAGTCGTATGTCGCACAAGCTGGTGGATCATCAATCTATAAAATTGCGTTCCCTCTAGAAAAGCTTTGCCACTAAATATACACAAATGTACACATATAAATCATCAAACCATTTCCAGGTGGAGCAACATCAAAGCAAAGGATGACAATTCAAAATTTATCCTGAAGTACCTGCACTGTCACTGATGCTTCAATCAATGACGCCACGTTAGCTTCGATGCCAACATTGCTACTGGGCGTTTGCTTTGCTTTTATGTTGCTTAAGCTTTTATTAATTTCACAGGGGCAATTAAGATCCAGTTAGTTCACCCCCACTTGCCCTGCCTAAAATGCAAAACAGCAAACAACAGCGCATCCAGCATACGCTCGATATGACGTGTCTAAGGGTTGTTCCGACACTGTTCACGTTTAAGATTAGACAAGTGGCAACCCCACCGGGTCAGAATAATTTTTAAGTTTTAGTTCCAGTCGTTCTTCCTGAGAAAAATAAAGGATTCAATTTTGGCCCAATCCCAAATCCCTATTAAAACAAATATGCCCAGGAATTATGCTGATAGTTTTATCAGCTGTGTCTGATAGAAGGAGTATGCTATTTTCATGTAATCCAGCTTCAACAGAAGTGGTGCATCCTTTCAGTAAATCCTGGATTGCCAGACTGCTTTTGTGAACACACAAAATGAATGAAACGTGTAAACGTGTAAACACCTGTTTCAATGGCCGCAATGAGACAATTACAAATTTGTTTCTCTAAGCAAACTCTTCTGAAACATTTAAGTAAATACAGCTTTTGAAATGAAAGCTGAATAAGTGTGGGATCCAGGACATAAAACAACGAGATAATATCTAGAGATCTTAGTAATCATTCGAATCCTTTTATTTTCAGGTTGGTTGGAAATTATGAAATAACAGCAGAGCATCAAGTTTTATTTCCAGATGGACCTGAAATCAGAACTTGTCTGTGGGAAAAGGGGCACTGTGGTTGGAAAGTGTATGATGACCTACTCAATATGAATGTATTAGAAACAAAAAGTGGCTAATGGCGTACCGTGGCTTATTCTCTCAGTAGCCGACCAGAATTGGCATGACAATCACACATACTGATTCGGGTGCTTCTGGCCAGAAACTGGCCACCGTCAGACTGCCACCACACCCATTAACTATACAAAATACTAGTTTGCCCTGTCTGTTCTGCTGTTAGTGTATGTGCTTTTCTTCATATCATTGTGAGCTTTGCTTTCTTTAGCTTTGCCATCATAGCCAGTCAAACAAATCAATAACATGAATTTACAGCGAAACAGCTAAATACTATCTGTTTCATGTTTGGCATGTTGGGTCTAGCTGTAGAAAACAATTACATATTAAAGCATTGCAGCACTTTAATTTTAGCATAAGCTGTTCTTTACTGGCACGGGCATGTCCATGCAAATTTTGAGTATTCGCTGGTTTTAACAAGAAACTTGGGCTGAGTATATATACACTTGGCTGCTGTCTGAGAAAACCGTCTTTGTTAAGCTAATTTTAGCTGTATGCAGAGGGCAAGAAGTGGGAAGTATGAGCGGTTTCTGGCAGTTCAGCTTTATTGGAGCAGCTCGTAACAACATATAGGGTGTTTTATTATTCATTTGAAATAATTGCTCAGCTTCTTTTATGGGTAGGGTGGGTATTACCCTGATTTCTTCTTCTTCTACCACTCATCCATTTGTTATCTGTCTGTGCTGGAGCCAATCCCAGCTCACTCTGGGTGAGGGGAGGGTCAACCTGGACAGGTCACCAGTCCATCACAGGGCCAACACACAGAGACAGGCAGAGACCAACAACCACTCACACTCACACTCAGGCCTCAGGACAATTTAGAGTCACCAGTTAACCCAAACACGATGTCTTGGGACGTTGGGAGGAAACCGGAGAACCTGGAGGAAACCCAAGCAGGCACGAGAGGAACATGGAAACTCTGCAGAGGCACAAGAACTGAACCCGCGCCCTTCTTGTTGTGAGGCAACAGTGCTAACCACTATGCTGCCGTGCCGCCTAGGTAAACTATTTTGTGTTTGACTGTTTGTGTTCAAAGTACAGTACAAATGAAGTCTGACGAGAATACTAATTCAACTACCTTTCCTCTCTATGTCACTACTGTCTCCCAGGCAGTATGAATGAAAAGACAAGGGGAGTTCTTTTCCAAAATGTGAACATATATTTGCTTAAGTGATGTTGAGTAGATTTCCTGTGATATGCCAATGAAGTAGCATTACATCAACCTACAACTTGCCACCAGTTTATACTTAGCAATGACCTTTTATTTCATCAGCTATGTATCGACTTTATCTTTAGATCAGTTTGAAGAAATAAACTTCCGCCTCAAAAACCATACTACACAACCAACTACATACTTCACAAGCTCCACTGTCTCCATCCTGGTGTGCCTGACCCCTCTGAACATCTGAGTAGTCCACAAATGGACAAAGAGGAGGGCCAAGTGGGGAGTGTGTCTTACACTCAGCCACCTGCCGCTCAAAGAGGCCGCGCTCTCAATTACAATTCACCTCTCTCCTGTTGACATGAAAGAGAAAATCAGCTGTTCTGACCTTAACTGGTTTTTAACAAGGCTGTGAACATGGTTGTTTAAATATTACTGCTGTAGGATTGGAGTGAATGGGGAACTGACTCGGTTTTGGACTCTAGCGGTAATTAGAGGAAGTGCAGGTTTTAGTCCTTCATGCTGTTTTAGTCTTCAGCCTCTGAGGTCAGCTCTTGTCAGAAATGCAGTAGTGGAAGGCTCTCACAGAGAGAAGCTGTCTGTCATGATGAACCTTCAGCATTTCACAGCTGGAGTCCCTGCATCTGGTCCCTTTGTCAGCTGTGCGAGGGGACAATTAAGATCTGCTCCACTCTCCCTGCAGACATGTTTTCAGTGTTAGTTGAAATAGTTTCATAAATGCTCTGGGGTCAAGTGGAGGATAAGGGAGAGATCTGAGGGCACAGCTGCTGAAAAGGCTATCATCTGTTCTTTCATCTCCTGTTTTTTAAGCAGACTTCTCAGTTCATGCAGTGGTCAGAATTCTGAGTTTGCACAATCACAATATTACCTATAAGCTAACATCCTAATTGATGACAATAAACGCAGCAAACAGGCGCTCTCTATTTCCACCTCACAACATTTTAAATACCATATAAACTTCAGGATTCTTTGACTCAGCTTGATAAAATTATATTCTAATTATGGAAAGCTACCGACCTGTAACACTAGAAGCCACAACTGACTTTGAAGCGTGACTCACAATCAAGTTTCAGGTCAACAGTGCCAACTATATTCATCAGATTATCTTTAATCCGATTAGCAGGTTTAGAGTATATAATGACTTTAAATCACTTCCAGTTACATTATTTATCATCATGTCGTTATTATGATGTCTACATGTCTAGGTAAGAGATTTTTTGGATGCTTGTCACTCTCAGTGTTGGATGAATAGATGAGTGCAGTTGGCCTGTTGCTATGTTAGCCTAGAATCATGGTTGCAGTGCATCCCATACAGGAGTCATGCCATGACAACACCCAAAGCAGTTCTACTGTTCTGCTCTCTGTCAGTCCAATGCACACGTACTGCAGAACTTACTACATATACACACTGTTACTACAGATAGATGTTCACTAGAACAACAAATAAAAGAAAATAAAAATATTACAGGCCATCAGCCCCTGTAGCTGATGTTTTATAATATGTCACATATTTTGGTTGTTATTACTAATACTAAGAATCCTAAAACAGCTCTTTTGATGTACTTTTGACAATTGTTCTAAAAATGTCTCAGCTTTAGGGTTGGTGCAATGTCAAAACCACAGCAATCAGATGTTTTCTCCATGTTTATGTTTATTTTTCCTGCATGGAAAAGTAAATACAATGTAGCCGTGATGCGAGTCCGCTCTAATGAAGGTGCCGAAATGAAAACCAATGAAAATCCAGTATCTCCTTGGCTCAAATATTTGCTTTTTTAATATTTTTGCTCTTTGATTTTATCATCAAACGGTCCTTTTCCCTTGGAAATAAATAATTTTTTTCAACTGTTGCATCTACAACAAGCTCTGTTGGGCCCAAACTGCTGATCAGCGTAGTACCAAGGTGGATAGTCAAATGAGAGTCCGAAGTTTGTTCTAATAAGTATGCAATTAAAATGAAATGAATGATCTAATTGAAATGTATCCATGCGCCTCAGTTTCAGGATTGTGGTGTTGCACGGGCTGCCTCGCCATCATCCTCTCACTGGACAGAGCCATTGTTCATATTATCAGCAACACATGTAGCTGCTACCAGTGTGAACGTGGGAGCGTCGTCCTTCCACCAAATATACAACATAAACACATCAAAAAGTATCTGTCTCTCCTCTCCTCTCCTCATAAGAAGTTGCATCTGATCCCGTTTCTCATTCTGTGTCGTCACACAGCTAGCAAATTCTGGCCCCATGTCCGGCCTATGTACTTCCACCTCTGGTCGGATTCAGACCAGAGGTGGAAGCAGCATTGATTGATCACCCAGACCATTTTCTTTGTGTGTGCCCGAGTTGGTCCAGGTGTGACAGTCACACTGTACTTGGGCCAGCTTTGGCCAGTGGACCTGGCTGTATACTGGGCCAGAAGAAAACAAACAGCCAGATTTAATTTGGTATCTGGGACCGATGTACACTTTGTTTTGGACACCACACTCTGTGGGAAAACATTAACAACGTAGCAAGAGTGGTAATCATGTTCACCTCAGTTCGCATCTGCTGTTTGGATTTCGTGTCAGGTGATTGTCAATGAAGAAACTATTAGCCTCAAGTTAAGAAGATGATTGGCTCATTTTGCAGATGATCTCAGCTCAGTAAACCATACTTACAGCGTCGCGGGGGCAATTCAGTGGAGGTGGACTTCAAACCTCAACCTGTCCTCAAACTCTCCCTTGTCTTTCTCTGTCTTTGTCTCACATACCCTCTCCCCTCCCCTCCGTCTGTCTCTCTCACACACACACATCCACAAGAAGACACACGTGGGAGGGTTGACGCCATGCTGTCTGCAGTGCATTGAGGAGTATTGTTATTAACTGTGGTGTGAATAGAGGCAGCAGTACATCCCCTGCTCTCCGGCTGCTGCAGGGCTGCAGGGCTCGCCTTTGTTCTGTGCCTCATAATGGCACGCCATAATTACAGTCTTAGCGGCGAAGGCAAACAGGCAGATTCTACCTTATCCCTCTCCTAGCCTCACCTTGTAGGGTAGGAGAAACACACAGGCACGTATTTCTTCCACATGAAAACTCAAGTTAACATCACAGTCTGCGACATCGCTGTCACAGAGACGTGACACTTTTTTATTTTGGCAAATTCTAAAAAAAAAAAAAAAAAAAAAGCCTGTCCGTCTCCCTCCATGCAATAAATATCGTGTAAGTGAACCACAGCATCAACTGCTCCATAATTGACTTCTAATGATGACCAGATAGATATAAGACAAACAAATTCTCTTTTCTCTCTCTTGTTTCCTCTTCGACTAGAAAATCCTGCATACAAAAGCTGCAGGTATGAATGAAACAACTACTCTGTAAGGTCTGCATTTACACGTCAACAAAAATTTCAGCGATCAAAGAGAGAAAATAAATCCTCAGAAATTACCGTAAACAAAGATCTAATACTTTGGAATGTTTTTCATAGTAATACTCATCAACATTGCACTTCACTTCTTTAACTTAATATACCAATTAAATCTGGCTCAACTTTAATCCTCAGCAGTAAAACGCTGTTAATCCAGTAACACATCAATATTTACGAATCATGTAAGGTTAATGATGGTACCTAGCCGGTTTTCTTTGTAAATCAATTTGGATCATTGCTTTGTTAGCTTACTGCCTATTACTGATGCTCTGGGATGTGAAAAAGGTCCAAACCCTACAGGCATTAAAACTCACTACATTTTCTTTTTAAGTTTAACTATCAGAAACAGGTCAAAGTCAGATGTGGTGTACACCAGTCACGTGACGTTAGCACCTCTATCTATAAGCAGCAGTTCGGTTTCCTGTTTCCTCACCTGGTAGGGCCATAAGTTGTATATTAAAGTGCATGTGGACTCAAGTATGTAAAGGCAATCAACGCTGAAGACCCTTCCACCAGTGCTTAAAAGATTGCATTGAAGTCTATGGGGAAATGGCTCACTTGATTCATTAGCTCAGTAAATGAGTTTATGCTCTCAGTCTCTAGTCCCAAGTTTTGAGTACACGATGTTCCTTCTTTAAAGGAACCTTTTTTTTCTTTTGTTTTCCTTTTTTCCCATTCAGAGGAAAACAGATCATAAACCAGGGGATGAATTAGGGCATGGCTACTGTGTGACTGACATACAGTACCACATGCAGCGACCTGCCTGATTGACAAATTATGAACTAGCTGCTCCAAAACGGCAGCTCACAACCTGATGAGTAGATCTTTGGATAGATCATGCAATCATTGAGGCTTCACCCTAACCGTGGTGACCCAAGCTTGACACTAGCCATTGGAATAAAGAAAAAGGTTGCGGAGATACAGGGCTAAGAGGGAGACAGAATATAGGTACGTCAGGTCTGTCACTGACAACATCATATACATAAACGGCAACATACAATACAGGCGTCGAACCACCAAAACACATATTTTCTGTGAATCACTTCTCAGTACCACACATGGTGTAGTGCTTGTTTGCATCCACAAAACTCACCGAAGTACTTATGTAAAAGTTAGAGCCGCACACTTCCTCAAATCAATAGGCATGTCTGCTGTGTGAGAACGTCCGTCATTGTCCAGTAAAGGCTAATGTTTTGTAACGTGCGTTTACTCTTTTAATACATAAGTGCAAGCACGAGTCCATACAGACACATTCAGATTTGTTGGTGCTTCTGTCAGCTAATTTTCAAAGCTGTATTAACTTTTGTAGCCTCAGGGAAAAATAAGGTGAGGGTCACGCCCCAACCCTAAACTGCTTTGAGTTCATTTAGTTACTTTTTTTTTTTTTAAGAATATATCCCATCAAAGCATGATTTAAGAAAACAAACAACAAGCAAAACAAAAACATGAGGCCTACGTCAACAAAGTTTAAAACAGGCTTTTGTGACCTTACTTTCTCGGTCACCACAAAAAACATTGAAACGAGTTAAGAAAACGTAAAGATTTGCTGAAATGGTGTCTGAGCAAGGCAGGAAACAGATATATGGACTTTGTTCTGAAGAGCTTATGAAGGCAAATACTACTGTTAAACATCCATTAATCTCTTCTTGTTATTTTTGTCGATACCAGGGCTGTTAGATTGGGTTAAAATATAGAATTAAACTGTGCAACAGCTGTTAGTAAAGCAACTGTGAGTGTCTACGTCATTGTTTCCAAAGGTCTCAGTTTTTGCCCGTCCAGACTAAAAATGCAGCCCCAGAGCGTCAAATTAAAATGGTTCCAGCAACGTTTCCAAGAGTCTCTGACAACTGTGGAGCAGTTTAGATGCCAGGAGTAAACAAAAAAGTGAAGCACCGACCAAAACATACGACCCAGAAATAAGTAGTTGCAGCTAATGTCTAAAATGTCTATGTTGAATATATTTCCACTATCAGCTCTACCAGTTTGGGGTTTCCTGTCCATCACCTGAGAAAAATAACAAATTTTAAGCACCTGGTGGAGTTAAAGAGTAAGAATGAAGCTGTATGAAAGAGGACAAAATTATCATTTTAAGTTCATCGCTTTCTTTGACAACAGTTCAGAATTATCCAGGAGTGAGTTTAATTCAATATTAGTATAGCATGTTGAGTATAAGTATATTCAGTATAATTTTCTCAATAAGAAACACGCTAAGCAGGACGCACAATATCTTAATCTATCCAGGACATTTATGTGTTGCTCCTTCAATCACTGTTATCATTCACCACTTAACAATTTCGGGTGCTGGAGCCAAACCCACCAAGGACGGGGTTCCCCCCTGGACAGGGCCAGGGTGGGAGGAAACCCACACAGGCACAGGGAGAACATTCAAACGCCACACAGAGAGGCCCCAGGCCAGGAACCGAGCCCACAACCTTTTTGCTGCCCTACTGTATGTGTTGTAATATTTAACAAAAAACAGACAGTAACACAGGAATCCTTGTTATCGAAATCAAAGTTTTCTGAGCGAGGTTTGATCATGTAAGAAATATTGAAATGACAAGTTTTTTTGCTTGTTTGTTTTTTTTTTTATCCTAGGAGGATTCTCTCACATGCAATCGACCAGTCGATTGCATGTGACCACCATACAAAGCCCATTTTACTTTAGTTTTAATTATTGTTTCATTGGGGCTTTACTTCTTTTAATTATTTAAACTTTTATTTATTTTATTTTTTTTTTGGTTGACATGGGTCGACATCTATATAAATAAAGTTGTATTTGTCATATTTATGTAATTCAGGAATTTCAGATTGTTTTGTTTTCACAAATGGAATCAAGTTGTAAGCCATCCTATGATAAAGTTATAATTTGGAAGTCTTTCATGGAAATGTCTAAAAAAAAAAGGCTCGAGTTTAATATTTTGTGTTTCATTCCATTTATTTCGTTTTTAAAGTGTTGCCATCAAATCTCAAAACAGGCTTTATGTGTCGTGCAGTTACATAATTTTTAATTGAATGAAGGATTTAGGTCACCAGCTGCTCTCATTTGCTCTCTGTTTGGAGAAGAGCGTTGGTGAATCATTGCATAAAAAATAGGTGAAATTGCTTCATTCAGTGTTGCTATCAGGGTTTCATCTCTTTGTTGTGGACAGGAGGGGGCTTGTTCCCTTCACCTTCTGAACATGAGGAGAAAGCTGCTGAAACAAAGGTTGCCATCATTCTAACGCCTGATTTATTCACTGTCTTTAATGGTTCTAATTGTTACTTGTTGTTGAGAGGTGTGAAAAATTTAGCTCCTGATAAAGGAAGAAATCTGAACGAGGACAAATGTACAGAAATTGTCGAAAGGACAACAACAAGCTACATCATGATGATAGCGATTGCCGTCTTTTATTTTACTTCTGATTGGGAGACTCCTAGCACCAAAAGCTGCAAACTGTGTCTTTAATTAGGCACAAGCATGAATCAGATAACGCTCTGTCAGCAGACTTCCATAATGCGTCAACACCCAGTTTCCAAAATAGATAAAATTCCTGGAGAGTATGACGAATGTAATTATGCCTGTTTGTTGTTTCATGTTTCAAGTTTTTATAGATGTTGCAATCTTTTGGAGAAGGACACTCGACTATAAAAAGCTCCCCTCAGCTCAACAAGCTGGTGTAGTGTCATTGGTTGGTCATTGCTTTTGGTTTTACTGTTTTTATTCACATTGACTTGCATCAGCCTGTTTCCAACTGCATCTTCCTGTCCAGGGCCAAACCCCGGACAGTTATATTGATAATCAAATATAGGACAGTGTGACTTTTGTTTGTTAGAGGGGTCGATTGATCGAAGGCTTAATGGCTCCTTGAAAAAATCTGATTTCACCTCCCCGTCTCCCTCCCTCCTCCTCATCTTCTTCTTCTTGCCTGGAGCTGTAAACTGACCTGCACACGTTCGCACAAGCTTCAGTACGATCTCCGTCTCTTGCTGTCGGACAGTAACTTATCTCCCCTGACACTAGATGACAAATTGCCTCCCTGCAGGCCAACGGATCAGCGTTGTTGTTTGAGAACCAACATTAGCTTGTGTTACTGGTTCATTCATTTGTGTTCACAACGAACCACAGCACCTGCATTTGCCTTTGTTCTCATAGCGCTGTAGCAGTTTAAATGGCCTCACCAGCAGTATAGACATAATAAAACTTAAATGTGACGAATAGTTTATGCAAAATGATTGAAAGAGGAATATTCTTTGATATCCTAGTCCAAAGTACCTCTTTCTGAGGTAAATGACTGGATACTTGGAACCCATTGGACTGAAAGCTAAAGAAAACCATCAATTTTCAGACTTGCACAATTGATTTTAAGAGAGCAACAATGTGCTCTCATGTTGCACCTTTCCTCAGCTGCCTCGACTGAATGCTTCACCTTTTGGTCTGTGTATCGGAGCAGGAAAAAAAAAATCAAAGAAGAAAGAGAATTTGACGACTTAGCAAGATTGTGCCACTAAATAACAGCACTGACACAGTGAGGAGGGTGTGGCTGGCGCTCAGAGAGGTGAAGTCAGGGAGGGGAGGAATGTTGGCTGCAGATGAAAGCGGAAGCGCAGGCTGGGATGTGTAATATTCCACACACCGGCCCGTTGGTATAATAAGCCAGATCACAGAGGTAGGGGAAGAAAAACGAGGAAGAAACATGCCAAAACATCTCTCACTGTGTGTGTGTGTGTGTGTGTGTCTGTTGTTGTCTGCAGAAACTACTGAGAACCAAGTAATTATTTTTCCAGTTGGCCTGATAAACATTGCACAGTCAGAGCTATGCGATTTAATGTGGATGGGAGCTGCTGAAATTAATAACAGCTCCTGATATTGGCATTCCTAATATTTAATTCAGTCAACTTTATTAATGACTACTTTAAACTTCACATAAAAACACTTTTTTTTGTGTGTGCATGTGTGTGTAAAACTTTATCTTCTTGCAGGGTATTTGAACGGTTCTGTCAAAACCAAGAATAGTGACTGAAGAGGGGGCTTCAGAGGGCCCAATGTATGAATGGGTTCACTTCTTCACAAAAAACAGTAGAATCAAAATTCCTACATTAAAGTCAATTAGAAATTAACTTGAATTCTAAAAAGTAAAATTATGCAAAAGAAAAATATTGCCCGGAGATGCTATAATAATAATAACAATAATAATAATAATTATTATTATTTGCTGTTGCTATTAGCTTTTACTGATGCATCAGTGCCACAGCTGCTCCAGGTGGAGCTGGTTAGGTGGAGTTAAAGGTATTTAGCCTTTACAACCAGCACTAAATAAATGGTTAATAAAGTGTAATTCTTATAAACTGCTAATTGTGGTAATTCTTTATTGTGCAGTACAGTAAGTATATGAAGAGTCCATCTCTATATTCTCATCCATTAGCCTTTAACATCCACAGAAGGAACGTTCAGAACCTTATATCTGCTATAATGTATGATTAGTTTGTGCAGTTTGTTGACTATTTATATTTTGTGTATTGATGCTAAAGAAAATGGAAACATTTCTCATTATTCTTGAAACGTTTCCTCCTCCGAATGCGATGAGATAAGCTTGAGGCCTTGGGGCGATTGACATATTTTATTATTTTATGGACTCTGCTGTAATCTTTGTAATCTTTCCTTTTTGATGGAGGCACTGCGCGATTTTCAATGACTGTTGAATGAATTGTGTTTTTAGATCAAATCTTCAGCTTTCAAACAAATGTCATGGAGTGAAAACATACAACACTTACCTTAACAGATCAAGAAAATTATTTGGAAAATAGCCAACTATTAATAAATACGTGCTGGTAGTTTTTTGGGTTGTTTTTTTTTTTTTTTGGCATCTCAACATCAGGCTGGCCTCCGGCTTAAAGAGACCCTGCTGCCTCTTTCCTTACACTCAGTCAAAAAAAAGTGACTGAAGCCGCAGAGGATTTGATTCAATGACGAGCAGGAATGAAATGCATCCATATACCTCAGTTTCACGGGCTTCTATGCCGTGTTGTGATTGGGAACCAAACGGGTCAGCTCCAGCGGCTCCTGCTGACACGGACTCGATGCTCCAGCGGGCCTGCAGTGATGCTGAAGCGGACCCACAGTCCGGGATTTCCACCGAAAATGAGCATAATGACCGTGATCTGAGTGAAATTACAGTGCCAGAGCCTCTGCTCTGCCAAAATCACAACTTCTCCGTTTCTGCAGAAGAGCGATGTTTGTTGTAATTGTCCCCCGTGAGGGACCACAGGCGGTGCGCCCAGCTCGTGCGTGTAAGTGTGTGTGTAGCCGGGTTGAGTGTCTACTTTGCGTGTGTCAAAAAAAAAAAAAAAAGGTGCTGTCTCATCCGCGTGAAGCTCGATGTTAAAGAACAAAAAGGCCATAAGGTGTTTTTCTGTTGTTGTTTAGTGAGTCATCGTGAATAATAGAATTTAATAGAATGGGTTTGCAGAAAAAGCGTGCGAGGCCTTTCAGCCGCAGCTCATCGGCTCCGTTTGCTCTGACCAGCTTTACTCTCCCTTTGGCGCGCAGGACTAACTTGATTTTGGGGAAAACGCGGTGGTTTATGAGCCAACCTGTCCCGGTTCAATGATTTTTATGGGGCCTTGTGTCTTTTCATTGCAAAAGAGAGAGAGAGAGAGAGAGAGAAATCTGAAATATTTTGTATTTTCATTGAGTTATAAACACAGATCTTGGTCAATAAAAAAAAACGAGTAGAGCAGTTAATAATCTGTATTAACAGGACTAGAAAGTGTCAATAATAGCAGTTAAAATTGTTATTAACCCAACTGGATTCCTCCTGCTGGTGAGTAATTAATGACCTATTTTTAATAAACTTTGAAGCTGGAATCAGACTTCATACAGCTGACCTGATGAAAGGAGCTAAACATTTCTTTCTTTCTTTCTTTTTGGCTCGAACTTCATCTTGTGTTCAGGCGGGCTGTGTACTGCGGCCTGTCGAGGAGAGCCGCTTGTGATTTGTGTGACACGATAAAGCGCCGCAGCCAATGAGCGCGCCGCGTGTGACAAGTGGAGGCAGAGCGCGCGAGGCAAGCGCCGCCACAGACCGCGCGCCGTGACGCGGAGCCGCACAGTCCGCTCTGCGCCGCCCAGCAGCCGCTTCGCCCGCCCGCACCCGACCCGCACCAGGACGGCTGGTTTTTGGACCCAGACAAGAAGGACAGTCAGCCCGGGTCCAAGGAGATACTGCTGTCGCTGCTCTTGTTCTTTTCCCGCCTCTTCGCTTTCTGTGCGTGTGTGTGTGTGTGTGTGTGTGTGTTTTTCTCTTTGCCGCTCGCTGAGCCAGATCTTGGCTGCACGTCGGCTCGCCGTGCGTCGCTGTCTGCTCCTGTTGGACTTGACGGTTCTGAGGAGGGAAGCATCTGGACCGGCAGCTGGGATGTAGCGGAGGAGCGTCAGACAGGAATACAGTGACAGTCAGCTGCACTCTGAACGCGTTGATGCAGCTTTATGGAAACTGACACTCTGTGACTCTAACGTTGATAGTGCGTTGACTTAGGATGAGTCCCGGCCATAACTGACCCTTCTTATTTCCCTCCACATCTCAGCCCCTCACCCCAATGATGACTATGAGCTCTATCCCGGACACTTTAGTCCCGCCTGATCCATCCAAATCGGCGTTTTTGGAGTTCGGCAGTCACGGCTACCCCGGCCACCCCGGACATCCCGGACACCAGCAGCCCTCCCCCGGTTTGTCCCACAACCATTACCCGGTCCACGGTCTTCACGCTGTGGGGCCCTCGCAGCACGACGGGCCCTTCTCCTCCGGCTCATCCTCGTACGGCCGCCCGCTGGGATACCCGCCCTATCCCAGCCCCGTGAGCGCGCACCACCCCGGGCCCTTTCTGCCGTACCAGCACGGGGGTCACGGCGGCGCGCTCGGACACACCAGACTGGAGGATGCGGGTGAGTTTTCGTATAAGGACAAAATTCAACACAGGTGTTTGTGGTTGACTCGTGATCGCGCTCTTTGGTCCTGTCTCAGTGTTGACCATGTGGCCTCTGGGCTCACAGGCCCAACACAGGACGGTCCCTTCAGGTGCTGGGAAAGGAAAGCAAGCTTCTGAGTTGCTCATAACTTTTTATTTAATTGGGTCATGGTTGTTTGATTTTTACTGAGGCCACTGCGCTAAAAACACAGACTGTGCCTGTTGTGAATTCCAAAAATCAAGTTATATGAACAGAGAATATAATACAAGAATAAACACCAAGTTTCTCTGTATGTCTGTTTCGCCGCCATTAAAGCAGCAGAAGTGCGTCAATAGAACATGAAAACACGAAAATAAAACCACAGCGCAGAAGGCTACAATAATTGGATCCACACACAGGTCTGCCACAGCGCTGTGTTTAATCTACTGAAGGGTTGGGTGGAAGATGAGTTCAAGGCCTGCACACACTGAGACTCTCCACAAGAAGCAGCCGACACTGGCCCTGTGGTGTCCCGCAGCGGCTCCAAACCCAAATCATCCCCCAGCATCAATAACAGCCAGCCGGTCTGCTGCTACGACTACTACTATATTATTACTACAATTATTATTATTATTAGTAGTAGTAGTAGTAGTATGTTGTTGTTGTTGTTGTTGTTATTATTATTATTATTATTATTATTATTATTATTATTATTATTATTATTATTATTATTATTATTTGTAATACATGCATAAATAGTAACATGCCTGTTTCACCTTCACACGTAACAAGATGAAGAAAAAATATTTTTGATTACAATTTATTCAAAATATAATATTTTTGAATATTGTATCTAATATAATGAATCTTTCCTGTGGGCTATGATTCAGCCTTTCAAAATAAAATAACAGCCATTCCAATCTTCCTTTTTAAAGCTTATTGTAATGTTGATGGATTTTACGAAAATTCACTGAAATTAAAATGTCAGCTGAAAACTATGGTCTTTTATAGCCGTTATAAAAAGTGAAATAATTGCAAATAAAATTCCATAAAAACTTGTTATTCTTATTTATTACAGAGCAGAAATATACCTTGCATAAGATATTGAATATGGAGATCCACTGATTTAATACGGCTCTCAGCAAACCGGACATTTTACTGCTCTCTACTAACTATTACATGAACTATTAGCACATGTACAGTCTAATTATATTCTACTAATAACAGTATTTATTTAGGAGTATTTTCTTATTTATAACCATAATACAGGTAATAAAAAAGTTGTTTTTACAAATTCAATGAAAATTTTAATAGAATACATTTAAATACTTGACTGCAGGCACACTCATTGCTCTTCTTTCTTTCTTGTTTAACCCAAACATTTTCTTTGCTGATGCTTTGTGTGTGGTCCTGGTCTGTTTTAGTTCATTTTTGCAAACATTTGACTCTATATGTGCTAATTATTAAATGTAGCTTCTTTTAGCGCAGTGTGAGGAGCCCCAAATACAAGACAAAGGGATGCGTCTGTAAAGAAAAAAGATGTTGTCTCACTGTTTGACTATAAGTGCAGAATATATTTTACTGTATTTACATATACACTGATTGGTTCTGGCACCTTGTTCAATGTAGAGCATTGAAAATATGGGCAATTTTATGATTATGAAAATTTCTTTCAAATGATTTTGTTACAACATTTAAGAGGCGCTGTGTGATGAAGGCCCCACATCAGCATTTCCTGTCCACACAATGCATGGATATTGTTTTAAAATATGATGAACATCAATGAATCAAGAGAGTAAGGCTCAAGAAGCATAGTTTTCATTCATTTCCTTACTGTTGTACTGGCAACATGTTACTTTGTGTTGGTGATTTGTACTGACAGTTATTTTTACATCCTTCACTCCTGTGACAGAACTCTTTTGGCACTTTATTTATGAGTTCAACCTCTGAAGACAAGTAATAATTGTCAGAGGAAACACCATAGCTTTTTGCTCTCTGTCAGTGACGTTTTGGAACAGATACAAAAATAATGTAATGATTGCTTTTCCTGTCAGTACAGTGCGGCATCTCCACCCTTGATTACCTCAATAAGGTTAGAGATGGAAGAGAGAAATAAAATGGGAGAGGAAAAAAAAGAATTGAATATAATTGTCGTATGATTACAGAAGTGTTGTCCATGCAGCCTGAACAGTGAGGAGGTAACACAATTGTCAACAAAGGTTGGAATCAGTTGTGCTAATTTGACTCCCTCTGAAGTTCCCCTTTCCCTTCTTCAAAGTGCTCTTAGTGTTGTTTTGTTTTCCTCGCCGACATCGATGAGCGTCAACATGGTGCTCTCCTGAGCTGAAGCTCAGTTACAGTCTGAACGACTTGTGGGGCCTTGGCTTGTTCACAGCTGTTCTCTCCTGCCACTGCAGGCTATGAGCTCATGTCATAACAAAGATCAGTGTGGGTAAATGTACACAGTGGTATATGCTTTCTCAAAAAAAAAAAAAAAAAAGAAAGACAGAAAGAAAAGTAGGCTCTTGGCTGAGTTACAAGTGTGACTGAACTCACTGGTTAGATAGAAGCCATTCTCGTTATACAATACAGGAACTAAAAACTTACTTTCATGACACTAAAAGTGACTGGCTGTTTGTGTTAGAAACATTCACATAACCTACTCACCAACCAGCCAACTTAACCAATTTCAAGCGTTGAGAATTTATTATTTCATATTATGCAAACTGAAAAGCCCTGGATTTCTGCCACGTCAATGTGATTAGCATTGTGAATACGAAATCTTGAAAGGCACAAATGTCACACAAACGCATTCTTTTCTTTCTTTTATTTTGTGGTAATTTTAGATAGTCGATTCAATACCTTTATATGTAAAAACGTTGTTTTTAAATCATAAATAGAAATAATCCTAGAATTAATAGAAATACTCTAAAACACTTTCTCAGAATTAACATGAATACGTCTCAGCTAAGAAAAAAAAGGAAATTGAGTGAGGGACTGAGTGACCACACCATAGCAATATTTTTTGTGCATTTCATGAACATAAAGTCAATGCTCCCATCCCCAGCCCTGCGTTCACATTGTTCTCCCCTACAGAGCACGAGAAGCCCACCGCGGTGATAGAGAACGGGGAGGTGAGGCTCAACGGGAAGGGGAAGAAGATCAGGAAGCCTCGGACCATTTACTCTAGCCTACAGCTCCAGGCACTCAATCAGCGCTTCCAGCAAACCCAGTACCTCGCCCTGCCTGAGAGGGCCGACCTGGCAGCCAAACTGGGCCTGACACAGACCCAGGTAACACAGGAGGCACACAGAAAAAGACGTACCTACTTCTCTTTCTGACATTCAGAACTGAACGAACCCACCTTACTTTAGCCATTCAAATAATTAAAAAAATAAAATAAAATAGATATCTTTTCCAATGAAAGCGCTCAAATATATCAGTGCTGATACAACACAGAGCAAAATGTGGTTGTTTCTTTTAATAGAAAACAGATAAAAGCTAAAATTCAATTTGCCTGATAATAAGTTTCATAATGTGACGACACTGAAAGCGACGCATTCTTCTTCACTGGTGTCACCACACGTTCCTCTCGGTGTAATTATATATGGCATTCAGAGATAGTCATTAATGGGAGTCACAAAACACAAAGAACAGGTCATTTACAGCAAAAGAAATACAAACTAAAAGAACGGAGGGAAATGTATATCGTGTAGTAGAGTAGAGTAGGACACTACTGTTTGTATTTGTGTGTCTGTTTACACATGTTGGGTGTAACTGAATGCGGGCAGCTGAGGTTAGGAAGTCATATTTTATTAACAAGCATCTTCTCATGTAACAACTTTCACACACACACACACACACACTATTACACTTTCACAAGGAAATAGAATTCGGATGGCAGCCATTTTGTCTGTCACATAGGGCAGTGACTCCACATTGGATTCTCTTATGCTGAGCCCGTGCTTTTCAGCTTTTCACTTCCAGATTTCATTTCCATTTGAAGTTTCTAATTCAACAATAATCCACAACATTTAACTGATAACAAAGCCCTGTTTGGCTGCACCTCTTCATAGAAATTGGTCAAAAGCTGATGAAATGTCTTATATTATCTTTGAAGGCCAGGGAAAATCCCCAGATTAGCTGTTTTTTTTTTTTTTTTGTTTGTTTTTTTGTTTTTTTTGTCCTTTCCTGTTAGCGACCTGCTTAAACACAGTTTAAATATCAATAATAAAAATTATTATTTGAACTTTTTTATCCTGTTGTCCATGACTTGAAATGTAAGAAGGTCATTCAGGGCTGAGAAATAGATGTAGAAATACGAGATTGTATCAGGATAAACAAC
Organism: Echeneis naucrates; assembly: GCF_900963305.1. Taxonomy (NCBI): domain Eukaryota; kingdom Metazoa; phylum Chordata; class Actinopteri; order Carangiformes; family Echeneidae; genus Echeneis; species Echeneis naucrates. The sequence goes on from NC_042518.1 coordinate 14,021,746, forward strand.
CTGTTAACCCCTCTAAACTGTCTCTTGCTGTCATAGTCTCATTGTGTTCATGTATAGTAGTGCACACCTGATAATTTCCACAAAATCTGAGTAGATAAATTTGTGTAAATTCTTTAGAGAGCAAATAAACTTTATATGAATTACTTACTGCCTATAGCAATTCAACATTCACACGAAAATCCTTTAAAATGTTTGTTTTATATTATAATAATGATAATTAAACATTTAAACTATTTTAAAACCTTCTTAAACTTAATTTGTAACACAAAAGCTGAGATACTGTTACTACTATTATTTTCTCAGCTAGTTAGCTTTAGCAGGAGCTGAGTGTCTTTCTGATTAGATTTGGCTCCTGTCTCATTTGCTCATGTTAAATAACTTGAATGACCGAAGTATCCGTTGATTGATACAGTCTAAGATACAGTTAAACATAATGAGAGTAAACCTTTGCTCAGTCTGGCTGTGGACTAGCTAATGTTCATTTGATTGTTTATTCATTACAATTATTTAAAAACAGATTGACTATTTTCACAGAAATGTATTATTTCTTTGACAAAATGACTATTTAGGATGATTAAAAAAAAAAAAAAGACCCGTCACTTCATTACCTGCACTTTACACTGGCAACAACAGTGAGCAGGTGAGGAAACATTAGAAAGGATTGTTTGGGAATACCTCATGTGAAATTGAATCTGTTTGTGTGTGTGTGGTTGTACTAAGTATACATAAGCAGCTGATGTCATCAGATGAACTGTCCTAATCCTGGATGAATTACCCACAGCAGCTCTGTTTACACTGGGAGTGAGAGATCATCCATTCATCAGCCCTTGTCTTTTGTTGTGGCAAAGTGGCTTTGAATGTGGTCCACTGAGAGTCGTACACGTATGATTACCAAAGACGCATGATATTTGAATTGGTTTTGTTTTTGTCTTAGATACCTTTCTCTGTGTGTTTTGGATCAGGGACTTAAACCGACTGTGTTACAGTATGTCAGAGGCCAGCTGACACTAGAGTGGAGTTGAAGGATAAATGGTTGTAGTTTGAGGAATGCAGACACATTTTTGTGGCCTTGGAAAAAAGAATGCAGACTGCTTTTCTTTTTTTTTTTTTTTTTTTACTGCTTTTGTGTGTGTGTGTGTCAACATGCACCCTGTTTTATGTTTCCTTCTTAAAGGTCAAAGCAACGACTTGGTGTCACAGGGGACATGAGACTTTTTTTGATGTAGCAGCACTGCTACAAGAGGTTTCCCGTAGTTGACTTGCTAAGAAGAGTTTTGGTTCCATTCCATGGTTGTGAACTGGTTTTTTACAAATTAACTTTTGAAACTCCACCCATTATTTAGAAAATGTGTTCACACTGGAGTCTTTCTCTGATGATTGACTTAAACGTCACATTGGCAGGCAATCAGCAGAGACTCCAGGAAGTGACAGTTCATAGAAACCATATTTGGGTTGATTTATTTCTGATTTACAGAGCCAGAGTTGTTTGCTTGTTTTGTTTTTTTTTTACCAACAGAAGCTAACTAGCTAATAACGTTTGCCATGCTCACCCCGACATTCTGTATTCACAGCAAATGTCATTCACCTGATGTGCTCTGACATAACAGGTGTCGTAGTAGGAGGCCTGGGCTCGGGACATCTCGAACATTCTCATCCCTCAGTTGGCGCTGCATACATCACATGGAAGTGCACATTCATGTGTCACTTCATGAACTCTGTTTATCGCAGCTCCACTGTGCTGGGTTTTGGTAACCGATACGATTTTAAACAAAAAAAACTTGACGTGGACTTGCCAATATTTTATTATCCTGAATGGGAAGCAAATACACCCCCCTGGGGTTTTTGCCACTCTTTTGATATAATTTTCAAAATGCTGAATTATCCTTTTGAGCAAGCATTTGATTTTTCTTACCTAAGCCCTACTTCACTTCACTCACTGAAAGCACAATCTTACACTACTCTTAGAGGAAAACGTTGGCTGACAGCAATTTCAAATGATTCAACTTATGCAATAAACAGTTCTGATCAGAGACTCTGGGGAATTTAAGAAGTTCTGATGGTATGAACATTAGTAATTCTTCTAACCAACATGCAGGGCTTGTTTGGCTATTTGTGTTTGTTTACACAGTTATTTTCTTCACCCTAGTGCAAATGTTGATTTGTTTCATTCAGGAAAAATTATAACTTAACGTTTTTATATTTAGAAAAGTTCTCATTTCATTTGGTCATCCAGGGCGAAGTTCCAGAAAAAAAAACATAATTTTCGCAGGCTTGTTTTCTCTCTCACTGTGGTGGCAGTAAACAGATGAACAAAGAGAGCAGTTTGTATGGAAACATACATTCAGTCAGCTGTAATTAGTGTAGCGTGTACACTGTATGTATGTAGTGCCTCATTCCTCGCATGCACAGGTACACACACGCACACACACAGACGTCCTGCTTGCATCTATTCACACATAATATAGCTTGCATTCATTTTTTCACACACACACACACACACACACTTTAAGATAGTGATCACATACCACTTCTCTCTCCTCCCTCAATGCCATTAGGCTGCCAGCCAACTACTGACCGCTTTCCATCGAAATCTCAAAAGTTCCCAGACGCAGCTGAGAAATGGCACGTAGCACAGCTTTAACATTTTCCCCTGAAACTTACTCTCTATCTCAGCTCATCACACCAACACACACACACACACACTGCCCATACAGCTGAAAACACCCACCCAATAAAAGCCTCACTGCTCCAACGCATTCATCCATATACAGTACCAGTCAAAGCTTTGGACACACTTCCCCATTCAAATGAAAAAGACCGTGTCTCCAAACTGTACATAAAATATACAGACACACAGATACCCCCTCCTCTGCTCACTAATGTGCGTGTCTTTAGCTTCGCTCTCTGGGAAGCTGTCAGCTCCATGTTGCTGCTGGAATATGAAACCAATAATTACAGCAGAAATCCTCTCACTGTGGTTGCATTAACTTAACGTGCTGCTGATTGACTCGTGGGCTCATAAACTTCACTCCATATATACTCGCTTTAGGTTTTCATCTGTGAGGCACCCCTTTTGTGTAGCACTGCAGGTAATTATGACACTGCAGGGCACTCTGGTTTGGTGGCTGTCATTTTCCACAGAATCACATTATACTATATATTAAAGTGACACTTTAAGACACTTTAGTGACACAAAGTCATTTTGTCAATATTAGAATTTGCTTACTATAGAACATGAAATGCTGTTTATTGAATTGTGTGGTTTAATTATAATGGTATTGAATATTTATGAAGTGAAACCATTCATTTCATATATTTGCCACCATCCATACTTTCTTCTAACAGGCTATGATTGACGTCAGCAGATACTGGAATAGAGATCAAATTAAAAGTCAGATTTCACTCTGTGGGATGTCTTGGCTGTTCAAGCTGAACGCTGGATGTGAAAGTTTAGTGAATTTTCAAATTATTGGCTAAAAGAATAAAAATTTCCATATATTTAGAGTCAAATAAACCGGCCCGAAATTTGTTTTTTTATAGAATAGAATATCTTCCATAAACCACTTCAACCATCTTCATAAATGCCTATAAAATCCCAGAGTAATAATTCCCAGGACAGTCAGTGTGGAGGAGAAAACAATTTCAGTGCCAAGAGTGTTTTCTCTCCTTTCCCTCGTTCTTTTATCTTTTGCTCCTCCATTGCTAGCCAGAGGAGTGTTTTTCTCCGTGCAACACCAGTCAGTTGGCAGTTCTTTTTTTTTTTTTCCCCTTTACGATGCCATTACAACCTGTTTCAGACGAAAGCATCGTTCACTGGCCGTGTGTAATCATTTACGATCCATTTAATTGGAATGACAGGTTACCCCCGAGAGGCATGTTCATGCAATTTGATGCCCAATTGAAGGCACACTGGATACAGACAACATACTAATTATTCTAATAACAGCACACCTGAATCATCACAAATTACCACATATTATATAATATAACCACAAATGAATGAATGAAGTTCAGCTCAGTTTACTGAGGCCTATTGGGAAGGTAACATATCTGTCGTATTTGTACAGCATTAGCATCAGACAGCACATTAAGACTATAATCCATAATGCAAAGTGTATAGGAGCTAATGTAGGAATCACAACGGCATAAAAACCAAACCAATAATCACCTTATAAGTTCCAGTAACCTCATAGAAATGAAATATTATGTCAGAGGTCATTTACTGTGATGCGGCTTGATGTTGATAACTAATGTAATACAAGCTCATAATAATTAGCATTTTCTTTCATTATTGTTATTTATTTAGGTGAGTGCGCCACGTTTTTCTTTAATTGTTTAAGCCAGATTTGTTCACTTCTTGTTAAATTAAGTTGAGCTGAATTTTAAAAGCAGCAAATGTTTCACATCAAGACAACGACAGATAATTCAGATTAAACTTGGAACCATCTAATAAACCAAAAGCTTGCCTGTTGAATGACAGTAACTTTTTATCCTTGCACTTTATGGATCTTAATAATGGTATGCTAACAGAAGCCTACCTTTTTGTGTAAATTGCTGGTTCATGTTTTTGCTGCTGGTTCGCTGCTGCTTCTTGTCTTTTGTTTTGTTTTGGTTTTTTTTGTTGTCGTTGTTGTTTGTTTGTTCGCTATTGTTGTTTTGTTTTGTTTTTCTTGAGGGGGGGGGGGGGTGGTTGTGTGTGTGTTCATGCTTTTAGTCTATTATTCTTTTGCCTTTTCTCAAAAAAAGGATACTCTGTGACGTTACAACCACAGTTGTAAGAACCTAATAGCTAAAAATAAACACTGAACCGGACATTAAATGCAATGCAGTTGAAGTTTTTGTTTATGGTTGTTGTTTCATATCTCAGTGTCTGTGCTTATGTCTTTGAGAAAAGGCTTTTGATGCACATAAAATAAAATGAAAATGAATTCAAGGAACAGCAGTATGTTTGGCTGCTGCTCTGTGATATTTATGATGCATTCACTGACCCACAAGCTGGAAATACACCACAGGTCCACAGGTCCACTGTCATCGTTAAGTCCCCCCTCCTCCTTCTGTGTCACTGCCTCCCCCCTTGCAAAAGCTTCTATCACGTGAGTTAGCCTACCATTTTCTTATAAACCATTCTCCTTTTCCTTGTCTCTCAGGTCAAAATATGGTTCCAAAATAAACGATCCAAATACAAGAAAATCATGAAGAACGGACCCTGTGGACCTGAGGGAGACCACCTGGCCCCCCCACCACCATCCTCCTCCTCTCCATGCTCGCTGTGGGACATCAGCATGGCCGCCAAAGGCGCACCAGTGCACTCTGGGGGATATATGAACAATTTTGGTCATTGGTACTCCGGACACCAGCAGGACTCCATGCCAAGAACTCAGATGATGTGACAGACAAGAGGACGCAAAAGTTGTGGAACAAAGTGGATTTATGCCAAAAAGATGACTGAGTTTGACCAACTCTGGAGGCAAATCTAGTCAGTCAGAGCTGTTGCGCCGTTAACAGATATGTAAAGTAGCACCGATTCCAATTTCTCATATTTTGATCTGCCAATAACAGTTTTCTTTCTAATGATTGACCTTAGTACAATCATTTTGTAACTTTTCTTTGATGACCAATTCATCTGTATGTTCTTAATAAAACATTGAATAAATCCCTGGGTGAAGGGCTCTCTCTGTCTTCATCTCTCGCTCTCTCTCCTTCTCTCTCTCTCTTGGAAAAATCATGTGCAATCATGCTTCCTTGATGATCAATATCCAAACCAAAGCATCATCGGTATGTATGAGCAGCATCATGCACGGCTGAGATAAGCGCTTCGTCTTTGCTTGTTTCTTGAAAGTGGAAATGTTGAGTAGGATGATGGTGCTTGTTGTTGTTTCTTTCACTTCACACATCTTCTAAATGGTTTTCCTCTCTAACAGTGAAGTTCTTACACACCAATAACATGCCTGTGTGTGTGTGTGTGTGTGTGTGTGTGTGTGTGTGTGTGTGTGGCTGCATCTGAGCACAATGTCGCGATGAGTGATGAGGCCAGCAAGAGGAATGAAACCATCTAAATGATGGAACTGTGATGTACAGTATAGACAGCTACCAAACACGCACTACAAAATATTACTGTTTCAATCATTCAAAGAACAGCCGTGCAAACTTAAAATGACTTGGCCAAACTTCAACGCTACTGCCAGAGCAGCCACACACCCTGTTAGCTGCATTTGGCGGGGTGATGCGTGCCAATCAAAATGATAATCAACGATTCAAAACGCCTTTCATTGATGCACAAAGTTATAGGATTTAGCAAACCTAAGACAATCAATTTTCAGACACTTTGCGCAGTAAAATAAAAATGGAAACGAGCCTTGCTGGTCTGTAGCTGTGTAACACGTTGTTACCAGTCTGCTTTAAAAGACTCAGACTTCCACACCGATCATTTCATTTATCTCTATTTCAAATGTGCTGAATGGGGTGAGGGTCTGTATAATTCTTTCCAAATCTAACTTTCTTTCTTTTCTAAAAAAAAAAATATCCTCATCAAATGGAACGTAATCTAACAATTAAAAAAGCCAGATATCTTTATTTTTGGACATTGCGAGGTTTTTTTGTATTTTCAATGGGAAACTTGGAAGGAGAAGGTTTTCAGGCATTCTTCATAGTTGTTTTTTATTCAACTATGATGATTTTACAATGATTTAATGGGCATGCTGTTTTATTAAAAACAGATTAAATAGCTAAAAACAAAGTTGTTGAGTCTGATTCTTTTGTGTATTTTCTTAAATGTGAACTCAGTGTTTTGCGTGACACAGTGATGGTTCTATGTAGCATCTCAACCATAAAGAGTCACAATGAAACAGTTGTCCAGAGTCCATCCATCCATCTTCATCCGCTGATCCGGGGTCAGGTCGTGGGGGCCTAAAGAGTGCATGGGAGAAAAGCAAATAACAGTTTAGTCGTATAAACACTACGATCTAAAATGTGACCAAGAAGGGCCCAAAGAGCTTATTTTTTTGCCGTTTTCACAATCAATATAATAGACAAAAGTAAAATAAATGGGCCTCACACTACTCACAGTTTGTTGTCGTTCAGCTTTGCCCTTTTTATTTGGTAGTAAATTAAGGGAAGTTTGATGTTGCTGCACAACATGCTACAGGGATTGATTAACTGTGATTATTTCAAAATTTATTTGCATTTTTTTATTGATTACTCAGGTTTCTGTTGCTTCAAATGTTTCATCCCAACTCTGTTTATTCTGCCCCCCCTCTCCAAGCTTTGAGTTGGAAACTTTCAAATCTCAGTTTAATGGCTCAACAACCTCTCAAAATGCAGAGCTGATATATCGTGATTTATTCATTATAGGCGACACACCTATTTGAAATAAATCAAACCCAGCCAAACCCATATTTTATTTATTAAACTCTAACATCCAACAGGATTATAATTTATAGCTTCCAACAGATAAAATCAATATGAAGTTTAAGTTGACTTACTAAAATAACAAATTCCTTGTCACTAAATAGTCTTTGAGCATCTCGGTGGCCCGGGGCCATTTTCTCTAAAGTCGTAAATCAGAAAAATTGGGTCACATCTTTGGCCCTGCAAACATCTGGAAAAGCAAAAAGAGTCGTCAAACCTCGTCAATGATTTTACAAAATGACCATGTCAATTATAGGTAATTTAGGACATAGCTTGTTAAATAAAGCTTTCAGTTCAGCACTGTAATTATCCGTAATTGTAAGTCAAGGGAATATCTTTCTGCCTCAAGCACTAAAAGAAGATTGCATAAAACCAGATAAATAAAGGATAATCCTTTTTCAACAAATTGATCTGTTCAATTGATATTAAATAATGATTAATAACTTGGCGCTAGTGGTTAGGTTTTCTGTGGGGGGTTATAGTGTTTCATTCATGTGTTAAAGTGGTCCAGCAGTTACTGTGCATGACTACTTGAATAGTCTAATTGGAGGCACGGACAACAAGAAATTATGACCAAAAGATCATCAGGTGTGGTCTTGATATGGCATGTGTGATCATGTGTGATCATGAGAAGTGTGAATTTTACCTTACACAATAGTTTCAGTAATGACTCAACACAATGCTATTTAAAGGCCCTATGTTTACATCCCTCCAAAGCTTATTTGAAGCACTAATATCCATAAGAATGTATTTATTCAAAGAGCCAAAATGAATCAGCAATGCTCGGGGGCCTGTCTGAGCACGACGACTGCTTTATGGTGACACCACAACGTTCCAGAAGACCTGATGACTGATTTTAAAACTGAGTTTCTGTATGCAGACGGTGAGTTTTTCTCTGTGGACGGAGACCTTTGATACTTTCACAGTGTTAGTATTGAACCTGGACCTGATTTATAGTCAAAGAAGCTTTCACTTTACACTGTATGGGACCTTCAAAGTTTGTTCTGCATTGTTGAGTCACAACAAAACAAAACTATATATTTACAGTACTTCAATGAAGGACATTTCTCTTTTAAAGTGAGACCATGTTATCTACAACAGTGGCCTCTATAGCTGCAAGAGGTAATTGCAGAATTATAGTCTGCTGGACTCAGACAGTTAATGCCGAGGATATGTAGCCTTCGACTGCTGCAAAAGAAATAATTATAATATGAATTTACACTTACCATTAATTCATGTCACATCACCACGACGCCAATCTGATTACTCTGACCAAGCCCATCTGAATGCTACAGACTCTCTTATAAAGAGCCACTACTTCTCTCAAGTGTCTTTTAAAATACAATTTTTTTAGACTAAATTAATTTTGATCTGAGTCGACTTGTGTGCAATTTTATTATGTAGTGCTGTTATAATACAGTTTATCAACTATTATACAAATCTCCGCCCAAGATTACATCAGATTTATATTTATTTTCATTATCACATACACCTCTGTGGTACATGAGCATTCATGTTCACAGATAAAAACTCATTATAGTATGAGCACATGCTAATTAGCACTAATTACAGAAGCTGGCACATAAAAATAAACTGCACTGCCAATAAAATCTAATTTATGACAATAATATGGTCATAATTAGCATCCATTAACCATTTATACACATTTTTTGATAAAAGCACATTTTTGAAATTAGCTTGTTCAAGTCTCTTTGTGTCTCTTTATCTGGAGCATATATTAATGATGCCCTGTGTCAGGACAAGCTCTGGTTGGAACAGCCCTTCAGACTTCACACACCGTTGGCCCTCTTCCTCTTCAGTCTGGTGATGACAGTTGACTGTTGTCTTTTTAAAGGGAAACACATGTTAGGGAACACCGAACCTTAATGAATATAAAAGCAATCACATTCAAATTAATGAAAAAAAAAAACAAAAAACGCTTTTTTGTTGAGGAAGCATCTTGTACAGTTTGTGTTGGGAGAAACTATGTTTTCTCGAAAAGGGTGTACATTTATTTCAAATTTTCTCCCCCCCCATAAATGTCTTCATTTTTCTACCTTAATTTCCACACCTCCAGACTTTTCAGAAGGCCCTGATTTATTTAATCTGTTCCTGTTAGCAGCATCCGGTTGCCTCCGGCCAAGTTCATACTGCAGAGTTTTATGGAAAAGTTTACTTCACAGACTTCAGACACGTTGTACTGTCCTAATGAAGTGATGAAGACCTGTCGGGGGCCGAGGGAACAAAAATAAAACAGCATAGGCTGTCTGCGGAGGAAGACAACAATAGGAAACATCAAAAAGAGAAAGCTGAGGGCTTCACACATCAAGTGGCTACAGAGAAGTGACTTTCAAAGACCTTTAAAGAAGGAAATTGGAATTGTCCTTTAAATTCAACAGTTACGCATAAACTCATACTAAATTGTATTTTATCACACAGATCAATGATAATGATTTTAGAAAAACTTTAAACTTTTAAACACTGTTCTAGATAGTGCTCACAGTGATGTCTGCATTAGAGTGTGTAGTTAAATTCTGAACAAGTTTCCAGAAAAGCGGCAGAAGAAAAACCAAACTCTGTTCAACAACATTCAACAAATCATGTAAGCATCCCATTTATGAATAAATTCATTAATAAATAGGATCCCTATCTTCACAGATTCTTGGTTCTCTCCAGATCGTTCCTGTTTTCAGTATTTTGTCACATCAAACGGCAACACACACAGCAAGGAATTCTGATTCCTCTTTTGTTATACGACATTTATATAACAGTTTCGGGACACAATGTTGTTTACTGAAAAATAGTAGTCAAACCTTGAGAGTAAAAATGTGAGAAAAAAAAGTGTATTTTATCGCAATCTATTTGAAAACTCGACTGTAAAGGGGCGAGAATATGTCAAATGAATTCACAGATTTCTCACCACTAAGCTCTTATTTATGAGAAATTTCAGGGTATTTACATTAAAGTGTGTACCGGATGGAGTCCAGCAGGGTTTCTGTTTCCTCCAGACAGCTCAGCTAATGAGCATATGTTCAAAGCATCATAACAACAACCTTGTCATACTGTGTTCTGTGCTTTACATTATTCCCCCCTTGCTCAGCTGGTATGTCAGTTTCCTTGGCACAACGGCACGGCTGTCTGAGCAGCAGGTCGCCCTCTTTGGGACTTTCTCCACCCATGAAGTGGCTGCAGGCAAATCTTTGTTGGAGAACGGAAAATGAACAAAACCAACCACAGAGTCTTCCTCCCCAAAGTCTGTTCTCTTGTCAAACGCTTCTAAAGAGAATGCATGAACATCGCCTTTGTGTTGGTGACTTTCCACAGCATGGTTCACTTCCTCACCTTCATTAAAGTGCAGCACGCACTCACTCACGTGGCTGTAGCTTGTCAAGGCGGGGCTGCGGGAGATAACATCTGCACAAACACAAACACATCACTGTGAGAATGCATGACAAATACAGTTTTTATTATAGTTGTAGACTCATTTTTGCACTGATGATTTCTCTCTAACTAGCATTATTAGAAGTATTGTCGCCATTTTCCTGGTTATCAGGTAATCGGCACTCAAAGTGAGTCATTCACAATGCTTGTTCTCATCCACCAAATAGTCTGAACATCAAAATTGCAAAATGTGCAATTGCAAAGTGTACATTTACAAAAGTATACTTGAGATAATGTACTTAGTTACGTTGCTTTAGGAGGCAATGAGAGAATATGAGCTGTACTGGCCACAGAAGAGTGACAAACAGAAATCTGTTAGCAGTAAGGCTACCAACTGCAGTGTTGGATGGTTTGTTCTTGAAACAACCTGTTAATTCTATTATGACTTTTTGCCCAGAAATTCTCATAATATGAGTCAGTCTCATGTTGTTTTCCTATAAGTCTTTCATACTGTGATGCTGCACATGAGGCAGGTTTATTAGTCTGGTCTGCAAAAAATACTATAAATGTTGTGGTGGAATCTTTATTTTTTAAGACAGAGATTAACTATCCAAACTTCACAGATGGAGCAGCTGTGGAAATTTTACTTTAAAGTCTGTTCAAGATCTTCATGAGAAGCGTTCTTCATAATATTTATGCCCAGTAGTCTCAAAGCACGAGGAGACGTCAGGTATAAAAACGGTCATGGGCTGTATTACTCCACATTTCGACGTCGATCTTAGATAGAAAAATACAAGCCAGACATACTGAAGTTGAATCTAAAACGACAGGACAAAACCCGGGAGCTTGCATGAGAAAAAATGTCAAACACTAAAAAACTGGAGACTTCACAACTTGCTACTGGGCAGATGACAGCATGCGACCCCCGTAGAGAGCAGAAAGCCGAGGGAAAGATAGCCAGAGAGCGAGACACATTGAGAGAGAGAGAGAGAGAGACATGGAGTAAAAAACATGAATTAAAACAAGTCATAAACAGCAGGGGTCACTTTGAATGTGCTTGTTAAGCTTGACCCATACTGCGCAAAGACACATACACACTTAGCTTTTTAGTGCAACTCAGATACTGTAGAGCTTTGTCTGTGTGTGTCTATCTGACTTTCTGTGTGTGTGTGTGTGTGTGTGGGAATGAGACTTCAGATCACACATCAGAGTTAGACCGATACATTGGTCTGATATTTGTCAGACAATACAAAGATTTTACACTATCAAGACAAAAAATCATCAGTCAAACATGCAGACTCACAGCCTGTATTTTTATATTGCTATACTCAGAATGCGCTGACTGTGGCCATGGCTTACACTTTCAAACACTTTATAAGAAGAGCGAGTTGGACAGCTACTTATTCATGTGTTCATTTATCAGGTACCTCACGTCTGTCCAACAACATTTGTCTCTTCTCTGATAAGATTTGGTTTTGTTTTAAAGGTCCAAAGAGATCAACTTATAAATGTAGAGGAGTTCACTTTCTGAATACAGGCTGGGATCATTTCCCTGTGGACTGGACGGAGACCTGTAATATCTTCACTGCTTTACTATAGAACCAGTGAGAGAAGAAAAAAACTGGATCAAACAGGTCTGAGAGAGAGAAGTCTTGTCAGTCAGTTATAGTAATATGCCGGCGAGCAGCAGACACGAGAATATCCTCAGCCCAGACAAGTAAATAGTTTGAGACTCTCAAAAAACAAATAGAGCTGCATTTCGCCCTAAGCAGGTTGCCTTTGCTCCTGGGTAAAGTCAGTTCATAACGGTGCTGAGGAGGAACACCAACGGACCGTGAGCTGATTGCACTTTGGTATGAGCATTTTGGACATGTCCAGACCAAAAGCAGCGGCTGCACAATCGAAGACGCTGCCGAGGTTTTTGGAGACGGATGTTGATGAAGCAGACGGTTTATTTATGATGTTTTATTACCCATTAACATAATGATCACAGGCAGGGCATTTAATTAAACTCATGAAATCAGCTATGTTAACGTTACTAATTCAGACATACATGTGACTGCCTGTGTGGGTTTCCTCCCATGTTTGGGTTAACTGGTGACTCAAAATTGTCCGTAGGTCTAAGTGTGAGTGGTCGTTGGTGTGTTGGCCCTGTGATGGACTGGTGACCCCGCCCCTTGCCTGGAACGTTGGCTGGGATCGGCTCCAGCAGCCCCGCGACCCGGAACTGAGAAAGCGCTAGTTAGCATGTACTTCCTTTCTACTTTCACAGAATGTATTATAGGCAGTGTTGGCCTATAATACAGTTATTTCCAAAATGTAATACGTTGCATATTACTAGTTACTTGAATTTGAAAGTAATATTTAACTTGACAATAATCGTTTCTGTGTCGACTTACTCATTGATGACTCTCCTTTTTGTGTTACTGTTACCAAAACAAATGCAGATGACAAAGTATTGTCCCTTGATTATTTATGGCACCATATTATTTCATGGTGAATAATCAAAGCTGACCTTCAGAACACATACAGTGGCAGAGCATGTTGTAGCCCAGTTAGGTGTGAGTGTTTACTGTTAATACATTTTTCCCACTTGAATTTCTAGGCTCCTTTTATTTACGACTACCATTTTAAAGGCAAAAAACCAGGTATGGACTTCACAGAGAACTTAGGCTCAGTTTCATTTAACATATAACTTGTATTGGTTCACGAAACTTTTAATCCTCAGCTTTCCAGCACACATAGTACACCTCACTGGAATGTTGTTATCATCCTTTTCTCAGAGAAACTCAAAGTATTGCGAGTAATACCACCTAGAAATTGTTGAGTCCTCTGCTGCTGCCATTGCACCATGAAAATGTATTTCTACTTCGGGGATGTTTTGCTGGCGCAGTGGCTTTCACTGAAACTTAAGATAAAAAAAAAAATAAAAAAAAAACGCAAACAATTTTAAAAACTTAAAAAAACATTACTGAACAATATATTTTGGATGGTAATGCATTACGGAATGCTGTAACTGTATATATTATATCACCGAAACGTTAATCCCCGTGACCTGACCCCAGATAATCCTTGGTCTGTCCACAGGTGAGCACGGATGGATGAAATTTTACTGACTGAGAGTAATATATTACTGTAATGAATTACGTTTGGACCATCTACAACATCAGATGCCTTTTTTTTTTTTTTAGGCCCAGTAAGCAAGCTGGGACATGTTGTTCCATTCTGTTTTGAGCAACATTTCTGTCAGGGTGGTGGGGGGAAATTTTGTAAACGATCGAAAAACACGACAACACAGTTATTAAGTTGTGTTCAACAATTGGTTGCCTTCAAACTGTGTCATGGCTCATCAATGTTACTTTTCTTGCGCGTCAGGTTTTTCTGACACAGACACACTAAAATGAAAATTTTATCTTTCCAGATCTCGAGTTGCAAGAAACATTTTTAATGTGATATCTGAACTCATCTCCTGACATTTACAGTAGTGTGTGTCTGTTAAGGTAGGTTTGGAAATTTGCAAAGGTAAGTTGTGCTGGTTGTCAGAGTTTGTCCAGGAACTCTCAAATTGTGAGAGCGAAGTGCATCTTGGACATCCCAAAGTGTCTCTGTCACCAACTCTGGTGTGTATGTGTATTTTTGAGTGCAACATTCAGGTCTGATTCAGATCATGTCCCAAACTTCAAAGAGAGTACTTGACGTTTAACATGGCATGAAACCGCCCTTAATATTGACTTTCAGCAGCTGATATCAGTCCGCCCACAGCGGGCACATCATGGCTGGAGGCAGGGCGAATAAAGTAACGTCAGTTCCCAGCCTTTCAGTCTGGTACAAAGTTTTCTCCCCCGCTGACGTCATCAGCGCATCTTGTCTTTTTCTGCACATGAATGCCAAAAAGTGGCAGTGTACAACTGCACCGTCTGCTCACCTCCCACACCTCCACCTTTCCATGGTGACATAACTCAACAGTCCCAGTGAAGGTGATGAAAGCCTCTCAGAATTCATGAGCAGGAAAATAATTAGGTCATAATTCCACCCGATTTGTTTGCCTTTGGCATCATGCTGCTGTTCTGAGCATGAATGGAATATCCTGTTTGTTTTCTTAAAATCATAACGTTTTGGCAAGAAACCCACTATGGTTTACCTGAAAACAGTTTTTCCTCTGGGGTGTCGGTCACAGGTCGCTACAAGCCCCAGTTCGCCCTCTCTGTCTGCCTCCTTGAGATATTCAGATACATTCCTGTCTGACACCTGGAAGCAGAGGGATCAACACAGGAAGGCAAAAGCCTGAACAAACATGGAAGGTGTCCAACTGGCTCTGTGGTGTAAGGGGTACACCCTGCACTGATCAGCCATATTTGGCTTCAACATTTCGATCAGTTGACTTAGACTTACTTTTAACTGTCATCATTGCGTTCATTATTTCAATCAGAGATCATTTAATTCACAAAGATCGCATTGGACTGGCACATATGATGCAAATGAATTGAGAGAGTGCCTAAATCATGGGCGCATGTCAAAAGTAGAGCAAAAAGTTGTTGCGTCAGGCACATAGTTCAAAAGTCCCTTGATTATTTATGGGAATTACTTGCAATCAACCAATCACAGAGCTGCCTCCTGCTCCCTTTAAAAGCCGGTGATACCAGCACCAGAATGGATCTCTGTTAGGACTGTGCAGACTGACACAGAGGCAGATTCTATTTTTGGTGAGTTAATTACACAGTCTGACTGTCCAGTGAGTCCAGACCTGACACAGTGTGGACCTAACTTGTCCATGAGACATGGCAATATAATGCAGAAAACAACAAGCTACCCGATTCTGTATTCTGATGTTCCACCTGGCGAATCATCTGAAGCCTGCACCTTTTACTTGCACATAACAGATGTTATGAGCATGTTATGCCCCTCTGTGTATGTGCATGCCACTCTTTTGGTCAGTCCTTAAAATAACAGCTAATACTGTGCCACTGTCTTCATAGCAGGTTTTTGATGGTCAAGTCGCAATGTGAGTGATCACACTAAATTTTAAAACCAGTATAGCCAGAGGCACAGATATACATGTAAATGTGTGTTTGCTGATGAAACGACATGAGCACTAGAGGAGGGAATGTAAACTGCCTGAAGGCCTCTTGTTGTACTTTATGCTAGATGTAAGACGCAGGGCCCTATCTAAAACAAGATTAGCCATATTAGCATCACTGTGCTCAAAGAGAAAGCTAATAAAGAGCTAAGAGTTCATTAAAACACATGAAAGGACAAAGCTGTCATGTTGACATTTCAGGTATTTGATCTATCCACTTTGTGTTATAGCTGCCAGTAAACTCCGAGTAGGCCCATATTTAATTAAAAGTTTAAAAAGTTTTAAAAGCCAGAGAACATTCATTAGTCATTCGGCCTTCTGACATGCTCTTTATTTGGGATGCTCCTTGAAATAAATATAAAGCTTAGTTCCATTTTCATAACCTAGCTGTTAGCTTAGCTTGACTTGTGCCTGCTCTGCAGCTTTTTCTCCAAATGGATGTTTCCAATGAACCACTTCAACACTCAAAGTGCTTGGGTTTATTCCTCTGCTGCATAACACCGATTACAACCATCTACATCATGGTGCCAATTGATACACCTGAGCTGGATGCTTTTCTGATGCGGCATCATATTTTCAACATGATAAAACTGTTCACCAAGTCTAACATTTGATCATTTGGTCAATAAAACTTTCCTACGGGTCATAAAAACCTGATTCACAGATGGGCTCTTTTTTTTTCTTTCTTTCTTTCTTTTTTTTTTTTTTTTACAGCAGGACAGTCTCTTAGATACGCACAGTAAAGACTGTTTTGACCAACAGGACTTATGTGTGTGACTGCACACAGATCTATTGCTTTTGGCTTTTAGGCCTGTGGCTGGAATGTTTTCATCTTGGGGACCACACCTTGGGGAAAGATCTTTAAATTTGGTACAAAGGTTGTACGATAAACTTGTTGGATTTTGGGAGGTAAATGGCCTCACAAAACATGTTTTTGGGGATTGTTTGAAAGTCAATTGATCAACTTCACTCTGACATCACAAGGCTCTGTAAAAATGGCACTGTAATGTGATTTCCTATAAATTCACTGGAGGCGTACAAGAGCGAGGCAGTCATTCTTGAGCTTTCTGTCATTCATTTTCCTGAAGAAGAAGAGATGGCTGTCTCCTGCCAAGCCTCAAAGAAAATACTTTTCTTTTATTACAAATTCTGAAATGTTTCCAATAATTCATGTTGCTCTTTACTGAGACATGATTGAACATAGGCCCAGACTTGTTATCTGCCACAGAGACGAGCAGGAGAGCCTGATCATGAAGTCACAGCCTCAATATTAAGTTTATCAAAGCTGTAGATGATGAAGCTGTCATGCACAGTGGTGATCTCCACCTTAGCGCCGAGCAGATCATAGCTATTTACATAGATGTATCTGGACTGCTGTTGAACACACTTCGTTTTTAAATTTTGTTATTATTCAAATGCCAAAAGTATTGAAACCTACACGTACATATAAATATATGATATATATGTAGAGCACTAATAGTAGTGAGACATGAGAGTGGACTCTACGTCACATAACCATCACGTACAAAGAGAAGGCTCCAAGTATTTGGGTCCGTGTAAAAGCAAACCTGAATCTTCCTCATTACATTACACCCTCTTTTTGTTGCCTAACCTGTGGGTTTGGCTGGATGAGAGCAGCTTGTTTGTGTCACACACACACACACACACACACACCCACACACACACCTCTCCTCCCCTTTCAAACTTTGGGCCACATGAAAGCAGTGTACACCCCTCTCTCTGTGTAGTGGTGTGTTATTAGTATCCCGAGACTCCAGAGTGTCTGCTGCACTGTCGCCTCCCACAGCCTCATTTACACGCATTGTGTGTGTGTGTGTGTGTGTGTGTAATATAGAGATGGGTGCAACCTGTATCTGTTGTCTGACTCACTCTGACAGCCTCACCAAGAGAGCACTGTCAGCACTCTGGCACCTTTTGTGTGTGCGTGTGTGTTTACTGCATTCACACGCAGATACATGCAGTAAATAATACGCTAGTAGAGATGATTCAAATAGAGACATTTTATTTTGAAACACAAACACTTTTAAGGCGCACACTGCTTTTGATCTACATTTGAATCCATAAATATAAAAAACCTGAGTACAGCACATGTTAATACAATATATGCAATTTACTTTTCATATATTTAAGCACCAAGTAGCTCAATCACTTTGGTTCTTGACAGTTATTTTTTATGGATGTCAGGATTATTACTCTTACACAGCTTGTGAAAACAGTTATGTGAGATCTTCTGTATTACTGCAGAAACATAGTGTGGCCAGACAAATGATCTCCATGATTTCCTACTGATGTCTTTAAGGTTACAGCTGAAAATAAAAGTAGCGTCAAACATGAAAGTTTGTATTGTGAGAACACTGAATCTGTGACTCTCCTATACTATACAGAAAAAAATAAAATAAAAGTCATTAAATAATAGTTTATCTGTGTTTTTCATTTTGGGGGGGAAATGATCAGCTTATAGGTTGCTAGTGTCACTGGAGAAATGTAATGTGATATTTCAAGATACCACCATGAGTGAAAGCAAAAGGGACTGACAGTGCTGCAAACCGATACGGTAAACCTGTATCTTCCTCATTAAGGATACACCCATGTTTTTACCAAGAGTATCAGCATTAATTAGACAATGTTGTGGTTTTCGTTACTGCATCGTTGTGTCATTCCAAAAGTTTTTCAAACCAAATCACAGTTGCCACACTGTCTGACTTGAAAATGTGACTTTATGAGTATTTTTCTTCGAACTGTACAACATCAGGTGGGAGAGGTGAAGTGTGTGTGAGGGCTCCAAGGAGGTCTAGCACACTCCTGAAACATTGTTGAAGGCACAAAGCCGGCTTTCCTCCTCCATTATGCACAATGAAACTTGACTTCTTAAGGGTTTGGTCGCAAAGTTGGGTGTGTTCTGCTCACTGCGCCTCCTGTAGCCTCACTGAGCTGAGGAGCAGGCTGCGTAGGTGTGATAACCGACTGGGGTGACAACGCTTGAGGCAACAATCAGATTGACACAGCACCCTCTGGACACAAAGAAGGCCTCGTAATAGCAATAACATCCCAGATTTGTACGTAAAATACAAACCAAACAGGAAACAAAAACACATAATCAATGTAGGATTTGATCTACAGCTGGTCTAAATAAATTCCTACATCTAACATTGACCTCAAAAGCTCAAGCTCTTCACTTCAACGAGCCGTTCTACTTTTATCTGTTACAGCCATGATTTGTAGAAACAGGAAGAAATGCACATAAAAAATTATAGGGACGCAAACATTGTTTGGTTGTAAATTCATACTCCAACGTTCTTCCTGATTAAAACTCAGTCTGAATTTTGTAAATTAAGAAAAGAAAATGTTCTTTCTGTTATGGTTAATTTTAAAGTTTTTAATTGTTCCTTACTTTAGTTTAGATGTCTATAAATTTAAAGCTGATGTATCTTAAAGTTTCCAGTGCTGGTGAAGTGGACTTCAATTCATGGGCAGAATTTCAGTAGTATTCACTTTTGCGGTGAAAATGCTGCGTCAAAGGTCATTTCCTGAAGAAACATTTGGCCATATTTAAAATATTAAATATACAAAATATTATCGGTCTGTCTCTGTGTTGGCCCTGTGATGGACTGGCGACCTGTCCAGGGTTCACCCCCACCCTCGCTCAATGTGAGCTGGGATTGGCTCCAGCACCCCCTGTGGCCCGGAAACAGATAAGCGGCAGAAGAGGAATGAATGAATATTATCAGTGATGTCAAATGTCAGTATCAATCTCATGGCTAGATCACCCTAAGCTCTGTTGAAAGCTCAGTAAAGTTCAGGGGTGATGACAACAGGGCAACTAAGACCAGCACGGTTTTTCTACTGCAGAAAAGCATGTCTTACTACATGTGTGTCAGGTTTTACAGTCAGTCCTGTCTGATGACCAGTCTTGGTTATTTCTGGTCACTACAGCACACCAAATCATCCCCAAAAAAGTCTCCAGTCATACCGTTTCAGCAGAGTCCATGTTTCAGTAAACGGCTCCCATGCTCGGCGTGGCTGATGGTGCAGTTGAGGGTGAGTGGTGCGGCGGGCCTGACGTGGGCAGGCTTAAGTGTGCACCCTGCTGCTGGTACCAGTTCTGGTGTGTAAACTCTGCCATGTAGGTGGGCGAGGAGGCAACTGGAGGTTGATATGGGCCAAGCCCCCTGTTGGTGGGATCCAACATTGCGTTGTTCTTCATGCTGGCGCTGCCGTTTGTGTTGCTGCTGCCACTGCTGCTGCTGTTTTTGTTGGTGTTGTTGGCGTTGTTGTTACTGTTGCTGCTGCCATCCCACACAGCTGGGGATGGAGGAGAGTTGCAGGCCATAGAGTCGCTGGCCTCTGGACTGTGTTCAAGAGGAATATCCCCGAGTGGAAACTCTCCGTTCTTATACAGCTTCTTAAACTTGGAGCGCCGGTTCTGGAACCAAATTTTGACCTGGGAAGGAAAGCATCAAGTATTGAGGCAACTTCAAGAAAAAAAAAATTGCACGTCTTTGTGGCCATTTGGGAGCAGCAGACCTACCTGTGAATACAACACAACATATTATCACAGATTTCACGCAAGCAAGAGGTTTCCTAAATGT
Organism: Echeneis naucrates; assembly: GCF_900963305.1. NCBI lineage: Eukaryota > Metazoa > Chordata > Actinopteri > Carangiformes > Echeneidae > Echeneis > Echeneis naucrates. The sequence goes on from NC_042518.1 coordinate 14,042,221, forward strand.
AGATCAGACACAGAGCAAACCTGGCATTACAACCACTAAAAGAGAGCCCTCTGATTTATTGTTTATTATTTCAAAATGGCAAAATCTTATTTCATTGTTGATGCTACATCTTCACCAAAACAGTCTGACACAGCCACGCCAGAAATCTGAAATCACATGACAACTCACACTACGTTTACTCTGCAGTTGATTGGCTGAATAAATAAGTCCACAAGGTGTTCATTGTCTCTGTCCGTCTCTTTAGCAGCCTGCTGTTTGTGCCTGGCATTTGGGGTGCAACGAGTCCGGGACAAATATGAATGTCATCCTCACAAACACAGGATCATCTGTGACTGTTAGATATTTAAATATTCACTTTATTTTAACTCAAGTCATTACAAAGTTACATCAACGTTAAAAAAAATCTTAAAATCATTTTTCTTATATAAACAGGTACAATATTTATATTGTTCATTGTTGTGTATAGTTATTTTCAGTCGATCTGAGTAATCAAACACCAATAATTTAAGCAGTGTTGGTGTTTGATTACTCAATATGCTGTCTACAAATCATTTCTGTGCCGCATTGGGAACTTGACAGTCTACTTAGTGCTCTTTGGTGTGTATTATAATACTGACAGCTGTTGTTATGATGTTATTTTTTACAGACAATTCAACAAAGTAACCATGACCATGACATGATAATCACTTTTCCACCTGAGTAGCATTCTGCTCTAAGCTTTTAGTTTCTTAATGCCTCGGTATTCCCCAAGCATATTACTCAGCAATGATTTACAGTAGCTGTGCTAAAACAACCCGCTCAGCAGGTTTCCTTTTATTACTTAAGCCAAGATAATTCATGTGTAAAATGATGAGAGCAGAAAGCATGACTGTATAAACTAGACTGACACCAAGAACACTGTCAAGGAGGTTCAAAGACTCAGCATGTTTGTTTCTACTGAACTGTATTGTTTTGTTTGCATTGTTCTTTTCCATTCCATTCTGACTTTCTTAAATTGATCTCAACAGTGTGGTGTGGTGTGGTACCATAATCTGTTGTCCTCCTACATCCAACGTATTATAGTTTCGCTCTAAAAAATGTTCAAACTTAAAATGAAGCTCTCTTTCTCCTCAGCATCTTCATCACTAGGAAGCTTAGTTTGTTTTCACTGTACTTTCTACATCATTTCTGTTCTACAAACATCAACAGACAAATTTTAATTTTCAACCGAGAGGTGAAATACTGCAGCTGATGTTTGTGTAATGCTGCAGCCAGCAGGCTCACCTGTGTCTGTGTGAGGCCCAGCTGTGCCGCCAGCTCAGCCCGCTCCGGCAGGGCCAGGTACTGGGCCGACTGGAACCTCCGCTGCAGGACCGCCAGCTGGTAGCTGGAGTAGATGGTCCGGGGCTTGCGAACCTTCTTGGGCTTCCCGTTGACCATCCGGACCTCCATGTCTGGTTCTTCTTTCACTGCGAGGAGACGTGGCAAAATAAATATTTTTGAAGGTTTGTGGAGCTGTGGCGGCACCAATCTGACAAAATCCGACACAGTTTCTATATGTTTTGTTGGGTTTTTTTTTCTATTTTTCCACTCAAACAATGAAAAGTGTTTTTCTTTAAACAATGACATGGTAGGTCTCTGCTGCATGGAGAAGTTGTAGAGCAAAAATAGCCACGGCTGTTATAACCCTGAAATTTCAAAGAAATTCCGCCAGCACTCTGAACTTATAATTTTGGTCTCAGTGTCTCCCACAGCCAGGGAGGGAGACAGAGATTTATAGGTGCTTTTCATGTAGCCTGGAGGCCGACTTGTATACATCCACGTCTGTTTATTCTGTTTTTCTTCTACACAATGTGTATACTGTAAATGATTGCGCAATATGTGCCGTTGATACATGTTTATACTGAATCACCATTGTCTCAAAGTGAAAATGACACATGAAAAATGTTTAAACAAAAACATTTTGTGTCACTTGAGCAAATAATAAAATTCAGTACTCAGTAACTAAAGTATAATTAAATATAACTACTTTTGGACCAATACAAAAAATATAAGTGTATCAACTATTGGATAAATTATGAGAGAGCAACAACATGAAAGCAGAAACTAATACAAAAAAATTATCAACATTTTTTTTTTTCATCTTAGATTTGTATAACTAAGTAACCACAACCAGAATTCAAGTAAACATAACAGCCACATATAATCACAACAAGAATTAAGTCATACAATTGTATCTACTTGGTCTTTTCTGGTTTACAGTCCTTCATCTATTCATCTATTGGCTCACGGTTCTTTTCCTGTTTGTTTCTGGTGGATCTGCATATATCTCTAAAACAAACCCATGAGTTCCATGTTGATTATTTGTTTATTGATTTATTTGTCAGGGCGTGGCTACATGCTTGGTGTGATAAGGAGCAGTCTTTGCAGGATGATTCAAAGGCAAAGGCTGACTGACATGTCGTGACACCTGATGTGCGTGGCTGTGGGCCAAAGTCCCCTGAAGCCATTTCCAGAAGTCAACTCCCAACTGGAATGTCAAAAACAGAACACTAGTCTGTCGAGTTTGTTTTTCCTCTGCAGTTTGCATAGAAACCCTTGAAAAGGAGTCAGGGGAAAATAGCTTTGGTAGTGTTGAGCTTTATCATTTTAACCCTAACCCTAACCCAGTTTTCTTTGTTTAAATGAGCTATTTTAAGCATCTGTGTATAAGTGAATTAGTTTTTTGTTTTTTAATGAAGAAAATGCGGAATCCCTAACTGAAACGAGGTGATGGCTCCCATCCAAAGGTTTTTAGGGTGGCTCATCCTATCAAAACAAAATCTCAAATGTATTTAAATATACAACATCTGACAATGAGCACCCACTCTCACTTAATGACAATGAAAACAAATTATCCTTTTTGCTGCCCTTTTGAGAACTTCGGCTGCAATCTTTGACATGTAGGCATGTAAGTGCAGAAACTGCTCCCTAAACAAGATCGGGCTGATTTTTTTCTCTAGCCAAGTCAGAACTCTGATTCACTCTGACCTGCCAGCATCAGGAGTCTGTAGAGCTCACTCTGATTCAACAGCTGTATTTTTAGCACAGCTCCACTGTTCAAAGTCACCAAACTCCACCTAACACTGTTGATCCTGAACTTGCGGACTAATATCAGTGAATTCAGCTTCATTTACACATAAATTAAACATTTGTTAAATTATTGATAATGACCATAATAATAGATTAAAACTGAATTAAATCTGTTATATATACTATTATATGATATAATTCTGTGTGTGTGTGTGTGTGTGTGTGTGTGTGTGTGTGTGTTGAAAGTAATACTATAAATGCTTCAGGCCAATTCCTCTTTGAACGAACTCATTTGTTGAACAGTATTAAAGCATCAGACTGAGCAGCCTCAGGTGACGCAAAGATGGAGAGGATCTTAGTCAGAGCTGTGTGCCGAGGGGGAGACCCATGATACCCATCGGCTCATGTCATCATCGCATCCACATCGAGCCAGCTACCGGTCAGACAGACCGAATCCCGGGAAACATTTACGCACAGAACTTTTCCAGTCGGGCTGAACTCACCAGCGTCCTGCATGGCCGCCTGGACCTCCCTGCTGAAGGCTCCGTGCTCCCTGTAGGCGCTGTGCGGGTACGGGTATTCGGCCTTGCTGACCGGGTACGCGCCGCCGGGCCCCATCCCGTTCAGGTTATAGTGATGGTACGCGTACGGGTTCATGTGCTGAGCCGGGTACGGCTGCTGCGCCGGGTAGAAGTCCTGCGAGCCGTGGAGCGCACTCTGGCCGCTGTAGAAGCCCAGGTCTGTGGACGAGGACTCCGGAAGGGTCGGGGAATCCTTGGCGGCGGAGATGGAGCTCCCGGCCGCGGGGAGCGAGGGTTTCTTCTCCTCGAAGACGGGTGAGGGCTGCCCGTTCATCCTCGGGAGCTTTTTTTGTTTTTCTCCGTCGGCGTTCGCACCAAAATGGAAAGCGGGAGTGCTGAGAAATCCGCACGCAGTCTGGATCTGGCGTTCCCAAACTCCCTTGACGCAGCAGCCAGGCTGTCCACCGTGGCGGCGCCCAACCCAACTAGAGCTCCTAATTACAGGGCGCGCCGAGCTGAGCCAAGCCGGGCAGGACTGAGGGGAGTGGAAGTCTCCCTCTCATTGGTCCGCTCGCTGCCTGCCTGCCTCTGTCCCGGGGCCAAGACAGCGCTGACTGTCGCCTGTCTGGCTCCCTCCTCTCCCCGCAGAAACCCCAGTAAGCCTCTCCACGGGCCCGCGCTGGAGCGCACCGACAGTTGGCACGCCTGCAAAGCCCTCTAACTAACGGTTACTGGGATGCACCGCGGAGGCTTAACGACACCCGAGACTGAGCTCAGAGCAAAGACTCAGCAACCAGGCCATCTGAGCCGAGCCGAGCCGAGCCGAGCCGAGCCTAATGTTGAGATGAGCAGTGTTTACACAGGGGCTTCACAGTGCTGCCCCGCCCCCCATACTCAATGCAGATCCTGGACTTGGAGAGTTGTTTAGAGTTAATGAAGGCCGCTTTTGGAGGAGGCCTCTCCTGGATGTAGGCTTGGGAGGAGAACCGGCCCCCACAGACTGCTGCCAGCTCCAGGTGGAGACCTGATGGAGCTGAAGCTTTGGGAGAAACCCACTGCCAACTTTATCCGCTTCGTCAGAGCCTCAGTGGGACACAAACGTAGTTTTTCTTTCTCTGAGGGGGGGACTCTCCTCTTTGAAACTACAAATCCCAGTAAGAAGGCATCCGATGGAGAGGTTCCCTCCTCCTGCAAACACTGGAGAGGGGATGAGTTAGTGGCATGATGTGGCCACCAGAGGTCACCACAGACCCCGAGCCTGGTACCAGCAGACTGCCGGCTGCAGACTGAGGGCTGAGGGCTGAGGGCTGCAGACTGAGGGCTGCAGGCTGAGGGCTGAGGGCTGAGGGCTGCAGGCTGAGGGCTGCAGGCTGAGGGCTGAGGGCTGCAGGCTGAGGGCTGCAGGCTGAGGGCTGAGGGCTGCAGGCTGAGGGCTGAGGGCTGCAGACTGAGGGCTGCAGACTGAGGGCTGAGGGCTGCAGGCTGAGGGCTGAGGGCTGCAGGCTGAGGGCTGAGGGCTGCAGACTGAGGGCTGAGGGCTGCAGACTGAGGGCTGCAGGCTGAGGGCTGAGGGCTGCAGACTGCCGGCTGCAGACTGAGGGCTGAGGGCTGCAGGCTGCAGGCTGAGGGCTGAGGGCTGCAGACTGAGGGCTGAGGGCTGCAGGCTGCAGGCTGAGGGCTGCAGGCTGCAGGCTGAGGGCTGAGGGCTGCAGACTGAGGGCTGAGGGCTGCAGACTGCCGGCTGCAGACTGAGGGCTGAGGGCTGCAGGCTGCAGGCTGAGGGCTGAGGGCTGCAGACTGAGGGCTGAGGGCTGCAGGCTGCAGGCTGAGGGCTGCAGGCTGAGGGCTGAGGGCTGCAGACTGAGGGCTGCAGGCTGAGGGCTGCAGGCTGAGGGCTGAAGGCTGCCAGCTGCAGACTGAGGGCTGCAGACTGAGGGCTGAAGGCTGCCAGCTGCAGACTGAGGGCTGCAGACTGAGGGCTGAAGGCTGCCAGCTGCAGACTGAGGGCTGCAGACTGAGGGCTGAAGGCTGCCAGCTGCAGACTGAGGGCTGCAGACTGAGGGCTGAAGGCTGCCAGCTGCAGACTGAGGGCTGCAGACTGAGGGCTGCCAGCTGGGGCCACATGCACAAGTCTAATATCTCAAAATTGACTGCTTCAATTATACATCTATAATGATAGTTACGTTGTTATATATTTCTTTTGTTTTCTAATTATACATAATTACATTATTGCACCAAATTTAAACATAAGTATACCATTGTATCACTTTCTTTAATAATATCCCATTTAATCCCACCGGTCACAATTGTGACACACACACACACACACTTTTCCATGAAAATTTCTAAAAAAAAATTCAGATTGATTGTTGCAAAGGGATACTAATGACACATGATTTGGATATTTTTGTGTTTAGGAAAAATTTGGGATTGAATGGGTTATAGTTCAGCCATTGGTACTTTTGTTTTACGTTATTTAAATATACAGTATGATTATATTGTTGCATGTTGCTTTTTTATATATACAATTAGTTTTGGCCTATTATAATTTTTGTTAAATTCCTGTTTTTTATTTTAAAAAAATTTTGGTCATACAACTTCAAAAATTTACCACAGTAAATACTGACACCGGGCCAGTCACTAAATTTCTCAGTTGACTGCCTTAGTATGGGGTTGTTTGGGGGTTTTTTTTTTATTCAAAGCATAAAACTTTTTTTTTTTTTTTTTTTTTTTTTTTAAAAAGGGGTTGAGTAACAATCTCCATGCCCCAGAATTACCTCCAATTTCCGACCAGCAAGACACATATCCATATTATTTCAGGGAGAATCACTTACACGAGTTACTGACACATTTCCATTTGCAGGATCCTAAAGTCACACAGGTTAAAGGTTTCAATTTTTTTATTAGCATTGCTTTCTCTAAGTCATATATGGTAAACCCTCAAGTCCTTGCAAAATTAAGTTCCCAGAAATGTACAGCTTGATTTTCTTCAGCGAAACCCGCCTTTTACACACGTCAGAACGAAGAGTTCTCTCCAGACACGTCTCAGGCATTGAAAGCACTTTGTGTGACTGACCAAGCTCTCAATGGCAAGATTTATTCTGCTCTTTACATTACAAAAAAGGGGATAGTGTGAATACATCAGGCCTTGGATGATGCTTGGCAACTGTTATATACAAATAGGAAGTGGGTGGAAAGGAGGGGGCTATTGGAGACCCCAGTGTGTGGATGAATGTCCTCCTCTCATTGTGGCATGGTCCCAAGTGGACACAAGATCAAATTCCCTGTTTGGTCCACCAATCCCAGAATGCCTTGTGACTTGAGTGAGACCACTCAAAGTGAACCAGGTCAGGGGGGGAACAGGGGTGTGTGTTGAGCCAAAGGTCACTGTATGGATGTGAGGAGAAGGGAGGGTCAGTTCTGATGGCCGGTAGCTTCAAAACCAGTCTTCGGGTCACGGTGGGTCGATTCTTTACAACAGCAGAAAATCAGAGATTCAAACATTCACTTTGAGGGCCGGTTGGCAAATTGAACAGAACAGGTAGAATCCGATTCGGGACAGACCAACCGACCCACCACTGCCCCAGGTTACACTGAGAACAGGCTGATCATGTGTTTTTGTTTGTTTGTTTGTTTGTTTTTTTTACAATATATGTATGTATAAGTACTGTATAGGTATTCTTTACTGATATTTTACAAGATTCCCTGATGGCCAGTGCAGAGAGAAAAAGAACAAAAGAGAGAAGAGAGGCTTGTCCAGTTTTACATACAGTAGAAATCAGTGGTGAGAAGAGAAGATGGGCATGGTGCCTGGGTTTGTCCATAGGGAGGAGCACTTTGTGTCAGATCGACCCCAGTCGGATTGGAAGGAGGAGACAGTGACAGGACACGGGGAGAGCAGAGGGTTGAGGGAAGACCAGGAGGAGCTACATGTCCACCCTGTCAGTTTGTTATTCTAATGGGTTGTCATCGGTTCGTCAGCTGGTTTTCTTTGCTTGCTGGAATTATTGAGTGTTTGTAATCTCCTCATCCTCCTCCCCTCGTCCCTCCCAGGTTGAAGTGAGCGATTGACGGAGGTCTGACTGGCCCACGTCACTCCAGACTGGAGGACAGATGGTTTCACTCTCTCTGGAGAAGGATGGACAGAGATGGGTTTAAGACACTGAACCAAGAGAATTTACAGCAGCACAGTCAGTCAAAATATTAGTATTTTAAGGATAAAGATAGTAACTGTACAGGTAATTATTTTAGCAGGTACACAGGCAGCTGTACAAAGAGAGAGAGTTGGTATTAGCAAACACAAAGTATGAGGACACACACACCATCACTGGTGTTACTATATTAACTTTGGTGTCTGCTGTACACAAAAAGCATAAGAAATAACTTTTTCCATTAACTGACTTCAAAAATACCACACAATAGGAAAAGATGTACAATCAATATTTGATAACAAAATTAAATGATCTATGATCCAGAAGATACAGAACATATCAGCTTACTGTGTGTTTCTGTGTTTGAAAAGAAAACAAGTGGAATTAGCTAATAAAAAAAATCATATGACATGACGAGTACTTTGACACACGTACTCCAATGTTGTTGTTTATGCTGACCTTATGTGAGCTTCTTGGCTTTGTTGTAGAGCGAGTCAACTACTTTGCTCATGTTCTGAATGGTCTCCAGGGCCACCTCGTACGTCTTGTCCACTACTGGCTCATCGAAGACAATCAACACTCCTTCACCTTGGTCCAAAATACCTACCCAGTCGGATGATGTCCGATGATGGGGAGGAAAAACCAAGAAGAGGAGAAAAATGGTGGCAAATGGTTATCAGTGTGACACACATCATCTTCCTCAGTTTAGTTAGTCTGACTGTAAAAAATAAATAAATAAATAAATAAATAAAAAACCACCAAACAACAAAAGAAAAATAATCTTTCCAGTTTCACTTAATTTTAAGGACATAACCATGAAACTCTGATATTTAGAGCAAGAAAGCATGTACAGCGTACGAGTTTAAAACAATTGCTGATGCGTACCATGAAACTTCTTATCCAAGATCATCTGTGATAACTTCCTCTCCACATCTCCCTGCAAGGTAAAACAATACTATGTTAGTGTTTCACTGCCAGAACATGAGGAATTATTGAAAACACGAAACTCATGTCTAAAAGGAAATGTAGGTTACATCTCACCTTAGAAAGTTTGATGAGGGAGGAAATGTGTGCTATCTGTTAAAGAGATGGACAAGCACAATTAAAGAGCCATAAGAATTATAAGCGTACTTACAATATTTATTTGAAATTTTGTGTGTCTGAATCCAGACAGGTGGGTGTGTGTGGGGGGGGGGTGGGGGGGGGGGGGGGGGTCTGTTTTACCTGGACCCTTGAGAAAGGTTCAATGACCCTGATAAGGTTCTGCTCCAGCAGGTTGTCGTACAGCTTGGTCAGATGGGTGCTGATAATGGGGTCATCCCTCAGCTCCAATTTGTACTCTGTAAGCGCCTTGAAAAAGATGGGAACAGGACATTTTAACCCACAGTGAGTTGTTGAGACCACAACATTCATCAACATCAGCATGAAACTGCAATCACGAACCTGTTCGAAGTCTGCAAGCGACCGATTCTTACTGGCTTGTGCCACACATTTCAGTGAGTCTGTCTGGAGAGAAAAAGAACACAAACAAAATGTTATAGCTCCATGACAGTGGATGAACCACTTTAGTAATAGCCACTGAGGGAGGTGATACTAATCAAAACAAATATGTAAATATACACAGAAAACCCAATAAACAAAATTATTTTAATTGAATTTAACTTTAGCTGCTTCAGCTATCAGCCTTTCCCTGCTACATGAGGCAGATTCAACAAAAGGAATTCTGTTTTAAATTAAAAAGTCTAATTTCAGATAAAAGCAGCCAAGCCACACACACACACACACACACAGTATTCAAAGAACTACCACCAGAGACACCCCATTTATAAAAACGGCCTGTCAAAAATAAATTCGAAATATGAATGTATGTATGTGAACACACACATATCCATGACCCAAATAAGCAAAAGCAGCCACAACCCACACCTAGTATGTGTTGCAGTGAAAAAGCAAACATGAACTGCTGGATCTACCGCAAGTCAGAGCAGGACAGTTCTGACATTATCCTACATTATAACAGCAGTCAGGATCAGCTATGACACTGGGGAGATGATTCACAGCAGAGATTTGCCAGTCTTTGTAAAACTTAAAGTTTGTTTATGCTATACTTGCTGGCCTTGGACTTACAGCCTTGCTGCTATATTTAATAAGCACGTCGGTTAAAGATGATAATGTGAAAGCAAATAAACACTTTACTCCACTCACACTTCTGCTCATAGTTTGCAAATATTGAAATCTACATTCTTTAAATGCTAACAATCGTGTAGTTATAGTCACGGAAATGATCTCATTTGACATTACTGCTTGAGGGGCAAGTTCAGCAGGAAATCAATTCAGTTTAAATTAAAGTGGAAGTTATTAGGCACAAAACGTGATACCTGTCTGCCAGCGTACCGGAGAGCCAGCTTCCCACTAATGAGGGCCTGGACATCCTCTGGTCTGAAGCAGAGAAAATATTCACATGAAAGGGCCATTCTGATCTCTACCAACAGCATCTTATTTAACAGCATTCCAGAAACTTCTGTACATATAGCACTCACGCATTGAGCATGATTTTGCAGAGTAGCATGTATTTGAGGGCTGTGATTGCTCGGGGGCTGTCAATGGAATCATAACCCTCAAAGGCCTCATAGAAGTAGGAGTAAGCCGTCTTCCAGTCTTTCTCTTCTGCTGCATGAATGATCCCTGGAGACAAAAAACACAAATTTTACTGTGTTGAGCAGAAACTAGCAGTATCAGTTTATGTCACCTATCATGTTTTGAATCATTGGTAAAATCTGTAAAATGTTATGGGCTGTGGGTGCAGCATATATTGTACCTGACTGCATGTCTAAAGCTGCTTGTAGTTTTGGTGGGCAGTAGATTGCATTGGCGGTTGTCCTGGCAGAGGTAAGAGCAGCACGGGCCTTGGGTAGGTTACTGAGTGCATGGTACGTCTTACTCTCCAGGAGCTGAACCTCCACCAACAGGGCCTTATCGTCCATCTTCTTCAGCTCCTGCAGCAACTGGGAGCCTGGAGGGCAAACACATCTCTTTCAGGATATTTATTCAGCATTTGGCCTGAATCAATAGAAAAATAACCCTATTGGAAAATTATACAATTATAGGAAGAAATCCCACCTATCAAATTTTATTCAGCACAAGAATGAAATTGTGTGATATGGGTTTACATTCTTCTTCCTCTCTTTATTTATATTTTATACCCCAGATTTATTTCACATTTTCCTTCAATTTAAAAAAAGCTATCGCAGAAACTGAACACTCACCAAGTTGTAGAGCCTCCTGGTAGCATTTTGTGTCGAAATACAGTGAAATCAGACGAGCCTGTCGCAGAGAGGAAAACATCCACCATCACAACATATTCATAAGAGTTCTTGTTGGCACTGGAAATGTCTACCTACATTTACCTACATATGTTTTTGATCAGTGTTCAAAATTTTGCAACATTTGCAGCCAACTGGCAGGTACCAAGCACCGAAAGAGGTGTAACAAGGGGAGACGCTCACCAGGCAATTACACCACCTTCTAATACAATTATTGCTGTCACTGCGGATATTCTCATTGCTATTATTAATACATATGATCCTTTCCCTCTCTATTACTCAACGTTGTCTGGTTCTGCTTGAGGAAGTTTTTCCTCCCTGTTGTCAAAGTACTTGCTTTCAGTGAGAATTAGTGCATCTCTGTCAGTAAAATTACAACAAGAAGGTTCAGACCTCCTCTGTTTGGAAAGTGTCTTGGATTAGCTACTGTTGTGAAATGGCACAATGGACAAAAACTGACTTGACAAATTTCATGGAATTTCACCAATAGGCCAATCAAAAGCGGCTGAATTTTTAAAAAGTTGCCTGCCAGAAAGGTGCTTTTGAGATTTTAGCCCTGCTTTAAAACTAAACTATACTAAATGCCCACCTGATTTAAATAAATTAGGTAGATAACTTAAATCTCAAAAAGAAATGCTGTACTGAAACTGTACTTCTCCTTGTGACTTGTACAGCAGTGCCAGTTGGCAAGAAGGCAGGATTGATTACCTCAGAGGATGGGAACATCGGCAGGAGAGTTTATTGACTTTTGTTTTTATTCTATTGAAATATACTGTCTGAATGTGAAAGTTACTGGTGAAATAAACAAGCTCCTCCAGTTAATCATTTGGTGTTTCCAGACTGTTTTCTTCCCCACACAGGAAGCTGCACCATACAGCCACTGGACTAGCTGTTCCAAACCTTGAGGTTGCTTGTCTCTCTGTGTGGCTAGACAACACAATGTAGCATATCACATTTGTTTGTTTTCCTGAGACCCACTATATTGTGAAGTAATGTGCATCATCTGGTACATTTAAGTTTGAAAAGCCTGTTTTCACTCATCCAAACAGACCTGAGAGGAAAGCAATCAGAGACGGAACAGAGTCTCACCTCTAGTGCTTGTCTGAGGAAGGTCCTCTTCTCCGCCTTGGCCCACTCGATGCACTCCAGGCAGAGCTCCACCTCCTGACCCGTGGCAGCCTCCATGTCCAGGAACAGGTCAAGCAAGGACCGGACCAGCCGAGCTGCCTTGGCCTTGGAAATGGAGTTGAGGAAGGGGCGCACATACTTTAGAAGACCCCCAAGCTCTGAGAAGATGGTGGGAAGAAGAGGGAGAAGCTGAAAGAGTGAGAACAGCTGCCACAATATGGCAAAATACTCTGAAGGGCAGCATTTACAGACCCACACTTCAGTCCAAAATGTTTCCTGAGAAAGAAAACCTGACAAACCACACTGCTGTATATATTAGTACAAAGGACTGCAGGCACCAGGCTGCTAATTCTGGTTTATTAGGCGTTAGGGGCTCTGATTGGATCAGGTTTGTAACAAGGAAATGATTGTGAACACAACCCAGACCTGGGAAGGTGCACTTTCTTTTAAAAAAATTCAAACTTTTTATCTGTTCCAACTCTTCTAATGAATAACAACCCCAATTTTGAGACAGGCTCAAACTTATTGTTTAAAAGATACTGACTATTTTCCCAGGTAAGACAATCCTTGAATGAAGGTCATACGTTTTGTTTAAAAGCCAGTCAGATTGTGTGGGAAGATCCTTGGATGTTAGTTTAAGAATCATGAAAATATACAGGAAAACTGGTGAAAGCACAACTGAAGTGAGGACATGTGGCGCATCGCTACTGACGAGCACCTTTAAAAACATCTGACGTCTAAATTGACTAAAATGAAAGTACAACTTAATCAAATGCTTTACAGTATTTAGCTTCAAATGAAGATATCCAGACATTCATTAATATGTATTATTTTAAATGTCTTTCTGTTTTTAAAAAGTGAACAGTCAGCGCTTTGACAACACTCTTGAGTGTGTTGCTGCTAAAGTTGCAACAGGTGTTAGTCACAATCAACTGTGTTCAAAATGGGTTGCCAACAGTTTTAAAGGTTTCACTAATAAACAGATATGGGATAGAAGAAACACACTTTTCACAGCCCAATCTAGGTTAAGCAAGGTGTGATTTCAGTTAGTTAAAACATCTATACAGACAGAATGAAACACAACTTTGTGTGAGTTCAAGTGTTAACATGATGATCTAGTTACCCGCAGCCTGTCCCGTCTTGGCCAGCAGCCCACCCAGCTCCAGGATGCTCTGCTCTTTAACACGCACCGCCTCCTCATCACTCTCCTGGATATCCCGCTTTACTACAACACACACACGGAAAAACATCAAGATGATGTCATGCGACCCATAAAGATACGACTCGCTTTGATAAAAAATGTTTTTAAATGTTTTTCCTTCTGTCTCTGGAGAGTAGAGAGAAGTCAAGTTATATCATCGACAGGCTGGATTGGATGGAAAGCAGCCAGGTGGCTAGCGAAGATTTGGGACATCGCAACTGTCAAATTAAACAATAAATGCTAATGACAGCAACGCACCTTAGCTTTATTGACCACACAAAACATCAAATAGCATGTAGGCTGAAGCTAAGAACCGCTACAAAGACCTTAACACTAAAAGTCAACTCAGTCTCACGTACATTTCCTTGTTGGCCTCACTCCTCACAAGACGAGGACTAGCCGCTAACAACGCTGGCTGCATGCTAACAGTAGTAGCCAGCTGTCACCCAGGTTCAAGCTAAATGAATGAGGTTGGGAAGCTAGCATTAGCTTCAGTGACAAGCTAGCCGGTACGCTGCTAGCCGGCTAGCCGGCTGCTGCTGACTCACTCTGCAAGCAAGGAGGAGAAAAGAAACGGCCAGCACTGGGCTAGCTAACTTAGCCTAGCTTAGCTGCTAACTGGCTAATAGCAGCCGCAGCTAACAGAGCTGCTCAACGCTTGATGGAGACATGCAGCATCAATGACCGGGCGTTAAAACGTTTTCCCCCCTCGTGTCTCGCTGCGTCGCTTATATTTACCTATTGAATGTAAGATATCGATAGAGGCATTCCGGTCTGTCCCAAGAAGAGACTGGGCTCTCTGAAACTCAGCCACTGCCGCGGCTGCCATCTTTCGCTGCCTGCCTCCGCTCCTCTCTGCCCGGCTGTTTTCCGGTCAGGTCGTTCCCATGTTCGGAGCAATGGCGCCCCCTACGGGCCACCAAGAGCAGCGCAGCCCAGCATCAGAGCCCTCCTGGTACCGTGCTGCGTTTGAAATATTTTGAAAATAAAGGAAAATTATTGTTTATCTACGAAACATCCCTCACTGTAACGTTCATTGCTGATGTTATATGTTTTGAGGCTTGGTGATTATGATTACTTATGGATCAACGCTTTTATAGTGTCTAATTAACTAAAAAGCTGGGATTAGTCTATGATGTATGCCTTAGCAATGTGTGTGGGGTTCTGCATGCCAAGACAGTGATTTGTAATCTTCTTTCATAGTCTTTAGCATGAGTCTAACATTAATCGATCATACTTATTAAGGCTAACTTTGACCTGTTGTTTTTGCTTGTTTTTGGGGCATTGTGACTCAAGTCATTTATTTCACGTTCTTTTCATTTCTGTATAATATAATGACAAAGGAAGGAAGAAGGATATTTTTCCTTGCCACTGTAAGCAAGTGCTTGCTCATGGAAGGGCTTTGTTGGGTCTCTTTAAATAATTCTCTCAGGAGTTTGGTCTTGACCTGCTATATATGTTTAGTGCCTTGAACTTACATGTGTTATGCTTTGGTGCTATATAAATAACATTTTGATTTGATTTGAGGGAAGGTGGGGCAGCCCAAAGAAAAGACAATATCTCAAATGGGGAATACACTATTGTGTCATGGTTTCCATGAGAATGTTTTTTTGGGGTACTAACATACATCGTATGAAAAAAGAGCTTCTCCACATTATATATGTTAAAAAAAATAATGTTTATTTCATAAAACATATATGCATAACACAAACTCAAATCTCAAGACACAAGCTTTCCTCACAGGACGATGGACAAATAGTCACAAACCTGAAAGCAGAGAAAAGAAACTTGTGATGGCAAAAAGAGAAGATGCCCTTACCAGGCAACCCCGAGTTAAGATTCATTTGCATGCCTGTTACTGTGTAGCATGCAAATAAATGTTCCTTTAGTGGTTGGAACAGATACGCAGACCAGCACATACACAACACAGAGCACAGTTACAATTCAATTGACTCACTGGCAACAAATAAAAGGCAGGACACCAAGAACAGAGGGCATGAGAGTAGCCACATTAAAGTGGCAGTGACTGTGCCATACCTTGCAGCTTATCATCAGGTTTGAAGAGCTTTCAGTGTTTGGAGTTACAGAGAAAACAGGGTTGTGGACACAGTCCACCATGTGCTCAGACACACGGGACTCCAAAAGATGGCAAAGGATGTCAGGAGTAATGGTCTGATTCTGTAGACACAAGTTACGACATTCCAGAATTTTCACTGAGGCCATGACAAACTCATTTAACAGTGCGCTGTGCTTTTTAGTCCAGATGCTTCTCTCTTCATTAAATGCTTTTAGCAGAGTCACCCCATGACACAGCCACATTTTTTTTGTTTTTCCTTTCTTTGTTTTGGTAAATCAATGTTATCAAGCATTTAAATTAACTATAAAAATATAATGTTTGCAATGAATCCATGAATGTGGATACTGTCCATATGATTGTAAAGGCATGACACTATATAACTATAGTCATATAGTGTCATGCCTATGTATACTAATTAAAGATAGTGCTCATCGGCAATGTGTATTGTGGATGATGTAAACAATAATATGTCTTAGTCATGTCTGTGTGCTTGTCTAGGTTCTGGGAAGAGATTTCTGATGCAAAGTCACAACTCTCCAGGTTAAACGATGTCATCAAAATTATTTTAGATAGAAATGAAAAAGATGGTATTTTATACCAAAGTGAGCTTTTTTTTTAATAGAACATTGTATATCTAAAATACCTTAGTGTTGATGTAAAGCCCACAAAGGCAGGAGATGAAATGGCTGTTGATAGTCAAGTTGTTCCTGTAGGCAAGAAGAGAAATAAAAATTTAAAAAGACTATAAATGCAACTTTTGGTTTCATCCCAGCCCTTTGTTTGCTGCTTCCAAATAATTAATCTACAATTTTCTATATATGTCTTTTCTCGGCTGCAGTGACTGCCACTGGTTTAAACATTGAAGGAGGCAATGATTTATTTGTCCTTAATTCACATAAATAAATGAAACGACATCAACCTTTGTTACAACAGGTGATTTTTGTTCTACTCACAAGCAACATATGGGGCAAATAACATGCTTCTCATCTATGCCTTCCACAACAGATGATATGTACTGCTCTTCAAATTGCAGGTTCTTCTCATATTCATCAATAATAGCCATTTCTGAAACAGAGAGAAAAATCACACTCAATTTTAGTAAGCACTTAAATAATCAAGACCTTCCAACCGTTTATACACTTCACAGTGGCCACTGTACATATTCCCATATGACTTTATCGTGCAACAGGTATCTCCATTTATTCTACTGTTCCATTTCTTGGGATGTTGATTGAAGTGCAGATGTGTTACCTTGAGACATGAGCTCTTGTTGGATTTCTTCAAGGACTGCCAGTTCATCATACTCTTTCATGACACTGAACATCTGTGTAGAGGAAAAGGAAAGCAACCTCTGGTTAGTTAAAATACTTGACAGCCTAACTCCATGCTATAACCGGAGACGACAATAACAAGCAGATCCTGAATCAGTGCTTGTGTACAACAAAGACTCGGTTTGAATTCAAGTAGTTTCATTAAAGTTGTCATACAGAGGCAGCTGATAATTTATGAGGAGAGAGGAAAGACAGGGAGAGACGGGCCGACCTCTGCCATCCCCTCTGGCCCCCGCAGGGCGGGCAGTCTGCAGTCCTCCGAGCACAGCGCGGTCCACTCCTCCTCCATCACCTCCTGGACGATGATGGAGGCCCCGGAGCCGGTGTGCTGTCGGCCCTCCCCCATCTGACGGTATCTGTCCAGCAGCCTGGAGCGGCTGTTCTTCAGCCTGTCCACACAGCGCTGGCCCACACAGACGGAGGGAGGACAACAACGTTTAAATTAGCACTTTTAAAAAGCAGCATCGTCCCAACATGCTAGCCAGCTAGCCAGCTAGCACATTCCCGTGTAATGACTCACTTTGCGGTACGTTTCTTTCCATGGCGGAGTCGTTCCTTTATAAAGTGACCGGTGTCTGTGCAAAGCGTCCATCTGTGGCGCTGCCAACAATTACACAACACACATTCACACAGACTTTAACAGACCACCAGCTAAAGTTCGGGAAGACTTCATAACGAAAACAATTCAGCTTTTAACGCCACGTCCCGGAAGTTAATATGTGTTGGCGCGCCTTGCATGATGGGATGCGGTGTAGTCCTGGAAAAAAAAAAAACAGCAGCGTCAAAACGTTTTCTTGCTTTCTCTTCATGTTTGGTCAACCCTGATTCGATTTAAAGTTGCTCTTCAGACATTTTTTAAGCCAACACTATGCTTTGATTAATATTTTGTTCAACAGGGCTTGTTTTTTGTACTCAGTATCAAAGAAATAAACTGAAAGTCACCAAAGGATTTAAAGAATTTGCACACGTCCAGAAGGAAATAAAGAAAGAGTTAAGGAAGTAGTAGTAATTGGTTATGGTACTACTCAAGTAACTGAATGTAAGAGAATATGATGTCCTCATGACAATAAAGAGATATGGCTGTGTTCATATCTTTACAATATCGTCACAGAGCTTGTCTATAGCTCTCTGTGAAAGTATCTCATTCCTTACATCCTACAACTAAAGTCCAGGAGGAGCATCCAGTTCATGAAGCAGGAGCTCAGCATCAATAGAGACAATTACGCTAATATGATTATAACTACTACTATTACAGGAGCAGCTTACCTTCCAGTTATGGCCTGTTATTGTTTCACAGTATTTTTTTACAGCTTGGTGAAGTTATTAGTTTGCATTTTTTATTGGCTTGTAACTGGCTGCAGCTGACACAGAGTTAGATGTTCTGCTAATAAAAACTGTAATTTTCTGCACTAGCAAGGTTTCAGCATTACTTTGCCCTGCCCCCTCCTTGGCTGTTATTACTTCACTGCTATCAAAGGTGCAAATACTTAGTCATGGTGTTGACAGATCATTCCACTCCTGTTTTGAGTTGTTTGAAAATACTGTATTGGAAATATCAAAGGGGTCTTTAAGTGTTTCACTCTAAACACGTGTGCTAATCTTCAGTAGGAATATAGATGAAGATAGCCCTAACCTCTGTGATGTGATAAAAGCTGGGAAAAGTTGTTTTAAGGTTAAACGTGCCCTGCTCTAACTGACAGTTAGTTTTGTAGCTCATAGTGATTCACTTTCAATCAAAGGAGAAATAAAAAAATTTGGATTGCACTCGCTGAATCGAGCATTAAGAGCAGGCAGGGAGATTCATAAAGGAAGCTGAAGTCGTAACACTTAAAAACTGTAAATACTGGCCTCTAGTGTCTGCCATCCATGTAACATGTTAAAAATGGCTTAGGGACGGACAGAGGAAGGAGGTGAAAGACCAAGACAGATCAGGTCAGTTCAGTGTTTTAGGGAGGTTGAGAACCTCATAATCACTGAACTTTATGTTTTCAAGTTTTGTTTAAATCTCATGAACGTGATATCTCTAGGGATGCTCTGGTGGAATTCCTTCAAATTTTGTACAAAAATTTTATTGGACTAAACAATAAACTGATTTGACTTCAGCAGTGAAGGTCAAGGTCACTGTGACCTCATGCAGCATTTTGGCCTCAACTACTCAACTAACTCATTCTCAAACTACAACTTAATTTAACTTAACTGTCTATAAAGAGGGTTAGGGTCAAATGAAGCAATTGCATTTTACATCCAAATGTCCTGAAATTTGACTGACTAACAGTTGCATACAATCACAGTGTGGTAATTCTAGTTTAACTAAATGTAGTAGTTGAAGTATAAGTCCCTTTACATGCAAAATGTCTTGGTGAAAATAAGAAACACACACAGATCCTGCTTAGTTTCTATTACTCTCCCTCTTAGCCCACTCATCCAGGTGACTCACTGTGACGTGTCAGAGATCGGCTATTATTCTACCCACCACTTAGCGTCTTCTTTCAAAAGCTTTACCAATCCTCTGCTCTCTTCCAGCTCAGTGACCTCCTTTGCCTGCTGGCAATGCTGATGATTTGGGAAGAAATCCATTCACATAAAACCACTTTCTAGCTTACTTGCCTCCACACTGATTTTAGCGAGTTTTCGTCATAGCTGAAAAAGGCTTAAGTAGTTGGTTCCATTCGTTGGGTTCTGGATGACACAATATGTGGACAAAAGATGTTTTTTTTTTTTTAAATCTGGGAATGGATTACACAGGATGACACAAGTTCATGTTTTACATCAGGTGTTGGTTTCTGCTGTGATGGCACAAACCAGTATCTTTTATATTAAGGATGTTCTGGATAGTATAGAGATAGTATAGAGTGTATATAGG
Organism: Echeneis naucrates; assembly: GCF_900963305.1. Lineage (NCBI taxonomy): Eukaryota > Metazoa > Chordata > Actinopteri > Carangiformes > Echeneidae > Echeneis > Echeneis naucrates. The sequence goes on from NC_042518.1 coordinate 14,061,867, forward strand.
AAATAGTATACAGATTAAAGTGAGAAAGAAAAGAGGCAAACACAAAATGACTCACTTAACTTTAAACTGTTACTGACTTCGGACACCCTCTGTGAAATGACAGTTCAAAGCACCAATGTGTTGCCTCTCCAAGCAATCTCTTTAAATAAAAATTACACAAGAGGGAAAATATAAGGTACTTGTACAGTACATTAAGCTATAATGTTTATCCTCCATTTTGGAATCGTATAGGGTCTTCATTGCCTCAGTGATAATTGACATGTCTACTATCAACCACAATCACAGACAAGGTTATTACTCTTTGATTATGATTTGGTTTTATTCATAAAGGATTAAGGTTTTATGTTTCTTAAACTTTTACCAACACCTGTAAACATCATGTCATAACAATGGACTTTATATAGTGGTAAAAATGGATTCAATATTTCAACTCTTGACTGATATTTGGAACAAAAAGCTTTTGACTCACCCTTTCCTCCTCTCTGTTCTCTCAAATTGATAAATGCGCCATACAAGCTCAGAAGAGGTTCCCTTTGGTGAAATGTCTTCCATTTCATCCCTCCATCCTCCCTTAAAATCTTTACTTATGAAGGGAAGAAAATTGTGAGTTATGGCAGATGCAGGTGGGAGCTATAATACTATTTCATAGTCTCCATCCATCTTCTACAACTTTTCCGTTCCCAGGTCGTGGGGGTTGCTGGAGCCAATTCCAGCCAATGCTCCGGGCGATTAGTGGGGTACACCCTGGACAGTATCAACACAGACAAACACTCATGCTCGCATTCAGACCTACGGACAATTTAGAATCACCTGTTAACCCAAACGTGTATCTTTGAACAATGGGAGGAAACCCACAATGACCCAGGGAGAACATATGAACTCCACAAAGAAAGGCCCCAGGCCTATGCTATGCTTTTATCATTTCTACTGTGTTTTATTTTTTGTGCAGCGAGCTCTTTTTAGAATATGCAATACAGATAAAATGGATTAGACTGCTTTGTTGAGGCGCCAAAAAGCTTAGCTTAGCTAAGAAAATAATGATCTGTTAGGGGTGGCATAAATGTGTGGATGTGTCCCACATAAAAGGTGAAAGACAAACTCATGTGCTGTCAAAACCGCACACAGGCTCATCTGTCAGCAGGCGGGTCCACGGTGATATCGGGGCTCGAGCTGATTCACAAAACCCGAGGCCAGCTGCGCGCCTGCCTCCTCTTCTTCCACATCTGGTGGGCTGCTTCAGCACCTCGGACAGCGCCCTCTCCGATAGGCCGGGAACCGGGAGGCGGCCAATGGCAGCGGCAGCAGCAGCCAATCAGAAGCCGCAGTTTCTCTCCCACATCCAACCCGAATAAGTGCAGAAGCCTGCATCAAAGACATCTCTCTCTCTGTCTATCTATCTCTCTTTGCATAGCTGAGGGTAGAAGCTGCAATCTATTTTTGGAAATTGTAGTAGCCATTTTTTTTTCACCTGGTATTCGCCGCCATTGTGTTGCTCAAGGTGCTTCAGACCGATGCATGTTGTCAGATTCATGACTGGGGAAGGTTAGTCCGAGCTGTCACTATAGCAACGGGACATTAGTGGCCGTGACCGTATATATTCTCGGTTCTCAATGGAAGACATCTTCCTACTCGCTGCGAGAGAAGGACCGGAGCACGTCGAGCATCTTTGCACCTGCATTCCCACCGACCAACGGGGGACTTTCTACAAATGAAGATTTGAAAGAGAAAGCAATATCGGCAGCAGCCAGCCAGAGACAAACCTATCGTCCTGGGGTTGACAGCTTATCGGGGACCGATCCGTTTTCACGCCCTGGACTACGGGCTGCCGAGCAGAACGGGTGGAAAACCGGTCCACATTTTGACCACATTTCGGGGGGGGGGGGGGTCAAGGTGTGATACATGGATTTACGGATATTAAAAGAAGAGGCGATTAATTCGAAGGTAGGATCACATGGAGGCGTGTTTTTCTGCATGTGGTAAAAGCCCAATGAGCAGGCCTAGATGTGCTCCTAACACGGACATTGTTTTTTAACATTGAGAGGATGATGTTGGGGGGGATTAGATGAGCTTAAACTGTATCTAATTTCATGTGTTTTATGTGTGAGAGCTGATGCTTCTGAAGCGGCTTTATGTTGGGTGGGGGGGGGTGCGGGGGGGCGTTCAGGGCTTCCATTTTGAAGCTAAGATGGATGCTTCTGCACACTTCTTTCTCATGCCTCTGTGGCCTTATCTTGCTTCTTATATAATGCTGATGAACAGGCCCAGTTACGATGACGTGATCTCTCAGCTTTATGTAGAGAGGTATCAGAAACAAGATTTAATCACAGACATCAAGGCTAGATGGGGATTAAATCCAAATGGAAATTAAATTGCTAAAGTGCTTTGTGCTAAATTGCCGACTTTTCATAGTCCAAACTAAGCGTCCCCTGTATATGGCTGCTACCCGTGAGGCTACAGATCTACACTGCTGCTGTGAAGGAATGTCAGCAAATCATGTACATTACTATTTATGTTTTTAGTCGTGTAAAATGAAACTATTCGCATATAATTTCTCTTTCAGCTCTATTGATTAATGTTTGATCACAGGTGATTATTTAAAGGTCACACAAAATGAGCCTTTGCTTTCTTTGTAAATCGGGTCTAGGGTCTGTATTTATGCTGTGAAAATATCAAAATGCTCAGAGCCTGTGGTTAGAAACTGATTCTTAAAATGAGCTGTCAGGACTTCTGTAAATTTGAGATGTCACAACAAATAAATCACCTCTCTTAGCCAAGACAAGAGTGCATCCAATCTTACAAGGTTTGGGTCACTCAGTCAGAAAAGAGGATCAGACTTGACCTGTTGCTACAAGAGCTCAAGATTGAAGCTAATGAAAGGATTGCTGTAATACTGACATGGTTGGATTTTAATTCTTAAAATCACAACAATTACATCTCCTTATGAATATCAACACTTTAGACTGAACATTGAGAATGTGTAAAAAAAAGGACTTTAAAAATCTAATTTGTCAAAAAAAAACTTGCTGTATACCACCTTGATATTCAGGAGAAGGAAGAAAGTCCTTGAAACAAAATCCACTTACTTGCTTTTGTGGACCTTTCAAATATATATCAGGATATTACGAATGCTACTGATGATAATAATAGTAATAATAATAGCAATAATACTCATCACAAATGCATTTTCTATTCAAATATGTATCAAAACATGTCACAAAAGCCATTTTAATTTAAAATCCATCTAAAATTGCTTTTTTGGGTAAATGAATTAGACTCTAATGTGAGTGCAGGGGATGGAGAGAGTTTTGAACCATGAAGACATTTTATGTGTGTTATGAATGATGATATAAATATTTCATTTTTTAAGTATCCCAGATATACATTAGGACTATATGTTGACACACCTGGAGTGGAATTTGCCATTTTGTCATGACCGCTGGCAGACAATTATATCGCCATGGAAACAGCTATCTATAGGCCGTTGGATCAATACTGTGTAAACGCCATAAACTGAGATTTAACATTGGCAGTGTTTAATTCAGCTAGTGACTGGACCTTAAGAAGCTTTGTCTTTATTTACTGTTGACAAAAATGGTGCAAAATGCCAACATAAAGGTTCATCCTCACCAGTTTTCCCAGTTTGCTCATTTGCCTTGGTTGAGACGGGAAAGTATCAGAATCAAATCAGAAAATCAGAAACTTAGACAGTCCATTCTCAACCTCTACTTCCTCACTCTTTCCAGAGCTATAAGTCCTTCAAATGGGCTTCAATCGTCACTGTGTTGCCATGGAAATAAATTTTGATTGTACTGGCAAGGGATTCCAGAAGCTGCAGTCAGACATTAGGGACAATGGTAATAGGAGCTCCTGGATTGTCACATAACTGTGCCATAAAATTACACATAGGCAGATATCAGTGGAAAAACTGACTCCACCCTGTGTACTTATAATCAGCCATGAAGGAGTTATGACTATGTTTTTTTTTATTTGGTTTTACTGAAGGAGAATATCTCATTACTGCCTGTAGTAGTGTCTATTTGACTAACTAATTAATGCCTGTCATTCTTCCACAGCTTTGATTTCTTCCAAAAGTGAGACACTTCTTCAAGCTCTTTGTCCAGACCAATCAAAGAGCTTCTCCCTCACGGCTTCCCAGTCCACCTTTCCTGTGACCCTCTGTTAACCCTCACCAGGCATCATGGGTACGGTGTTGTCGCTGTCGCCCAGCTACCGGAAGACAGCCCTCTTCGAGGATGGCCCGGCTACAGTTGGCCACTACACAGCAGTCCAGAACAGCAAGAACGCCAAGGACGCAGCAGCTGCAGCTGCAAAGTCCCTCAAACGGCCGTCCATTATCAGTGTGTTGCCATGGAAACGGATTGTGGCTGTATCAGCAAAGAGGAAGGGCTCTAAGAAGTTGCAGTCAGAGGGTGGGGATGGTGGGAAAGGGAGCTCTCCAGAAGGTCACGCCACCGCCACAGCAAACTCGGCGTCCGACAGCCTGAAGTTAAAGAAGTCTCAGTCCTGTGCCAACCTTTCATCTTACTCGTCCAGCCAGGACCCCTCAGCCACTACTACCACTACCTCCTCCCAACTGCCCACCTCTAAGACCCTGGCCAATGTAGCTACTGTTGCTGCCAAAAAGAATTCCCTCACAGGCTCTGGGATCCAGCCATCTACTGCAGCAGGCACACCAAAACGTGTCATTGTCCAGGTATTCGGGGCTAAACTCTGATTTTTTAAATCTATGTATACTTACACTCATATCTCTAATCCTCCTCCCGAATCCTCTATCTATTTCTTTACCCTGTTGCATCTTCCCTTTTCTCACACCTTTTCTGACCCTTCATTCCATCCAGGCCTCCACCAGTGAACTAATGCGCAGCCTGGGGGAGTTCCTGTGCCGTCGGTGTTATCGACTGAAGCGTCTTTCCCCCACAGATCCCGTTCTGTGGCTGCGTAGTGTGGACCGCTCCCTCCTCCTACAGGGCTGGCAGGATCAGGGTTTCATCACTCCGGCCAATGTGGTCTTCCTCTACATGCTGTGTCGTGACGTGGTCTCATCCGAGGTGGCCTCAGAGCGTGAGCTGCAGGCTTCGCTGCTCACCTGCCTGTACCTGTCCTACTCCTACATGGGCAACGAGATCTCCTACCCGCTGAAGCCCTTCCTCGTTGAGGCAGAGAAGGAAGCTTTCTGGGACCGCTGCCTGGAGATAATCAACCGCATGAGTGGCAAGATGCTCCAGATCAACACCGACCCTCACTTCTTCACCCAGGTGTTTGCTGACCTGAAGAACGAGAGCAAGAAAGAAGAGGAGAAGACCAAACTCCTCATTGGCCTTGACCGATAAGAGGGAGCTGGGAGGGGGGATAGGTAGGAAGATTGACCGGGGTAATAGTTGAGGAGGGGTGGACTAATGTGATGCATTGTAGCGCTACCTTGGAGTGCTGCTGTTGTCTGGCGTCTCTACTGGCTTATGATTAACCAAATTTCCTGTTTGCACCCCAGATCAAAGAGCTTCTGGGATTGAAATGGTGTTTAAATCATTTTAGTTCGATAATGAGCCACCAAAACACTGAGTGGCTTTCACTTTCGGGCAGTCACCAGTGTTCAGGGTCTTGTCTGAAGGCCCACAGTGTCATTTTACCAAATCTAAACAGATGAAACCAGGGTTAATGTGGTGCCTGCCATGTTATTTCACATAATTGGAAGGGACAGATTCCTTATTAACGTTCGGTATCTGAGCTCAGGATCTTGCAATAACAAGCTTTAAGATACAATCTTTAGATTTACAGATTTACAGATACAATTTAACTGACAACACGGATTTGGAAAGGCCCATTTTATCAACTGCCTGGCCAGCAGCGTTCATGACACAACGAAAGAGGTATCTATCAGTTTTATCTTCTGGCTCTGGCCCACAGAGACACATCAGTCTGACTTGTACCTTGTTTTAGCACGATAACAAATGTAATCTATGAAAGTATTTTTGTGTCTTTTGATAAAAAAGGAAAAAAAGTTTGGGGTTAGAAACGCCAGACAACACAGATTTACATGAATAAGGATGAATATTGTCATAAATATAAAGATAATGGATATTGATATTGTGTGATAGCATCCAGGCATTTTCGCTATAGAGAAAATGTTAGGGTAACGAATAACAAGAATCACGCTGCATGAGGTCACCTCATATGTCCTTGCACATGACCACCTACTTATTGCCAACTCCATTTTACCTTATTCCTATTGTCTTGCCCAAACTTATTGCACTCACCAACATTGGCTGAAAGGTCCACTGTTGAAACTCACAGAGCATCAACTAAAACCATAACATGGATGAGCCAGAATCAACCACAACTTAGTTGGACAGTGATGTCCCAGTCACTGTACTGTATTGGATTATCTGATCCACATCTTACCTAAAGTACTGTACTCTAAAGGGAATATTTGGGTTTATCCAGAAAAATCTCCTATAAATTGGGAAATCGATTATTTATTTTAGTATTTAAAGCTAATCCGTCGGGCCCAGTTTAGTAACCAATAAAGAAGCTGTGAACTGTTTACACTGACATAAAAAAAAACTGGGAAATTTGCAATACTGACCCTCCAAGGCATACAAGGATACAAGGAATTATTTCAATCCTTCCTGCTCCCCTGCACTTTGTTCTGCAGTCCATATTGGTGCTGTCCTGAATGACCACAGGAAAGTGCTTGAAAGAAAGAAAGAAAGATTTCTTGTTTAAACACTGCACACATGTTTGCGCCTCATGCTGTATGAATGATCGGTGGAGCTGGGTTTTGGATGTTCAGACTGGAGACTTGATCATGTGATCTATCAACCAATGGCTACAAATGCCAGAATGAAAGAAAATATGATGATATTGCAGTCGTGTGAGGGCGGGGGCAGATGGGTACAGATGGGACTTTGCTTCCAAAACAACACTTGGGTGTTGCTGTCACCACTCCAGGGACAGCTGTTTGAAGGGTCAACCCCCGTCCTCTCTCCTTTTTCCCTCCACTCATTACTCTCCACATCAGCTCGGACAAAATAAATCACCACATATTCCCCATCCACTGCAGTCCGGTCAGAACCGTTCCTGTTGTTTCTGGTGTGGTCCGGTCCAGTTGTCCCATATCTAGAGACTCTCTGGTCTCCTGACCTGACAGCTTACTTACTCACCAACTTATTTGATATGCATGTGTGCTTCTATAGGTTTCCTAGCATGCTGCTTTGTGTTGGGCACACCACACCACGTGTAACAGAAGAGACTGAGCATTTAGTATGCTGAACTGCTGAATGTTAGGCTCGGTGATGTGACATCCAGTTGGCATCGGGACTCGCTGATGAAAGAAAACTTCGGAACAATTGGAGTGGCATATGTTTGCCTAACAAGAAAGATCAAAAACAGAAGCAGTGGCAGTTTCCACAATGCAACAGGATAGATACTGCTATAAGACAACCTTCCCTCATATCTCCATGAGCTCACGCAGCCAACATAAGATAGTTATCACCAAACGCTGAGCAATACTCCTCTTGCACAGTGAACCAACCTTCATGTACAATCAATAGAATGCCTCATTAAGGTCAGTTGTGTTGCAGGAAATCGACTCCACACCCTAACCCTAACCCTCCCTGCTTCACTGATGTCACGTTACCAAGTCTAACTGTAGCCAACAGACTGTCTTCAATTTTCGAGAAGCTCTGCCTTCACAATCAGGTCAGAGCCCTTGTGCCATATCATTCTGAAGACTCATCATTTCATATAAAATAACAAAGCAAAACTCGAAGAAACATGAGCCAACTCAAAGTCTCTGACTGCAGAACAAGAAAGACTTCAAAGGACTTTCGAGAATAAGCTTTTTCACAGTGTTATATCAGGTATCAGACACATAGACCAGAAAGATGGGCTTTGTTTAACAGTGATATTAATATACAGGGAAATTTTATGTACCACTTTGCAAAATTTTGGCCTGCCCAGCAGTCATCAAAAATTGGAGCACTCAGTATTCAGTTCATGAGTCTGTAATTTCTGAAAACATGGATTTGGCCTCATCTATTATTTAAATGATGAAAAAATCTAAACAATACAGGGAATGGGATTTTTAGAACTTGTTACAGAATGCCATGCCGGTCTCCAGACTGTGTGTCTCCACGATACTGGTGATTTAATTCTGGTGTTGTTTTGTGTTAATTTGAAACCAACTGGGCTCCAGTTGGTTCCGAAAAAATATGTAGCCTTGATCCAGAGTCAGACCTCATGAAACAAATATGCACATGAAGAATGAATCCATGGCAAACAAGCTTGTTTACACATCCTTCCTGTTTCTGCTGAGTTGAACTGTAGACAAGCTCTGAATGGTATTCCCAAAATGACTGTTGAATAATCTGTGACCTTCTTTTGTTGCGCTTCAAAAGCCAAACTGTAAGTTTGTAGGATTTTTATCACTAAAGAGATAAAGGGATCAAAAGATGACAAATCCTCATTTCCATGACAAGGCGTTTGATTAACTGAGTTTAGTTACAGTAGATGTGTTTCCATCAATGTATCATATTAGAAAAGGTTGACAAAGTCAGTTGATCACGTTCCCCATTGAGGAACGTGGCAAAATTCCCTCTCACCCTTTTTCTCTCAAAAATGATGCTCTGAAACATTCTGCCACTGTTTACTGCAGCTGTACCAGTCATAATTAATACCAACACTTTCTCACAACACTTTGCTACCCAGTTCATTAGCTCCATTGATGAAAATGTAATAAAACATTTCTTCTTTTAGATATTCTGTTTTTGGAACTTTTCAAAAGTTCACTTCAGATTCACTTGTTTATTACATGAAAACATGTTAAATCCAATGTTCTTCTATGATACAATGATTTAACGTCTATGTTGAAATTATGAACTGCTTGTTGATACTCTGGTGTAAATCCTAAAATGTGACTGACCCTTCATGAAGCCGTGCCACCTTTAGTTACTGCTGCTACTCCTGTTAAGCTGTGTGTTTTCACATCGCACATTTTGTTGTTTCCAAAGGTACCAGTTGCAGATTTTCAGCCAAAAGGATCATTTATTTAAAGGAAAGGTCAGCTCCTCATGTATGACTGACAGTTTCTGAAGGCTGCAGATGGATTTTACCAGCTGTAGGTCATTACTTAAGCCAATGCTAGCACAGTGAATTGGTTCAAATGGTGATCTTTTATTACTTTCATCTTATTTGTTTCTAAAATATGTGAACGAGCACTTTTATGGTTACTTTCCCAAGTTCCTGCTAGAAGACTGAAGCTACATCTGCTTCGTTATTTAGGGGTTAGTATTCTCACCAGATGGGTTAGATCCGCATAGAAAAGCATGAGATAGTGACAGTGCCATTTAAAGCTACACAGTCTTAATATTTTCCGTTAACTTATGATTATTAAAAATTTCACATCGGGTTATTTCTGTTCCCCTTTGAGCTCCCCAAATTCAGCAAGTTGCACAACAGAGTTCCTCACATTTGTCAAAATTCTAATAGCATCCAGGATTGTATTCAAATCCTACACAGTTGTGCTTTTGGCATTCATGGCACTTCACCCTCCAAAGTGTTGCAGTGCCACACTCTACTTCCTACTTCTACAATGTCAGCAGGTGAGGAAATATAAATCTAACAGGCCTAGCTTTGCTTGCTAATCTATAACTCACCAGTCACAGTGCGGGGGAGGGCTATAGTGAACAGCCAGTCCGACTATTCCTGTTAAATTCACTTCTCATCCCCAGTTTTAGAGAATACACACTCACAAACAGACACTCAGAGTATCGGTCATCCAGTATCATATGAATGTCAGATTACAATGGAGGACTTTCGGTGTACATCTCTGTGAAAGAATAGAACTGATGAGCAGATGTCCCTCATTATTTTCCCACTATTTTTGCTTCCGCCTGCTTCAGTCCTTCCAGCTGTGCAGGGATGGTGAAGAAATAAGACAAGGAAGCGAGGGAAGGAAGTATGTCCTCTGTATGAACCTTTATCCAGAATTCGAGAGACGCCTCCACCTCCCCAACACAAACACACACACACACACACATACACACGTGCTCTCACTGATGATCAATTCATAACTATGTGCCATATTTTATCTTGAAACACATATAAGACACAAACTATTGTGTAACATATGATGCTTATGATAATGATGATGAAGTTATTCCAATTTTTCTTCCTTTTCATTTGTGGATCATATTGTGTAAACAAGAATCTTTGTTGAACAAAAGTGAAGGCTACTAGTGTACTAGAGTGCTAATGCTGCAGTCTGTTACTATGTGGATGTATGAATATGTATGTGAGAAATAAGAATAATTTGACCAACTGTTACAGGTACTTTATATAAAAACCTTTACAAGCATGGTGTTCATTGGTTTTTTTGTTTGTTTTGCTTTGTGGGATTATATACCCACTGGCCATTTGGAAACAGTTCTTTTTTTTACCATAGTGAGGCAGCAGTGTGCTGTTGAAGTGTCTGTAGCTGTGGCAACTGAAAACGAGGGAAGATGGCAGGACGGTGCTGGAGGAGTTTGGGGAAACCCCACAACAGCCTAATAATAAATAACTACTTGCTGACTTAAACACCTAAGTGGATGTTATGTCGAGAGACATTGTTGTGATGAACCGAAAGAGCAATCAAGGGTAGATTTGGATTCTTTCTCCATCTGTTTTGGTAGGGAGATGAGGAATAGTTCAGGAACAATTCACACCAGACTTCCTCTTTAGATATAATGACATAGTTTGAGCTAAATGTTAGCAGGGAGTGGGCTGTTTAGCACAATGTAAATAGCCATTTATCATTTATTTCCAACAGGGCTTCCAAAGGGCTGGAGAAAGTCTCATCTGGATATCAAAGTACGTGATATGAGCCACACCTTTGAATTTGAAAGTGAGAGTATATTTGGAAAGACTAATAAGTAATAGATAAATTATAATCATAATCAGAACCCAAACCTAAATAGTTGGCAGGAATGACATTAGTGGTTTTACAAATGGCGATTTTGTGAGAAAACAGTCATGTGAGTTCTTGTCCCCAATATTCTGAAATATTTTTTACATCAAATTGATAAGTTTACATAAATGTACACATTGATCAAAGTTATGTTTCATGTCTAATATTATTCACATTAGTTTACTCTAAGGCTAACAAACATGCAATGTTGGTTTGAGCATTTATGTTTTAGAGAGATGTTTGCTAATTAAATGGGACCAGCCAGAGTCGGCCTATCACATACATACAATTTTCTAAAATATATTAGTAAACAGTAGTTTAACCAAAAAAACAAAATAAAAAACAAAAAAAAAAATTTCATAATGCTATTCCAAAAAAACCTACAAAGTGAAATGTCATCCTTCATCCAACATCTGAACTCCTCAGTTCAAATAAATATTGTGAAGTAATATATAACAATCCTTTAAGGGTATAAACGAATGAACAGAAGGGTGTATGTTTAATAGACAAAGGTTTGGAAGATGTGAATGGTCATTTTTCATCTGCTGTTTACTGTGTTGCTATCCATGGAGCCGAATTGGCTTTGATGGCACCCATGTGGGGGCGGTGTATGACTGTAGCAGCTCTTACTGAGTCCAGATGCTTATTGATGGCCTGTTTTATTATCACCTGGTGTTTATTCCGCTCCAGTCTGTGTTTCATATTCAATTTAGGTACACAAACAGACACACACGGACCCACTAACACACACTAACACACACACACACACACAAAGGGACAGTCTGAGGGGGGGAGCTGTCTATGGTACTGAGGCGGCGGAACAGAGGCTCAAAATAGAATTTTTACCAAAATAAAAGCTGTTCTAGCTCATGTTTGGACGGAAATTACAAGTGAAGATTGTCGATGGTAGAAGCATTAAGAATAGATTTAGAAATATTCTTTACTATATGATATCAAACAATATTTCCTTTTAATGAGCAAGTTAGTTCCGTTTTATAAACATTTACTGACGAGTGATTCATAGAAACAAAGAGCCATGTAGTCTGCACCTGCCACATTTACCAATGTGCATGATTAATTGTCGACGTCGGTTTAGGGTTATCTTTTGCCCACTTTAGTCGATCTGCCACGTGAGTGTTTGTCACGGCATGGAGCAGGGAGGAGTGATCCTTCTCAGCCGCACGCGAGCTCACGGTAACATCCGCTTCGAACAGCCAATCAGAGAGCGGTGCGCTGCAGCTTATATACCCATCCGGTGCCGAGCTGCTGTACTCGCCGTCCCCGCCGTCCTATGCGTCGTTGGCCCGAGCTGTACCCCTGATCTAGGCCTACCGAGACCGTGAAGATGGCGGCCCGGGTAAGACAACAATATATGAATGATTTATTCCATTTAAAAAAATATAACAAGACAAAAATCACCGACCTTTCGTCTGGCATATTAGGAAAATCGTATGCAGGGCGCAAAATGTCCGGCGAGCCTTCCAGTTGCCAGCGGTTTTAGGAGCTTTTGCGCCTGAATGTCACGGTGACTACAGGATCTGGTGCTTGATGCACATGATGTCGCAGCCCGCCATGGCTGGCATGTGTCAGGAGGGATCTTTCCCGGTAGATTTGTTTCATAGCTCCAGGTGTCCGACTGCCCTCAGCCCGCTGACCGCCGCCTCTCTGGGAGGATCGCCGGTTAATCCTGAGCTCCGCTTGCCCTTGAGCCGACACGGCTGCGTAAAACGGAGCCCAGCGAAAAGCTCTCACTGGCTTTGCATTTGGCAGAGCAGGCTGGGAAAGCCGAGCACGTCAGCATGCATTTGACGATGGCAGTCACAGCAGTGGGAGTCAGGGCTTCAGCCTCCCTTCAGCCTTTTTTTTCCTCTCTTTGCGCTGTTTGGGCGGGCTGGGCTGTGTGTACGGTAATCTCAGTAATCTCTGAGGGGTCTCCAACCTGTCGGATGATGTCAGGTAACCAGAGTCAGCCTGCCCTGTCCTGCGGCAGTGAGCAAGATGTAAGGCCGAGCAAGAATTTACAGTTGCTGTGGAGAAATTAGTGAATTGGTAGAGACTCCCAAGCTTTTTTATTTATGTATCTTTTTTAGTTGTCATTGCACTTATTGCTATAAAACATCCCAACTTCAAAAGGTCACATTTTAATCTTCGGCGGATTTGAAATAGGCTACTGATGAAAGTCCTTCAGGAAAAAGTCCAGTCCTGCATGTTCAGATTGATGGCACTTTCATGTCTGAAGACTAAATATGGAGCTCCTGTTACAGCCAGTTAGCCTAGCTTAGCTTAAAGAAAGGAGAGAAAACTAAGTCAAACAGCCAGCCAGGCTCGGTGAAAGGGAAATAACATCTGCTGACCAGCACCTTAGACACTAGACCCATATGTTAAAAGACACACACATTGATTTGTTTCCATTGAACATTTTAAGGGTCAAAATGCCCGAACCCTAACCCTTCAGGGAATCGGAAAAATGCCACACCAACGCCATCGCCCTCCACCAAGTCCCGTGGAAATCTGTGCAGGACTTTCTGCACAACACTGTTGGAAAACAAGCAAACAGGCAGAAATCGTAAACTTGTTGGCTGCTGTCTTAGCTGAAGGGCAGTTCCTTCTCTGCTGGTTGCAACTATCTTGAGGGCTGTTTTTTTTTTTTTTTTTCGCATCACAAGTTCATTCTTTGTGCTAAGCTATGCTAACCCACTGCTATGCGGACCTTCATATTTACCACAAAGATGTCAGAGTTGTATCATTCTGAGCACGTAACTCTCAGAAAGAGAAGCAAGTCAAACAATTCTAAGAGTCCTTGCCCCCAGGCTGGAAACCCAACGTCAAGATTAAGACAGCTTCTAACTCACTGCTGTATTAGCATGGAGTCCATTTATCATCATTTACATCCGCTTATGTACTGGCATCACAGAGAGTGCAGGCTGCATACACAGTCATGAGCTACAGACATGCTAACAACACAGCAAGATTATCTGTGCTGAGTGCTGATGAAAAAGGAGAAAGTATCATGTGCATTTACATGTAGGGCCTCTTTTTAGCATATTTCACCACACGATTCACTGATAATCTCTCAGAGCAGATGTGCAGATCTCACTCAGCTCCTTCACTTGGTTCAGTTTGTACTTTAAATGAGACATGGAAAGTGCCCCGAGCAGAAATGACACCATTGGGTGATTACATGCCATTAGGCTGCTGCTTTTATCTGAAGAGAGTTGCTTTTGTTTCAGTGTTCATCAGAACTGATTCAGCAGAAATCTGATTTCTACGTCACACCTGTGTTGGCGTAACACAGCAGAGTAATTGCCCTTTCGCTTGCTCTGCGGTGGAGGGAGTGGGTCCATTTTTACTGCAGATCCCAGACACGTTACAACACAGCATCCTGCGTCCCAACAAACTGACCACTGGTTGATTTGTCGGTGTCTCACAGCAATGCTGCATCATATGCCTGTGTTGGCACGTTTCATAAAAGGAAGTGGACTTAGCTCTTTAAGTAATTAGCTAGAAGATAACCCTCTGTGCTCTCATATTAGAAGAAAGCCTTCAGAGCAGCTGATTGCACAAGCTGTGTAATGTTAGAAATAATAAACAATAACCGCTTCACTGAACGGCAAATATCATTATTCTTCATTTTAGTTGGCATTTATGAATGCCATATACCTTTGAAGCCCAAAACAAAAGGAATGAAACTGAGCAACACTTTAAAATGAGTAACAGTTACCATTTAAACGTATATAGTTTTTATTTTACTAACAATAGGCCCTAATTTTCACACAAAAGGAAATGCAGCTTCTCATTTGTAGCTGTTGACTTTGAAATTCAACATGAGTCAAAAGGGCGTGTTGTTTCACTGCTCCCACAGCCCCCCAGATCGGCACACACACACATGCCCTTCACCCCCAGCAGGCCATGTACTGTTGCCGGGCATAGGCTACTGCAGCTTGTCAGAGAGAGTCAGTACAAAAGGGACATTTCCACAGATCGACAACAAGAAAGGCTCAACAATTCTGTCCTAAAAAGTGTTTTGTTATATTGATTGTATATATGTATTTATTTGTGTGTTTGGGTTAATCAAGCAGCAGTCCATGAGGCTGAGACATCGAGCCACCACAGAGGTGCCAAACTGTCCATCCATCCATCGTTCACCGCTTTTCCATTTCCAGGTTGCGGGGGATGCTTGAGCCAATCCTAGCCAACGTTCCAGTTGAGGGCGGGGTACACCAGTCTATCACAGGGCCAACACACAGAGACAGACAGAGACCAACAACCCCTCACACTCAGACCTACAGATAATTTAGAGTCACCAGTTAACCCAAACATGACGTCTTTGGATGGTGGGAGGAAACCCATGTAGGCACGGGAAGAACATGCAAACACCACACAGAAAGGCCCCAGGCCGGGAACCGAACCCACAACCTTCTTATTGTGGAGCGAACGACTATGCTGCCCTATTGCGCGTGCCACAACATGAGGCTCTTCAATAATTATAAAATAATGACAAACCTGAAGACTTCAGTCTAAATATACCCAACTTTACATCAGAAGATAAGAATTCTACAGCCTGGTTCAATACTGCTCACTCATACTGATGCTTAAATCAGGAGGAAAACTCGGTTTTCCATCTACTACTGCTCTTCATTCAACATGGATGTCCAATGATGGCCCTCCTGGTCTCATGTCATATCAAAGCAATTCTCCCACAGTTTTTCTCAAAATTCTATTCCAGATCAAACAATGACATTTTCACGACCTTTCTGTCGGCCCGGTCAGGAGAGCTTTCGGTGTATGAGTCTGCGTGTTGATAAGGCTCTTATCCTCACTTCCTATTTCTGCCCCTGCAAGTGCTGATTTCAACAAAAGTATGCCAAAATAAGGAACACTGTGTTTGACCTGTGGTGGTGCTGACCTGGGGCCGTGCGGCGCCCTGCTTTCAGTGTGTAGCTGTCACTGACTGAGATGTGTTGTACACACAGCTGCCAGCTTGTCATTGTGTGTCACATCAAACACAGTTTTACCGGATTTAGTTTTCGGGGATCGCTTCAGTTGTTTCAAAAGCAATAATACAGTGGAGCATGCTGAGCGTCTTCTTCACTTTAGTGTACAAACGCTTTTATCTTGTTTGGTTGGCTGTTCCTGGCCTCAGGGAATTGCACTGACAATTAGCACTTTGTAGAGTAAATGGTAAATCAATAGACATGACCAGAGCTGATGGTAGAACGCAAAAATAAAAGCCAGTTTTTGTGCCTAAAGCCGCACAAAGAATGAATATGAGTGATGACTAACTGGCCTGTTAGCTCGAAGTGCACAATTAGCTGGATGTTGCAGAGGGTGGAGATACTACAGCTTTTCCTTTGGCATCATGAGAAGAGCTTTGGCCATTGTTGCCTTTTGGGCAGCACTGTTTCTTCAGTGTGGCCTGTGGCTGAGTTCCTCTTAACGATTCTTTACAGCTGATCAGTAACACTGACTACATTTTTTCAAACAGTTTACATTATTGAAACTCTTACTGGTTTCTAAACAATCTGAATAAATACTTAAAAGTGAATGATGGAATAATAAGAACAAGTTGCCTTTCAGGTGTACTGTTGATCCGAAGGACAGATTCCCAACATTAGGGCTGGGCAATATCACTTAAAAATAAAAACTCGAAATTTTTCACTCCAACTAAACTTATTTGATACAAATTATATTTATATTGATTATAAACCATAAATTATAAATTATACATTTTTCTTCAGAAAAACAAGCAAAAATGAAAAAGTACTTCCTCTAATCAAATTGAGATTTTATTATCTGTTGATGAGTGCAGCACAGCAGCAGAGTGGTTAGTGCTGTCGGCCCACAATAAGAAGGTTGTGTGTTTGGTTCCCGGCCTGGGGCCTTTCTGAGTTTGCATATTCTCATCATGCCTGCATGGGTTTCCTCCCACTGTCCTCCCACCGTCCAAAGACATCATGTTTGGGTTCAAATCAGATTCATTTGTATAGTGCCAAATCATAACAAAGTTACATCAAGTCACTTTACATATAGAGGAGGTCTAGACCAAACTCTTCATAAAATTATTTAAAGAGACAGATCCCAACAGAGCCTCTCGAGCAAGCACTCGGTGACAGTGGCACCCAACCGGTTGGGTTGAGAGTCGGAGAGAGAGAGAGCGAAAGAGGCATGGGGGGATGTAGTGTAGGGTGAGAATGAGAGCAGGAGAGGGGGATATTCAAAACAGGTGCAGGCACGAACGTGATGCTGCATGAATGGAGATGAGCTGGTGACTCTAAACTGTCTGTAGGTCTGAGTGTGAGTGGTTGTTGGTCTCTGTCTGTCTCTGTGTGTTGGCCCTGTGATGGACTGGTGACCTGTCCAGGGTGACCCCGCCCCTCACCCAGAGTGAACTGGGATTGGCTCCAGCGCCCCTGTGACCATAAACGGAATGAAATAATCTTTTGATGAAACCAATCCTCATCTTAAACTACAAATTAAAATTAATACATTTAAACTAAATCGATTTATCGCCCAGCGTCAACCCACATCTTTATTTTGACATTATCCTTTTTATGACATACAGCACTATAAACAATGAGGTGCATGTGAGCAACCAGTCAGTCTGAGGCCATGACATGGTAATGGATTATTGATCAGCAATGTTCAATGCCAAACTGACCTCTTGATGCACACAAGGATTTTCTGTCCTTGCCTTGTGCCCTGAAGTAGACACAATCAGCATACCTCAGGGAGGAGCCAGAAAGGGTCAAGGAGACAGTTAGGCAGAGCCTGACTGAGTGAGGATTGAAGTAATGACATTTTGTCAATTAGGCACCCTCACCAGCCATCTGGCCTTCATTAATCTGAAGTATTAGAGAGACGCAAATTGAGACTGAAATACACAGCTGATAAATATTTAAAAATAACATTGTCAACACTGTATCTACCCAAAACTTAATATACTGCCTAATTTTTGCTGGTATTAAAAGTTACTGCGAAACATCATGTTTTGTTCTTTTTTCTCTTCTGTGTTAGAGGAACTCTTCTGCACTGTGTCTTTACAGAAAGGGACTTTATTTGGACCCTTTTTGAAGGAACACAGAACTATTCCTCTTATAGCTTGAGCAGCAGCCGTAACTAGGCAATATGAGAGGTAAACAGCTTAACCTGAATTAAGAGGAGAGTGTGAACGCCAGTTGGGTTACGCAGGGAAAATAATCAGTGAAGTGCTAGAGTGCTGCAGGGAATGTATTTTTGCAGACGTTCACAGGTTGCCTCGACTAAATGGCACAGGGATTTTTACTTTGGCTTTTGAGTAATGCAGAAAGTAAAGTGTGCTAAGCAGGATAATATTCACAAAAACGCCACTTTTATTATTTTCGAAGTCTGCAGGTTGCATGCCACACAAGAATTTTAAAGTAAGGTTTCTTTTGTCTCTTTAGCCAAGTCCTGGGCCTTGTACAGCCTGAATGCAGGATCTGGCCTCGATGATGCTTAAAGGCTGAACTTTAGCTTTATGAGAGTAAACATAAGCCTCATAAGGCTAAAATGCTTCAGGTTGCTGAAGTCTGAAGCAAAGTGCAGATTTCAATGTTTCAGTTTATGAAATTTCCAGTCAACAGCATCAAACTCAGTTCAACTACTGACAGTTCATTTTGTGCCAGAATTAAAATTCTTTTCATCGCTGTCAAGATTTTTTCCAGAAAACTGCATCCAAGCTCTCAAGGACAATCTGGTCAATGTAATTGTGTCCAAACCAATCGACAGATGCAGGGTGTTTTTGATTAATCTGTCAGAGGAAAAAAAATGCCCGATTGTGTGCTGGAACAAGTAAGTGGGCTATGAAACATGGCATGTATCCTGAGTGTTTCTTCTTCGTTGTCTTCTTTTCCTCTTTGAATTAAGTGCTTTCTTTCCCTCATATTGAACTGCCGTTCCTCCAGCTAGTTCTTTGTAGTCGTATTTTTTCTGCTGCTCTGTGTTTTAGACCCGCGCCCACTCTCTGGGTAGTGGACTGTGGAGGCTGCATTTTTACAGCCCTTATCATTTAACAGCACCTTGTCCTCTCAGCCTGGACCTGCAACCTGTTTAAAGACAACAAGAGCACATCAATTTTCTCTGTCTTTCAGTCTTCAATCTTCAATCATATCTTCCCCATCTTTCTTAGGCTTCTCTTTTTGCCTCTGACAGAACTACACACACACACTGTTGATTATATAATAAGTGTTTTCTTGTCATCATAAGAACTGCCCCTAAATGTTGCATGATATTCCAAAAAAAATCAAACAGCAATGCTGGAAAGAGTTTATAAATTGACCTGATATTAGTGCTGCCTCAGTGCTGCCTACCTGCAAGCTTAGCATCCTCTCAAAGCTGTCTTTGTTTTGTGGCTGAAAAGACACTGTGTTCTCAACTGGGATGAGACACCTTGCCTCCATTGTTACAAATTTCAGACAGACTGTTTCATCTGACAGTTATTTGCAATATTTTCATTTATGATGCCCAAAGCGGCTCACATCCTGTATTATACTTGTGAATCAGTGATGTTTTAGCGGGGCGTTTGGGGCCAGCGAAGTAACAGTTAGCGCTAAGACACCATAATAGGTCCTTAACAGCTGACCACCACTGATATTTAAATACCCAATAATAAATCACCGAGTAAAAAGGTTAGTAAAAGTATTGAACAACTGAATTCTTAGCTTTATGTCCAGATGAAATAGCCAGAGAGTCCACTATTGATAGATGGTTTCAGGTATTTATTTGCTTTTATCAGTAAGTTCATCCCATAAACAAAGCATACACATGACAGTAGACAGTGTGTCATGACAGCAGCCTCTTTTGGCTTTCATGTCTGTAAATGTGTCGGTACATGAGAGCACAATCCATGTGTGTGTGTGTGTGTTTGTGTGTGCGTGGAGACACAACAATGGCTAATCTGTGGCTGTCTCTGTCGGGGGCCCTCCTGTGAGCTGCAGCTATATTTAGAGAACCTCTCTGCTGTGGGGCAGCTAATGCACAAATATTCTCACTCAATTGTGTGTCTGCGTTTTGTCTGCTCACCGGGCAGAAGTACAGGAGGTGGAACCATCCAATGTCATTATCAGAAATAATAATAGTAAATGAATTAATAATTTGACGATATATCAGAAAGTAGCTATAAAGGGTTAAAATTATGTTTTCAGTTGGATTTTCCTGTTTGAAGTCATGTAAAGGACGTGTTTTTGGCAGTCTCCCTTGGTACAGCGAACATTTTGATTTGGTGCTGCAGAAGCCTGGCATGAAAAGGTCAGGTCTGTATTCAGGTTTTGAAGTGTAGCCACTTGTACCAGACAGAATGACACTGGGCCACTTTTAAGCTGTAAAAAAAAAAAAACATTCGACTGTTAGCTCCGAAGCTAAACACATCAGTACTGCAGGGGATTATATGCTAAATTACTGGTCCATGTAATAATAATATTAATAAAAGTGACTACTTCCCTGTTGTGTATTTTTGCCTCATAACAATATTCCCTTACAAGCTGACCCTTTTTTTTCAAAATCAGTTTCTCATGAAGTGCCCCTGAATGACCAACACTTAAATCGGACATTGGCACCCTCACAACAATTACAGTGATGCATGCCCTGAAACCTTTTTCATTCATTCCCATCCTCAGCAGCAGGACTGCAGAGGAATTACTTAGTGTGATTTTTATAAATGGGAAAGAGAGTTGGCTCCTATATTCAGCTTTATTAATTTCAAAATATGCTGAGAGAGGGCTGATATTGTATCGGGTGCCAAGCAAGAAATACTGAAGAGCCTCACAGTTGACTTTGAGGGTTTCCTGTCATTCGCTTGGGGTGTTGTATTTCTTAATGTTAATGCAGAAATTTCAAAACACAACTCAAGGTTTGACAATGCACATGGAGATGTAATATTTCTCAACAGGGGTAGACTATTATTTTAACTACTTGGTTAGTGGTTTCCATTGTTTCTAAAACCCTTTTCACCCCAAAATTGGCTGGTTCCCTGGGTTGTTGCTCCTGCAAAGTGTCTGAGCCTGTTTTACCCCCTGGGGTGAAAAATAAACTCTGTTTTCCACTCTGTTAATGAATCAGAGGCAACAGAAAGCAGTGAAGTTGCACCTTGTAAAAGTCAAAAACACAGAAATACACTACAGTGCCTCAGTTAAATTTAACCTTTCCTGGCTCATCATCTGGACTGTAGCTGAAGCTCATGGGGAGAGCAGAGAGCCTTTTGGAGCCTTTAATTGTATAATACTAACTTTTGACTAACAAGCTAACTCTCTGTTCCAGTGGCATCACCGCTCTCTCTAGCTCACTCTCCTGCTACGCAAACAACCTGCAGCCTGAACATTCCTGAGAAGAGTTGTTCCACTTTCTCCATTAAGTTCTTTGTCAGTCTTTGCCAGTGGGACATGATCTCATTCATGACAGACAGAATGGCTGGAAGGTGAGCCAGCTTATGCAGAGGTGACAAATACTGATCCTGTAAAGTGCAGGAAACCGTTTTCATATCAAATATAAGGAGTGGTAAAGCCTTGTTTTTAGTTTTAGCTGGGGAAACGCTGCTTGCCTTGCCTACACTGATGGCACAGTACTGATGTGACACATTCTTTCACATGACCATTTATCTCAAACCCTTAGCTCCGATACAGTAACACTGGCTTACAGCGTTACTAGCTGGCTACAAAGCCCCCTGAGCAACATCAGGATTAATAATTCAGGGTAATGCTTGGAATGAGGGAATGCTTCGAGTGAGATGCAGTGAATGAGCGCAGCATTTTCCTGCTGCTCCCTGCTGCTGCAGTGTCACACTGCCGAAACACACGGAGCACCAAGTGAATAATGTATTGAGTGGACAACTGTAAGATTTATTACACGCTAAAGGGACTGGGGCGTGATGAAAAGTTATTGAGAAATGCATTTTTTAAACTGTCCATTTAAAATGTAATGAAGGAATTTGATTCAGGGTTTTAAAATGATGATGAGTCACCAGAGAAATTTTGTAGGAGGTAATCAGGTCTGCGGAAGTGAACAGATTGAATGAGGGTGATGGAATGAGAGGAATTCATTTCACAGAAAGCTCTGGGACAATTTCTTTCTACAGTCGAGACATCTGCTTGATCCAACAGGGTGAAATTGAATGAAGAGCTGATGTATTTTTCCGTGTGGGGAAGTGAAGATCAGGAAGATATGGAAAAGCACAGCACAGTATACATTACATTAAAGGACCTATTTGTACATTCAGCATTAACTTCTGTTTACTTAGAATTCTAGAACAATTCAATTTATTTAATAGGGCCACAACAGTTTAACATATTTTGAATGCAAGGCATGAAACTCTTGTCCAGTATTTGGCTTTGACAGGTAAACAGAGTCAAATATTATACTGAAATGTGCTGATTTAATGTCTGAAATGTATGTTTGTGGTGTTATGGTTAACTGTGGCCTTCACCCTTCTGTGAAGACTTAACACTGCTCAGATGGCATTTTACACGAAGCCTGTTGTGTTATAAACATCACAATGGCTGTTAGGTCCTTTAAGTTACTCGAAATGTAGAGAGGTTGCTGAACAACAGCAGCTTTGAAAAAGATGCAGGCTCTCAGAGGAACAGATAAAACATGGGCAGTCGCGGAATCTGTATTTTCTCTCTGTAAATAAAAGAAAAGCAACTTAAATCAATAATGTAGCCAAGCTGTATTCACAGCACACACTCACAAAAAATGCAAATGGTGTCACGATGGAGCGAAGGAAGGAAAGTGGAAAGGAAAGACAGGTGGACAGAAAGGGCGATAGACAATCTTAGCTTCACAGACTTCTGGAAAATTTTCAGCCACTCATTCAAAATTTACCTAACTCCATAAGCATTTTGTCTCTCAAAGCAAAATGCTGTAATCCAGAAGAGTGATTCCCAACCAAGGGGTCAGAACCGCCAAAGGGCTTCAAGGTGAAGCTAAAAGATTTCATGATGGGAAATTATCAGAAATTATAGGAAAGTCTGAAGAAATAAGTCAATGAAGCAGAGGTTCCTGGCTATTTACTTTCCCTTAGTTTCCAGTCTGCTGGCTTCAGCCACATATTGATTGTTACATGAGAGTAGTATCAACCGGTTATCCAACTCCCAGCAAGAGGGCTACAGAGTGTGTTTCCTAAAAGGTCTTTAGCACGTGAATTACTACGGTTTCCATTTCAAGATGCAAAAAATGATGACAGATAATAAAATGTGCTTTCCATTCCTTTTTAATCCCACAAAAATATGAACCTTTAAGTTGCACAGCTGATGTTTCAGCAGGGTGTATTCCTGTGCTGCTCCAAGCCTCCTCCTGGCGACAGAAGACTTGACTCTGCTCAGAAACAGGAGCGGGAATTTCATGCATGACAACTGATGTTACCTTGACTACTTGTGTTTCCTCTGAAATTGTTCCACTTACCTGTAATGTTTTGTCTGTTTGAGCATGCCAGCTATTGCAACCTGATCCAGTCTGACAGAACTAACATTAGACGAAACTACAGCAGCAATAGGAGTAATATTTGTGTGACTAACCACATAAAGGAATAGCTTCTAACTCACAAACATGACATTTTAAAATGCAAACTATTCATGACTGATATCCCAGAAAAAGGTTCCTGCATTTCCAGTATGGTCCCCTTCATGTCAATTCCCCTTCAACCCATTATCAATGAACATTCACCCATTAGAGCACAAACCCAGCAGGTTGTGTTCTTGGTATCCGTGTGTCTGTGTGACCACAATAAGACGGTTGGCACTTTGTCTCTAATGTGGGGAAGAACTGTATGTTTGGCATGATTCTGCTTATGGCTCATCATCATGCCATGACCAGATTTGGGGTGTGTCTTGGAAAAGGGTAATGTGTGTGAAGAGAATGAAGAGAATGAAAGCAAAGGACTTTTAGGACCCCCCCCCTCTTCCCCCAAAACAACACCAAAACAAAAAAAAAAAAAACAATGCAAAATGATGATGAATCCAAGCAAAGCAGCACCCAGCTCTGGCTAGCATGCATGTGTCTATCCCCCAACTTGTCACTTGAATGCACCTGTCTTCAGCCAAAACAGCTTTGCACCTCACCACCAGCAGCTTGCTGCTCTAAGCCCCCTTCTGTCTCAAATGCTGTCTTCTGTCCTTCCCCTCTGCTTGCCTACGCTGGCGCCCACAAGGTCGTAATATTTTTCAAGGTATGTATGGATACACACTTGTTAAATCCCTCAAAACGAGCTGCCATCTTCCTCATCATGTGGAATATATTTGCTGTTTCTGCCCAGTAGCGTGCTCTGTGGCTCTCTAGCTGGAGAGTTGCTGATGTATAGAAGATGTGCGTTGCTGCTTTCAGCCCCATCCTGCAGGCGTAGGTGGCTAGCGCTTCAGGAGTCAGGCAACCCTATAGTGTGTCTGGCACTGTTGCAACCCAGTGGCTGAGCTGCAATGTCCAAATGGTGTCATACGCTGACTGAATGGAAATGCTAACTGTTTAGCATCTGTGAATCCCCTTCTATTGCCTCATTTAATGGATCTTGCCGTGACAGATCCATGAAATGGATGCTTCATCTTGGAGAGAGAAGTTGGTTCTCTTTAACAACCCCATAAAGAGTTTGGTCTAGACCCGCTCTATGTGTAAAGTGCCTTCATGTAACTTTGTGATGATTTCGGGCTATATAAATAAATTTCATTTCATTTCTGACAGGAGAAACTGGCCATTTTGCTGCAGGTGGCAGAGTAAACTTCGTGATGTGGAATGGTGTTACAGCTCATTATTCACATCACAGCATCACGACATGTGATTGAGAATTTTAGAGTTACGCTATTTTAGGCTACAAATAAAGTTGCTAGCATTAAGAGGCAAGTTTATTGATAGAAGATGAATGAAACCTTCATAGAAACTTAGAAACACAGTCAGTCTTGATTCGTCCAAATATTTGTTTCTGATCCACAATGCACCCACCCAGACAGACACAAGGATGATTGGACAATCTAATTTTTTTTTTTACCACCAGTGGAATCAGCCCCTGATGGTCATTAGACAGGATGCGGGTTTAATGCTCTTCATTACTGGCTTCACTTTTACAACCCAGAGTCCATGTATGTAGCTCATCAGGCGTCTCCATGATAAAACACACAGATAAACACGGTGAAAACAAAATCAGCCACTATGCCGTGCCTGGTCTTTATCACCTTATTATACAGTGTTTGCAGCTGTACAGTTTCGTTTCACTCTTAAAGCTCTAACCAACTGGTTTTAGCTACAGGAGGCGGTCTTTCTTTCTCTTCTTTTTTTGTTTTCATAAAAGCTCTGATAAATCAAAGATACACCAAGATAGGAGGATTCGGCCATTATTTCCAGTGGCCAAAACAAACACAGACAGTTTTGGTTGCCGTCACAGTTGTAGCAGATATCTGATATAAGCACAGCTGACCAGGGCAACATCTTATTTCAGACGCTAAAGTCCAGCGATAGAGAGGGAGGGGAGAAGTGGTGCTCCTTGTGAGTGAGACTGGTCTGGCTCTGTCTCACCTTTGTCTGGTCAGACTGTTGGGGTGCAGATGATTTGGGCATGATGCCAGTACTGCAGTATTTTTTTATCAGTTTGTCTCTGTTCCCAATGTCCCACCTCCTCCTATTATCCACTCTCCTCTATTTTCTTATCTATTGATATATATCTTCAAAAACATTATGTCTCTTAGTCCTTGTCTCTCTTCATGTAGTCCTTTCTAAGTGAACGTGCAGTGAGCATTGATATATACGATTATGTTACGTGTCACTGATGACTGGTGAGATTTTCTTTGCCAACAACAGGGCGTTTACTTTATCTGCACACATAATTATGGACTAATTCAATCCTGGGGAGTGTTCTTAGACTTTTGGATAATACTGTATAAATCAGGTTTTGTTTCCTATCAATATCTTTTTTCCTAATGAGAAAACTAAAAAAAAAAAAAAAGAGTCAATTTTTTAGCTGTATATTTCAGCTGTTTTGCCAAGAGATCAAACTCATGAATGCTGAGAAAGCAGCTTTGACAGGGGTGGTTGTTGTTCACATGCCAGCTGGTTTAACACTGAGTACAAGGAGAGCTAATACAATCGAAGCAGTGTAACATGATTCTTACCTGACTCTCAACATTCATCTGCTGCTGCAAACTAAAGAATGAATTATTGAAGGAATTAATGATAGCCAAGCTTTTCAATTCTAATTAAAGCCAGCTGGCAGGTTACAATATGTGCTCTGAACAGAATCATTATATGTTGTCGTACTATTTCTCCACTATGAAAAAGCTCCATTCATGCTGCTGGTAAATAACACAATGTTTAATAACATTTCATCTTTCTATCCCCCCGTCAGTTGTGAAAGTAGAGTTTGAAGTAGTGTTTGTATCTGTTTAAATCTGAGGCCAGACTTCACAATGTGATAGGTCACGCCACCCAAAACGAAGCTACTGAAAACACAAGACAAACTATGTATATAATAAAAAGTAGTTCTCTAAACGGATTAAGCATATAAGGAACGTACATATCAAAATATTAAAGATTATTCAAATCTTAGCGAATATCAAACCAATAACAAAAAAACTGCTCTTCAAACAGGTTTTTATAAAAATAAATCTCATTTTACAATATTTCACAATGTTTGAAACTGACAAAATTCATTCTTTTTTGTCCTTCTACAACAGCACATCCCTGCCAATGACAGAAACTTGAAGTGAGAAAGAAAGGTCTACTGGACCTGGCAGACCTTCATGCTGACATACTTTTGTTCAAATGATCTGATATCAACATCTCTGCTCATGCCCCAGTTTTTAACCCTCACAGGTCAAACAAACCAACAGCTTTTCTTTCTCCCACAGTACCAGGGGGACCTGGGGGAACATTACCTCCCAGGGAGCAGACATCTAATCACATATTCAGGTGGCTTTGTTAACTGTCTCTATGCTGATGACAGCAACATCTATCTCACTCTCTCATCACTCACTCACCAATGTCTGAAAGTGATCGAGGGAATCTTAAGATGAATCTCTAAGTGGCTGACTATGCTCTATACTGCAATGTCTGACTGCCAGAACGCACCAGCATGTCTGCAGCATATCTGCTCTTCAACATCCAAATCACTTACACTCACCTGCAGAGCACAGCAGCCCGCCCCAGCTGCATGTGAAAAAAATCAATGTTAATAAAACTGATTCATATTCTCATTGGCCTCATTTTCTCTTTCTTATAAACTTCTCTGGCTTTTCCTTAGAAGAAAAGAGCCAGCAGCTATGCCCTCACATGCACCTGTGAGCTTCCGCTGTAGCTGTTTGGATGGCACACCAAATGAATAGACACATAAACTCAGCTAGGGAGGAAGGTTCAGCAGTGCAAAGTGAATTGCTGTGGTGTTTCAACTCTTTTTAAACCAAGAGATAAATCCCACAGGAAACACGGAGGAGACTACCACTGTCCAGTGTCAGTGATTTATGTGCCGTGCACATCATGATGGTCCATGTGTGTGTGTTTGCTATGAAGCCTCACGAGAACAATTGACTCAAAACTATTTGTGGTGGAGTAACACTTTGCTGCCTCAGAGGGACAGAGCCATTTCAGCTTGTGTTAAATCACCCAGCGGTAAAACCTGATATATCGTCTGAAGCTTAATGCAGTTGCCATGGTTACCACTTAGGTTGCTCAGGCTGCAGTGATGTTCATTGGAATTTCCCTATCTGCCAAAGCCTGCGATGGACCCTTCATCTCTGCAGCAGAGACAGTTGTTCTGCAAAGGCTTTTTAATTTGTGTTGGAATGAGAACATGTCAGCGTGTCTTCTGAAATGATGGCCCGTCTGTCTTCCATCTGATATGAAAATTGCACGTCTCTCGCGCTCAGCTCGGCTCATGTCTTCATTTCCATATAAAACAATCATCATCCCATTTTAGTTTTACTCTGTAGGAGATGCTGAAAGGAAAGTTGTATAATAGATTTGGAAACGATTTGACAAGTGGCTTAACTTTATGTCCTTTGCACTCTGTCTGAGTGAGACTAAATTCAATTCTTTGACTTTTTTCATGGTGTTTGTTTGGATTATTATTATCTCCAATTCTACCACTACCTACTATTCTATCCTTAACTCAATGCAGAATAAAACACCTGACACAGGGATTCATTTTCTCTTCAGTTGGTGCAGTGTTGTTTTCTTTGAAGTTGGTAATGACCTCTCTGGCAAACAGCAGATGCTGAATCTAGCTTTACACTTCACCACATTATTGGTCAGTTACTTACAGGTGGAGAAGTACTGTATATGTGAATGAAGTGACTGAAAGGCTGTTGTGGCTCCTGAGGGAGGTTCCTGTCATATAAATGTGTATTTGGGTCTGGAGATAAGTGATCATGTAAAACACTCTGTGAGCATGTAGTTTGAAAGATGCCTAGCCACTGTGATGAGGCTCCATTATCTGTTTCTGTCACTGAAACAAAAGGTTGGTGGGTGAGTTGCATTATGGGTGATGTCAGCACTCGATTTTGAGAAAAATGGCAAAATTATGACAGAGGAAATAAGGATGCTGACGATGCTCCTACTTTGATCCTGATGTTCACTGAGTGTCTGACAGTTCAGAAGTTCAGAAATCATCCATCAGTGCCACACTATTACTTATTAAATCCAAATGGCTGTATTCCAATGACATTAACTCTCAGTTAGAATTCAGATACCTTCGTGAATGTTGCTTTGTAGATCTGATTGGCAATGTTCAAGCTGCAGAGCTCAGATGTTCAATTAACATTTTATTTTGAAGGTAGCACAAAATCTAAAGCTGTTTCGGTGAAATAGTTTTTGGTTGGTGTGATGTTCCATATCTCAGAATTGTTCTTTGATAGATATTTTTGCAGTGAATGCATCATCCTGACTAGACTTTAGAGGCCAACTCTAATATCCTATAACCACATTCTTCTTCTCAGTTCTTCACCTCCCCTGTGCTTTCTCTTCACAGACCATGCAAGCGGCGCGATGCCCCACAGATGAGCTGTCGCTGACTAATTGTGCTGTGGTGAGCGAGAAGGATCTGCAGTCAGGACAGTGAGTAGTCATTATCGCCCACCCATCCATCCCTGGATTTGTCAATACAGGCAGATACCTGGGCGTCTTTAATCAGATCCACCTTATCGGCCATGTTTCATCCAGAGAGCCGCGGTCAATTCTCTGATAAGAGGCTAACTTTCTAACGTTCAGTATGTGATTTTCAGTAAAAGCTGACCATGAACATATAAAATTTGTTTGCTTTAGACTTAAAGCAGTGATTTGGAAGGTGTTTAGCAAGCCATACTTTACTGTAAATCATAGATTATTATCCAGATGGGTCAGGTACTTTCAAAAGGGTTAGGGTTAGTAGTAGTCAGTCATAAGTCAAAATACTTCATACTTTGCTTTAACATATTGCACCGTAAACTTGTAGCATCAGCTTGATTCAAACAGTGGGTTGAATAGCATTAAAAATACTTTTGTGCTGCTGGATAACAATTGTTCATCTCAGTGATTAAACAGGATGTTACATAAACCCTTATTTAGTGTGGTAAATTGTGCTGCTTATCGACTGCTCTTTACACTCAGCAGCATGAGAAATTCAGACATTGTTCCTGCCGCATCGGTCTCCTGTTTAATGAAATGAGAAATGTTACCACTGAAAGACAAACAGCTGGGTCGGGAGTGACACAACAGCAGGAGTATGAAGTGATGAGATCTAAAAATTGCGGTAAAAATTTCTGCCAAATCTTCGTCACTGTGTGAAACTTGATCTCTTACAAATCAGTTTGGCAGCACCATAACTGGCCAGAATTCTAAACCATACGTAATCCAAGACAAATGCAGGCATCTCATAGCTGCTTTAAAGCAGAAACAACCTGACAGTGTCCTCTCATTTTACTTCCAACTGCAGCCTTGTCTTCATCATTCAGGGCCCAAAAGCGGCGTTGGGCTGCCAACAGTCTGCTGGGAATAATCTTTAGTTACACATTGGTTAAAAATTTGCACTCCAGTATTGATTATTGCTAATTATTTCTGATGCTCCACTGACCTAAATAAGCTTTTTCTAGTTGACTGCAGGGAATCATGATTCTTAGAATTAGGTTTTAGAAATATTTCAACACAAGCTATGGTGTACAATCATGCAATATACAGCATTCCTCTGCATCAGCAGCAGAGGTCTAGTAATTCTAGTAATTATCTTATTTCCTGGGAAGGTGAAGAAGGTACTCGTATCCTAGAAACCATCAGATCCTCAGTGTGCCCTGGAGCACAGTAAATAAAAAATCTGAAGGAATTAAACCTGCACAAATCAACCAGCAATAAAAAAAAAAAAATAAAAAAAAACCCTGCATACTGAGAAATGGCTGGCAAGCTGCTTGATCAGCACCCCTAACACACTGATGCAGTCAGCACCTCGCCGCTGACAGCAGTGAGGGTTCAGCTGCTGATTTGGACTGACATTTATCAAATGACCATGATGCCAATACTATGAAACCTTGAAAGATATTATTGTTATGATGTAGCGTGTTTTAAAATCTTTGTACATTTTCAAAGTATTTGTTTGGCTACATATCCAACTTTCTTATTTTCAACTGTTTGTTTGCCAATCTAAAAGAAACACGTTCAAATTAAATTCATTTACATGCTGCTATCAGCTGTGCATGAAAGTCAAAGTCAAGCGTCACTTGTCTTCCACTACACTTAGCATGCAAACCAGCTCGCTGTCTCGTTGTGTGTCTCATCGCTTTCCAATGGCGTCTCACTGTAGCCTCCAATCTGCTCTGAAGACCCTCAGAGGGCGTCTTGTAAGCGAAGAATGTTTGGCTCCTTTAGCGCCGAGGGTAAACTAATAAATGATACAGAAAGGTCAAATGAAAGAGAGGGTTAATCGTCTTTTACTTGTTAACTGTCTCTGCAGACATGTGACTGTGAAGACGACACCCAACCACAAGTTTGTGTTTACAGTCAAGACCCACCACACTGTGACACCTGGGACCATTGCCTTCAGCCTGCCGCAGGTACACACACATACACAGTCCCTCGCACAGTGTTAATTAATTAGCGGTTGTTGGCTGGATGCTCGGGCCTTCCTGATATTTCTCTCCCTTATCTCCCTTATAGAGGAAATGGGCCGGTCTCTCCATTGGCCAGGAGGTGGAAGGTACAATATCCTCTATTTGACAGCCACATCAGATCAGCCTCCATCATACCACGTCTACTTGGTTTTAGATGCACAAGTCTCTTTTCAAATTTTATTATGAATACAGCGAGCTATAAAAATGTTGTAATTATAAAAGCAATGGCTCCGTTCTTTCATTTTCATTTCTGCGGGGCAACAATGACAGGTCAGTTCTAACTGGTTAGCAGGTTAAGTTAATATTAGCTGCATGATTTCAATGAACACATTTCACCTTTCATTTTCTTGCCCCAGAACTGTTGCATTAAAAATCCTGTAAATTAGTTATAGATATAGATCACTTCATGTACCATATGATTAAAAAAACGACATCAACAACAACAACAACAACAAAAAAAAACAAATAAAGCGGCACATCTGAAACAATAACATAGCTAGATGATCCACAAAGACGGCATGGACATAACTGACTCTAGATACTCAGAACTAACATATGAGAAATCTGAAAGGATCAGACTTTCAATATTACACGAGGAATAGCTGATGATAAACTCTTGTTGTCTTGGGTTGTTTTGACAGCAGCATCCAAGGCCAACTTGGTTGTTTGTAAGTTAGGTTTGTTGGTATCAATACTTCCACAAAGGAACAGTTACATGATAGCTCTGTCTTTGAAATGATGCATAGCTACTGAAAGCTTGCTGCCTGGACATGTTATTGAACGCCTCCTTCCTGTAGCAGGTTGCTGACACTTTACCGAGGAATAGCTGTTTGTGTTTGAATGCTGCCTCCTGCTGGAGCAAATGTTATTTTTTCAGTATTAGAATTAGAGCAGTATAACATCCATTGGTATTGAAAAACTGAATTTAATACTACTCTAATCCGTTCTAGTACAGTTTCCGGTTTTGCATTTCTGGTTTTATATTTTTTGTCCAGTTCCTTTTTCCTCACGTGTTGTGACTCAAGATAAACTGTCGTTCCCCTCAGTGTCCAACTACAACTTTGATAAGTCTAAGCAGTGCATTGGCGCCATGACGATCGAAATCGACTTCCTGCAAAAGAAGAGCACCGACTCCTCTCCCTATGACTCGGACAAGATGGCAGCCGAATTCATCCAGCAGTTCAACAACCAGGCCTTCTCTGTTACCCAGCAGGTTTCTGTTCACATGCCTCAATGTATCCGGACACCAACACCCACACAAAGTGTTGATGTTACCTCGAAAGATGGTGACCTTTCTCCTGCTCCTCTTTCCTTCAGCTCGTGTTTAGTTTCTGTGACAAGCTGTTTGGCTTGGTGGTGAAGGACATCGAGGCCATGGATGCCAGCATCCTCAAAGGAGAGCCAGCCTCTGGAAAGAAACAGCAGAAGGTACGTGACCTCTATTCAGAAATGTATCATCGAGAACAGTCAAGCCAAGTGTGTCACCGCTCTCAAGCCTCTCTCAAATTTTGGCTTTTGTTGAAGTAGCTCAGGATCATTTCCCTTGGTTCACCCAGGAGGCAAATCTGTTTCCCTTTTTGAATGCCACAGAATATAAACCTTTGTTGAAGAAAATAGCATGCTTGGATGGCATTTTCACTTGGATTTAGTTTTGGCACCTTTGGGATTTAATTGATTGTTCTCACCCTGTATTTTAACTAATGAATTCATCATTGAGTCATCCAGGAACGTAATTGTTTCTGGGAAATGGTGCAGTCAGTGTGCTACTGAATTAATCAGGACAAAGGTATCACATATATTACAGTGGCACAGTGTTAAATGATATAAAATGTCTGCCCCTGCACCCATCACCCAGTCAGACACTGTAAATGAGAAGCATGTCGAACTTTTTTGTTCGTGCTCATCAATGTTTCTCTACACTGCATAAAAGACGATGTGTTAAGAAAAACTGTGAAAAAACTTTGACTTTTACAAAAGACAAACATTTCTGGTTATGGTGGTGATGGTGAATTCCACATTTGATCCAATGCCCTGAACAGCAACTCCCTGTTTTCTCTCCCTGAAAGACATGCAGCTACGACAATGTCTTTTCCTGACCATGTCCCTGTATTTCCTGTCTCTCTCTTTTGAATAAAGGCACAAAATGGCACCAAGATAAATAATAATAATAATAAAAGAAACAAAAGTGTCCTCACCCAGGTTAAATAAAGGAAAAGGAAAACAAGAATGGCATCCTCACTAACACATGAATATATTTAGCATTTTACTACAAATATCATGCTGTGCTTGCTTGCCTAAATAAAGACTCAATGCTTAGTGCTTAGCGTAAATATTCCACAGCTCTGAAAAGTGTGTGACTTCGTTTTCTCTGGCAGATCGACAGCGGGCTGATGGTGGGCAACAGCCAGGTGATTTTTGAGAAGGCAGAGAATTCTTCCCTCACACTTGTCGGTATGTTTCTTCTTTCTCTCTTTAGGAAACTGATATTTCCCAAAGCTTTACTGATCCCACAGTCTGCATTCATGAGCCAAGAGCAGGGACATGAGAGCTGCAGGCCCTCATGTAACAGCACTGTTCACAAGATGGCAGTAAGGGGCCATCAGTTTTCTCTTCCAAACAAAATCACCTAAAAGGAGTTCCCTCACCGAGCAGCCGAGATAATTCTGAATGACAAACCTGGTTTTTAGTTTATTATTGATTTGCATCTCTCATGTAATCCCCATCTTTGGAGTTTAAATTGTTCCCATCTGATTTTTAACAGGAAAAGCAAAGACTAAGGAAGCTCGACAGACAATCATCAACCCAGACTGGAACTTTGAGAAAATGGGAATTGGAGGTCTAGACAAGGAATTTTCTGACATTTTCCGCAGAGCCTTCGCTTCCAGAGTCTTCCCCCCAGATATTGTGGAGCAGATGGGTGAGGAACCTCGTTTCTATCTTCATTTATGAGATGTCAGACTTCTCTGTCCTTCCTAAGATGTAGAATTAGTGCAGTGCAAAATGTTTACGTCAAAATGGAGTCATTGTATACGACCTTCCCAGTAATTTTATTTTCTGTGTATTTCTGACAGGAGCAAAATGTAAAAATGTAATATGCAATAAAGCCACAGAAGAAATTGGAAACATACACACAGACAATAACATACTCTTTTTCATTGGTTTATGATTGATTTGATTAATCCAGCTTCTTCTCCCTGTGGCTCTGAGCACACAGAAACGATTTTATAACATTCATTCATCTTTTCCTCTCCTGTGCTGTCTTGTGGCTGCTTTGCCCTCCGACTGATTCCTTTATTCTTCAATTCCAAATTTCTAACTCTAACTCATCCATTCTTTGTTTCCCATCTTTCTTACTCTACCTTCCATTTCTCTCCTTCCCTTCCCTCCTTATTTTCTACGTTCCAGGATGTAAGCACGTGAAGGGCATCCTGCTGTTTGGCCCCCCAGGCTGCGGTAAAACCCTGATGGCCAGGCAGATCGGCAAGATGCTCAACGCCCGTGAGCCGAAGGTTGTCAACGGTCCAGAGATCCTCAACAAGTATGTGGGAGAGTCTGAGGCCAACATCCGGAAACTGTTTGCTGAGGCAGAGGACGAGCAAAAAAGGGTGGGAAAGGCTCAGCATGCTTTTCCATTGCTTTATGTCATTAGAAATAAAAGACAAAGCTGATTGATTATTTCTTCAAACTCATCCTGTGTCCAGCTGGGAGCCAACAGTGGCCTCCACATCATCATCTTTGATGAGCTGGACGCCATCTGCAAACAGAGAGGCACAGGAGCCAGCAGCACGGGCGTGCACGACACCGTGGTCAACCAGCTGCTGTCTAAGATTGATGGTGTGGAGCAACTCAACAACATCCTGGTCATCGGTAAGTAGCACGACAAAACGTAAAAGTGGTCCATGACACAGATGGAAGGTTAAATGGACGTGGACTCATTTGAAATAACTTTGATTGCATCTTTTTACTCGATTTAAGCTGAGTTTATGTTGTTTTTGTTTGGATGTCTCTGTGAGATGGTAGACGTAATATTAGTCTGCACCACGACTCCATGTATTCCTGTCGTTCTCCTTGGTCTTTCATCCCAGGTATGACCAACAGACCTGACCTGATAGATGATGCCCTGATGAGGCCTGGAAGGTTTGAGGTCAAGATGGAGATTGGTGAGTGTATAAAAAGAAGCCCGCTTGGGAATTTTCTGTCCAGCTGCCTGTTTGTTTCTTTAAGTGAGTCAAAATAGACAACCCTTGTTATTTGTTTTGGGGGTCGAGGTTTGGTTCCCAGCCTGGGGCCTTTCTGTGTGGAGTTGGCATGTTCTCTCCGTGCTGTGTCCAAAGACGTCATGTTTGGGTTGCAGATGAATGAATATAACTTACGGCCCTCTTGTGATGGCAGCAGGGGATTGTCTCTGAGAGCTTGCTTTACTGTTGGCTCATGCAGCTTTCATTTCTGTCATTTGCACTCGAACTGCTGCTTCTGTTACAGCCATTTTTCCCAGTAGATTCTACTGCAGTTCTCATTCAACATCCCCACACTTATTTACCTTTTCATCTTTTTCTTTGCCTTCCAACTCTCACTGCCTCGTCCTCTAACCTCCAGGTCTGCCTGACGAGAAGGGTCGCGTCCAGATCCTGACTATTCACACCAACAAGATGCGAAACTTCAACCTTCTGGCTATTGATGTCAACATCAAGGAGCTGGCAGCTGAGACCAAGAATTACAGTGGTGCAGAACTGGAGGGGCTGGTCAGGGCCGCTCAGTCCACCGCCATGAACCGGCATATCAAGGTCACTTGGCGTTTTCAGATACGCAGGTTTTATCATTAAGATCAGGTTCAGAGGTCACTGTAGCTACAGGCCAATGAGCAGAGATTACAAGAACCAGTTGCTACTTACATGTGAAAAATAGCCTCATAAAAACTTATCTTGAGAGCAGATTGTGAACAAAGCAACTAACTGAGAAAAGGAGCCAACTCTATGGAAACATTATACTTCTTGTTTACATCATCCAAACCTTGATGGGACTTACAAAACATATAGAACCTAAAGAGTATAAATTACCTGAATTCGCTTCTGTTGCTCGAAGTAAAAGTCAGGTGTTGCTGTCAAAAAAACGTAGGTCAAGGAAAACAACTTCTTTTCTTGAGTTTTCAACCACATCTTCATGTGATG
The DNA here is from genome assembly GCF_900963305.1 of Echeneis naucrates. Lineage (NCBI taxonomy): Eukaryota > Metazoa > Chordata > Actinopteri > Carangiformes > Echeneidae > Echeneis > Echeneis naucrates. The sequence continues at coordinate 14,098,058 of NC_042518.1, forward strand.
TCCACATACTATATAAACTAACTCCATGGATTTGAGTCGAGATAGTCCTCTCTGGTGTCTGATGAAGGATGTAAGATGTGTTTAAAATGCTTTGTTTGGGATACCATGTATATAGCTAAATTGTTTGATAGCAATGCAGTAATAAAATCTTAACTAACATAAAACTTATTGTATATTGATAGAACCCAACCCATTGCATCTTTCTTCTTTTTTTTTTTTTTTATAAATATGCAAATGCCCCACAGATTTTACACATAGATACAGAATGGACGGACACAGTTGTTGAACTGTTGACATTGTTGTGATACAGTTGTGTGTGTCCTTTCCTTCCAGGCTACATCTACAGTGGAGGTGGACATGGAGAGGGCCGAGAAGCTCCAGGTCACCAGAGCTGACTTCATGGGCTCCCTCAACAATGATATTAAACCTGTACGTTTCACCGCTTTTCTGTCGCTACCTGCAGAGGACAGTGAAATCCTGCCATGTTCATGCATCCTCCTGTCTTTTCCAGGCGTTTGGTACAAACCAGGAGGATTACTCCAGCTACATCATGAACGGCATCATCAAATGGGGCGACCCTGTCACCCATGTGCTGGATGATGGAGAGCTGTTGGTGCAGCAGACCAAGAACAGTGACCGCACACCACTGGTGGCTGTGCTGTTGGAGGGTAAGAAATCAGATGTACGGCTTTACAGTTCAGCTCAGAGAACAGGCTGTAAAGGATTACACACTGTGCTGTTCGACACCCCAGCTTTCACTGCACTGAATAGCAACACACATGCTAATGCAGATGCACTGCAGTGACTTCCACTACTTCCTGTCTCTCAACTCGCACACACACACACAAACAGGTCCACCCCACAGTGGAAAAACAGCCTTGGCAGCAAAGATTGCAGAGGACTCACAGTTCCCCTTCATTAAGATCTGCTCTCCAGACAAGATGATTGGACACTCAGAGATCTCCAAGTGCCAGTCAATCAAAAAGGTTAGTGCTGCCAATGGGAAACATTCACAGCAGCAGCAAGAGCCACAGGAACGGGATTCATGTTTCAGTTCATGGTCTATTTCATTGTTCTCTTCCTTTTCACTGTTGGCTTTGTTAATTAATGCCTTAATGTCATTCTTCCCTCCCTCCCTGGTTCTGTTGCAGGTCTTTGATGATGCCTACAAGTCCCAGCTCAGCTGTGTGGTGGTGGATGACATTGAGCGTCTGCTGGACTACGTCCCTATCGGCCCTCGTTTCTCCAACTTGGTCCTTCAGGCTCTGCTGGTGCTGCTGAAGAAAGCTCCCCCCAAGGTGAGTTGGGTTTGTTTGTAAAATGCTGTGTCTCAGTGCACGTATCCAGGTACCATCTGTACAACAGAAATCACTCTGTGGTTCAACTTATCGATCTTTATAACATTCACAGCGTTTGGTGAGCGAGCGCAACAAAACACAGCTGTACGTGATGAGTCACAAGCACAAGCACGACCTGTGTATTAATCCAAAGTTGTAATTAGTCCCCAAACATGTAAACTACTACCACTCGTAAAATAATGTCTGCCAAAAGTATATATTTGGGGACAAAGGAGCTTGGTGGGAAACAGGGCGTTGGCAAATACTGAGAGGTGGAGTCAAGATTTTTGGCTCTTTATGGAATTTGTTGTTCAATCAACTAACAGGAGAATCAGTAAATTTGACTCTGCTCACAGGTAACAAAATCCAGCTACCAGCACCTGTGAGGATTACTGATAACATTTTACCAAAGCAAGCTGGTCTCAACATTTCTTTATGTGGATAAAGCAGCTAAATAAGGAAACTGGCCCATAAATGACCGGAGATTGTGTTGTGGGGTTAAGGGTCGAAAGCTCCTCATCATCGGCACCACCAGCAGGAAGGACGTGCTGCAGGAGATGGAGATGTTGGACGCCTTCAGCACCACCATCCACATCCCCAACATCTCCACTGGGGAGCAGCTTGTCGACGCCTTAGAGGTTCAAACTCACACACACAGACACACAGATATCACACATGTCGTTTTGCATCTTGTCCATCCTACACACATGTTGATGCTTAAAGGTAAAAATGCTCACAGTTGTCCAATACGAAAACACATTGTGATAAATTATACACGCACATCATCACCCTTAGGAGTACACAGTCACCCAAAGACAGATTAAAAAATAAAATAGTTTGACAGACAGTCTTCCTTTATTTCATCGTTTAGGAGTAGTTCACATTAGAAGTAAAAATCCTAACCTTCCTAACGTCTTTGTTTGTTGTTGCTGAAGCTTCTGGGCAGCTTCTCAGATAAAGAGCGAGCCAGCATCGCACAACAGCTCAAAGGAAAGAGAGTCTGGATCGGCATCAAGAAGCTCCTGGTGCTCATTGAGATGTCACTGCAGGTGCGGAGGACTCACCACTGCAGCAACCAAGCATGCGTGATTTGTTAGACTAAAGTAGATAATTTCATTCAGTGGTATTTGGGAATACTTGAGACAAAAACTACATTCACCCCTGGCTAACTAACAGCTGTGTCTACCACCTAGTTACTGTTGTTAAACACTTTCCCTCCAACATGGAAAGCCATGACCTGAGTTCAGTCAGCTTCAGACCAGGACCAGCTCCACCTGGTGTTAAATAGGGATATTTCAGATAAACGCCATGATGCAGCTGACTGGTGGCATCCAGCATTTCAAACCACTGAATCACTTACTGCTGTGTGATCCCTGAAGGATTCTTCTCCATAATGCTTATCTCTTATTGGTAAATATGAAGCCACTGACTGCAAACTGTTGGCATAGCATGAACTCTTCTGCTGTACTTTTGTAGCTCTTTATGTGGAGCCAATGAATGAAATTATTGAGCTGTGCTGAATAAATGACTTGTTACTGTGGAGGCTATCCGTGATACAGTCAAACACACAACAGGCAGTGTGACAGACGACAATGAATCTGTCCATAGTGGTCTATGTCCGTCACCGACACTGGAGCTGATTAGACATACAGGTTAAAAATCCATCTGAATCAGACTGACAACAATGTCATGTCTACACAATGACGAGCAGCTGGATCCTTTAACATAGTCCGAACAGAAAACAGCACCTCATTCCAGCAGCCACACTAACTGACATGTAAATATGAATGTGAGAAGTGGAAGAAGACAACTTGTAACTAATTTCAGAGCAGACTTATTTCATCTCAGAGGAAGAACTGAAGGGCATATATAAGTTTCAGATCGTGCCATTGGAAAGGGAGCGTTGAGGGTTTAGACAGTTTAGCTTCACTTTGGCACCAACTGTAGTTGTCGGGGGATGTGTGGGCTCCATGTTGCCTGGAATTTTTCTGTTTGTTTTCATTGTCAGCCAACCAGTGAACTTGTCTTTGCTTTCTTTTTCCTGCTTGTAGATGGACCAGGATTATAGAGTCACCAAGTTCCTGTCCCTGCTTAGAGATGAGGGGGCGTGAGTATAATACAACCACTCTTCACCCATTAACTCCCATTTCATTTTCATGACTCATGCGCAGCCTCTGGGAACTTATACCCTTTTCTTTAACTCATTCATCTTCAACTGCTCATCCATTTCTGGGTCATGGTGGGTGCTGGAGCCAATCCCAGCTCACTCTGGGTGAGGGCGGGGTCACCCTGGACAGGTCACCAGTCCATCCCAGGGCAAACACACAAAGACAGACAGAGACCAACAACCACTCACACTCACACTCACACTCAGACCTACAGACAATTTAGAGATGCCAGTTGAAGCAAACATGATGCCGTGCTGATGCTCTTCCTTATTTAAATGTCTCTAACAGCCTGTCCTTCTTTTTTACACCTTCAAGAAGGCACAAAAGCACTTTATGATCAGTTTTGAAGGCTCCATTGTTGTGTTTCCACACTGCACACTCAGAGGAGACAGTCTCATTTTCCTGATAGTGTTGAAAAAGGCGACCAAATGGTTACGTCTCATCAACTGTTGACCTTAACGCCTATATTTTGCAATTACCAGGTTGAATGAAGGAGATCAAATCAGAATTTAAGGTGTCCATCGCTCTCATTTTGCACTGGTAAGGTCCACAACAATGCTGCAATTAAGCCTAGTTCCCAAGGGTTAGAAGAACAACATCTGTAGCTTTCCAGTTAGCTGATAGATAGATAATATTTTCCCTCTAACATTTCCCTTCAGATTTTGTGTAAAGTAAAAACTTTACATTAGTAATCTTTGGGCTGCTGTGATGGCACAATTTAAACATAAACAAACAAACACAATTTACATAAAATTTAACACTTTTTTTTTTTTTTCAACATAATATTTATTCAAGCAAGGCACTGACACTGCACATCAGAACCATTGCATTTTATTTCAACAAAAAATTTAATGTTTAATTTGTGGGAGAAAAAGCACGTTAAATAAGTTTTAACCTTCTATTAGCCTTCACATTCCTGTCATTAGCAAAATAGATTTTACATTATGTTTGTATTCTGCACATTAAAATTTCAACTTGAGGTCTGCTCTGGCAGTTCTCATTATCATTCATCATCTTTTTTTATTTATTTCATTTGTCTAAAATTACAGTCCAAGTACAATAAAGCAACAGATACATCTTAATCCTCTTCATCCTTATATTGTTATTTTAAAGTCCCAGTTTGTTGTATGGCAATTTTTCATTTCAGAACATAAATTTTTTCCACATAGTCATGTAGCATGTGATTTCCTGTGAAGAGTTTCAATTACATAGCCCTGAAAGAATTCCATTTCAAAATACGGAGCTAATAATGTCAGATTAAAAATAAGATTGTTTAGGTTGGCATAATCCCATTTTCTGTGCCAAGCAAGCAAATGTCTCTGCTTATATCTGCTTTATTTTTGTTGGGTTTTTCTTCAAATGTTTGTAAAATAAATAAGTACATCTTAATTTCTTGCACTCAGCCATATAGCAATTCTGAGAATATTTTCCCAGGCTGTCCAGCCACAGACTACACGGTCACAATATTCATTGTATTAGGCAAACTTTGGTGATCTGAAAGGCGCCATCTAAATAAAATGTAATATTATTATTATTATTGATAGCTGCAGCAACCCAGGAGTTGAGGAGTTGATTAATTTTGATCATTTTTACACATCCTTTGAATTTGTGCCCAAGTCTGGCTCCTGATTAAAAAGTTTCTAAAGTTGTCCCTTGCAACAAAACAAATCTGTCTGACATCCCATACATTGGTGCCGAGAGGACAAAGTAATAGCTCCTTGTGTTGGCTGTCTTCTTGTGTCATAGGCCGTTAAATCCTGCTCATCGCTCTTTGTTTCACTCCAGACATGGCCCAGCATTGTGCTGGTGTTGTGTGAGTACACTGGAGTTTGTTAGGTAGCCACTCCTGCGCAGTAAGTTTACACATTGGATACCAAAGAAGCCTTAACCCTCTCTCCTTCTGCTTCTTCCTTTTGCTAGTGACCGCAGCTTCTATGAGTAGAGGGGCTGGAAGAATGAAGCAGGCACCCTGCCATCACCAGGCCACCCATGGGACAAAATGAGGAAGTGGAGAATAAGAAGATATCTTCCTCCTGTCTATTCACCCAATGATCCCATATAGCCATATCAAAATACACACCTGGTCTAAAAGGGGAACACACAAGTCCTCCTTACCTCCGCATGCTTCCATCAGCAGTATCACTGCATCACCTCCGTCCTACTCATCTTTGCCAACTACTGACGTAAACTAACGGAAATCATACTGTTACAAATCTGTTACCTTTAACAAAATGGCAATAGATTATTGTAAAAAGTACTGTTTTGTGCATCAGACATAAAAAAAAAAAAAACAAAAACACAACGTGCGTTTTTAGATGTAGTATTTGATGTATTCGCTGCATATTTCTTGTCTAGTTTGAGGTAGTTATTAATGGCACAATAGGCATCCTAACAACACAACCAGTATAAACAGAAATGATCTCAAAGTGGCACAAACCCTGAATCAGAATATTAAGACTCTGCGAGAGGCTTTTAGTGAATATGTAGTGGCTGTAAAAACAAAGCTGTTTCATGTGTAAATGTAATCCCTTTAACTATACAATCTGTCCCTGTTCTGTAAATATATATATAGACAAAATGAAGTATATCATGAAAATAATTTAAATTGTCAGTCTCAAGTCTATTTAGTACTTTAACAGTACGTTTCTTCTTCCCTACTGCTCTGGAGATGTTGACTTTACCAGGTGACTATAATAGCTAAAGTAAATGTTGGATTTTTTGGATTGTCGGCCTGTCTGTCTGCGTTGCGTACAGTACAGTTCAGTCTAAGTAGCGTAGCTATGGGATTGTCAGTGTTAAGAACAATAATAATAAAGAACATCGACTTAAATACCTTTAGTACTTATCCCAGCAGTTTTTGTGGCGAATCAAGCTTGCATCCACTCAATGCTGCATGTGTCTCATGTATGGGTGAGTTGAGAGTCTGTTTTTGAATGTGACAGTGTGTTTAAATGTGTGTGTGTGCGTGCGTGTGTGCTTGGACAGTAGGTGGTTAATTCTTGTTGTTTTTTTTCCCCTCATGTCACATGTTCAGTGCTTATTGTCAAAATTTTTGTTCTGGCCATTGTTAATGTGTGTATATGTGTGTGTAAATATATATCAACATGCAGATGTATTATTGCAATAAAAAACATGGATGCACAGAAAAAGCTAACTTCCAGCATCTTGTCTGGTCACTTTTATTGATCAATCAATCAATCGACTGCACTGACTGCTTTGAAATTTCATTAAAACTTTCCAAACTTTAATTAAACATAAAACATTGAATAAATGAACATTCAGCCATATTTAAACTTCAGCCTCTCTGAGTATAGAGGTCCAGTTTAACTCTCAGTGTATGTCTGAGATTAGGTCTAGTATGTGTTATCATATTGTTTTTTAGAATAAAACCACAGCCACATTTCACAGGACTACGGCTCTAAAATACAGTAACGCAGCAACAGCCATTCCATATGTAGCAATATCTCATCAGAGGGAGGAACAAGAACATTTTTCCTTGAACTGCTCCGGAGTGAAGATGAAACATTTACACATGAGGTTGCCGGGCTCAGTCTTAGAGTGGGAGTAGCAGAGCGCCTGCTCGTCCGCATTTGGGACCAGTTGGGGTGGTTCAGGCATCTGGACTGGATGTCTGCCGGGCACAGGCCAGGTCAGGTGTTCTGGGCATGACAACCTGAGAAGAGAGCCCAGGGCACACCCGGGACCCACATGGGGGATTATATTTCTCAGACGGCGTGGGAATGCTCCAAGATCTTCCCAGAGAAGCTGGTGAAATAGCTGGGGAGAGGTCTGTCTGGGTTTCCATCCTGAAAACAAACACACAATCAGGGCACAAACAGACAAGAATCCCATCTGCCTGTCTGTTTACCTGTCAGACACTCTGCGTGACAGCTTCCGTGTTTGTCAGGTGATCATTCAGAGTCACACCGGTGTTCATCAGCACAGTGTCTTTGATTACACATAACAACAGTCAATCATCAGTGAAGTGTTGACGCCGTAATTAACCCTCATCACTCTCAGCACTAAATTTCCACTGCGGACTCAGTCAAAACACAGAAAACAGACTCGATGCTGAAAGTGTGCAACTGTGTGAGTTTTCAGCTCAGTGTGTTCACTCCCACACCTTAACATGAACTGAGAGGAAGCAGGTGAGACGCCTCAACAGCTCCCTCAACCTCCACCTGAGCTTTGGGTTCAGATTGCAAACCTTTTTAAAATTCAATTTTATCTTGACAGGTGAATGCAGGTTTCAGTTCAGAATGTGTTGTACCCCCATCATGTGGACTGGTGTGGTATAGCAGCTGCTCTCCACACATTAATCCTGTGAGCATCTTTACATATCAGATGGACGACATTATAATCAAATTCAAATTTATGAGTCCAAGTTTCCTCTTCCTGATCATAAATAAATTCCATCTCACTGGGTTTCCAGTGGATCCCCTTTGACTGATCTGAACCTGCTGGGTGCAGTATTCTCCGTTCTTCTTGTCTCAAATGCAGTTATGTTGCTACAGCAGCTTAAACATGCTGTCATGTGCTGGGATGCAATGGTAACCAATCAGAAATCTCTGGGTCTGGGTGTGTCACTCAGACTTGGTCTTGGTGGATGGTATTTCAACACTCTCCAAAAAGACTGGTCTCAGTGTTTATAAAGATATGCACTGAAACCATATTCTACACTACAAGGACTCTAATGCTCATTGCAAATCAAACTCATCTCTAACCTAATCATTCATCTCCAAAACCCCTGAAAAAATTGTTGCCACTCAGATACACACACATATAACTCAAAACTGCTTCTATGAGTGTTTCCTGTCTGGTTTCCGCCCCTAGCGCAGCACTGAAACTGCCATATTAAAAAATACAAATGATCCTTGTACTCCTTTGACACAATCTCACATCCCATTCTCCTTAGGCAACTGTTCTCCCTTCTCCCTCTCTCCCATATCTGGATTAGTTTCACTTCTATCTATCTCTTAGGCCACACTAAGTTCATACAGCTGAAATCATTCAAATCCGCCCCCTCTCCTGTCACTTCAGGTGTGCCCCAGGGTTTTGTCCTGGGGGCCTATCTCTTTATAACTTAGCTCCTTTCCCTTGGCCACATTTTCCACAAATTCAACATTCATTTCCACAGCTCACTGTGTCACAGCAGGAGGAAGCAGTAGCTGCTAACTGCTGTGCAAATAATTGTGATCATGGAAACAGATCACAACAGATCACAGAAATTTCAACATTATGGAGTATTTTACGCCTCAGTTCAATCTTACAGACAGTAAGCAAAGCCTTTTTGTAACTCCTTATTTCTGATATTTTCTGTGTACCATATATCTCTCAGGCTTTCAAAGACTTTTCAAAAGAGGCTTCAAATAACTTTCTGGGGCAAGCTCTTACAAATACACTATGCTTTGGCTCTGTAGCACTAAATTGAAGTCTGTAAAACCCTTAAAAAATTGGAGCAGTTTGATTCCTTTGATATTTGTTTGTACTTAGGGTTGTTCACTGGACTACTGAGACCAAAGGTATGGCTGCCAGCCCTTTTTGATGACAGCCTTCCCTAACACTGGTGGGTTAAAGCCCACAAATGGTTTGTTTCTCATTATTGTGTCTTGTTTAAAGACAAAAATAGTCTTTAATAGTCCTCACATTTGGCTTCATTGTGTTTTTTGTTACAGAATACATTTTACTTGTTTTCCATACTGGGAAGAGGCTTAATGTGACTTAATTGATGTCTTTTTGTACTGCAGTTTCAGATTATTATTCTTTTTATTTTTATTTTTTTTTGGTTTGCTTTATATGTTTGTGTTCTATAGCAGTTGCCATTTGCTGAATCTCCAGCTCCAATGTCTTTTTCTACAGGGCCTCCCCCTATTGTTTGCCAGGGCCACCTCTTCAGCGGGATTTGAGTCCTCTGCAGAAAGCCCTCCTGCTGTGTTCCTTTGTTCATATCTTTTCCTGTTTGGCACATACAGGCATTGTCAATATTAATTGTTTCATTGCATTCCAAGTTCCAGTGGCTGATTTAACAAACTGATCGTAGCACTAAGTCCTCGTAATGCCAGTAAATGTACTTATTGCTTAGAATATCATCTTTTCATTAGTCCTATTTTCTCTTCACACCATCACGGCAGCTAAAAGTATGAGGCTTAAAATGGGCACACACTGAGAAAGTAAACCATACACATCCACTTCCAAATCCAACAGACAAGTCTTTGGAGCCTGACAAGGTGTGCAGACTCCATTTTCCAAGTAATATATATGATAGACAGACAGATAGATAGATAGCAGCTAGCAGCTGATGTTTGGCCCATGTATATATATATATATATTCTAGTTTTTGAATGAGCACTTTCAGTCACCATAGTAACCTGCGTCTGCAGGTCAGCACATCAGCTGGTCAGAATTGCCTGATTTTTGAGCTGTATATCAAGCACTTTCCTGACATTGTTGCCAAAGTGCAGATACATCCTGCTCCAACATTAGAACTGAGACCGTCAGTTTTAAACACTCGTAAGCAGTTTTCACTTTTAATGTGTTTCAGTGTGATTTTAGTCTGTTAGTTTCAGTTTGACCCTTTGTCTCCTTGTTTTCCGGAGCAGCAGGCTGACAGTAGCAGACGCCATCAAACTCGAAAAAGTCATCTGCAAGGACAGTGATGTTGTGATGTTGGAGCTGGACTCTTTGGCAGCAGTGTCAGGAAGGAGCATGCTGGCAAACCGACAGGCTACCAGACTACTTAAAATCCCAACAACTCCATGACGTGCTGTCCAGACGGAGGAGCAGCTTCAGTTTCAGACACATCCCACAAAAATATGCCGCTGAACCATACAATCCATCTTGCCAGTGGCTATCAGACTCCACCTCTCACACCTGTGAGTGCGATAAACATTGTGAATGAATAAGACACAATTCAACGCTCTTTTATTTTTATTTTGTACTTAACATATTTAGATTGGATTTTCACATTCTATGTATAACTCTAATGACTGCATATTTTGCTCGTTATATTTCTGTTTCTGTTTTTCTGGATACTTTTGCTCTGATCTGACCAGTGATATTTTCTGGTTTGTTCCTTTTTTTTGGTGAAAGAAAAACAAAATAACATTATGCAGATATTGGAATTTTCCTCCATTTCTTTATCTGAGAGCTACAGTTTTTCTTGTTGTTTCGCATATTCAGGTTTTAGAAAACTTTAACTCAGCCATGTATATACGTGTGTATAGATATTATGTGTACATACCAAGAATTCTAGTAAAACAGAAACTGTTGGATAACTAGTCTTAACATGTACAGTGTTATATTGTTGTAGTTCATGACTGCTGATTCATATTGTACAATCCATTGGATTAAAAGGATAATATTATCTCTTAAATGTATTTGAGAACAAATTTAAAGTTGAAGATGAGCAAATTTGAGTTTTTCTCTTTTAAAAAACTAATTAGTGATGTCCCAGTACCTCCTAGCATCACTTTGATTGCGTTCATGTATCAGTGAATCATTCTCACAACTTGGAATGAAACAAAACAGCTTTTTTCATGTTGTTTGTAAAAACTACCATTATGGCCACGCATATTTTACAAATTAGATGTTTCCTCATTGAGTTGATGTGTCAGAGACAACTCACAGAGGTCTCATATGATACTGTCCTGCATTGCATAGTTTGTCATCAAATCACGATATCATATGAAAGAAAAAGCAAGGCCAGATTCTCAGTCTGTGTAAGGTGTAGTTTACTTCCTGTACCAATCCTTTTCATTACAGTAAAATGAAATATAATGACATACCATTGTGTGGAATTACAAAAAATTCATTCTCATTTATCTACATGAGTAGAGCTCTCCTTTTCCTCTTTCAGGAAGTTTGTATTAAACTATCAGAAGATTTGGTGTGTAAGTCTCACAGCACCAATTCAAAGATTTTATTCATTGGTGACAGTATTGAAGTAATTGCCTGATTTGCAGATTTTAACACAGGAATAAGGGTTTGATTGTATCAGTAGCTTTGGTAGTTACTGGAGCGCTGCACTTTTACTCTGCACAATTCAATCACAAGATTTCAGACAAAAAAAAAAAAAAAAAAAAAGATTTCACAACATCCAGAGGTGTTGAAAAGGGGAATTGGATCCCAAGAAAGTATGTGGCAAATGGCGTCTCTGTGGTATAAAAGAGGAAGGAAAAATAAACATCTGGTCAAGTCTTCAGTGGTTTACAAACCTGAAGTGTTCATAAACTAGAAAAGTATAAATGCTTTCTTTCTCTCACCTCTGGGCTAGATTTGACTTACAGAAACCTCTTTGGTAACAATTCATAGTTGACAGTTCCTTGTTGACCTGTTGACTTTTGACAGGACAATGGATTTCTCTGGAGCTGTGTCTCCTTGAGTTTTTTATGGGGGCACTTAGATCACAAAAGCATGGTGCACCATAACACCTGAGCCACTTCTCACTGTGTCATTATCATCCAGGGCCCCAGATCCTTCGACTCTTGTGAATTGCATTTGTGCCAAACATATTTTGTTCCTCCCACTCTCAGCAAATGTTTGCCAAATTATAAATTTGTGGGGTGTTTTTTTATCTGTTCACTAAAAAAGGTTTTTGTTCTATCAAGCAGCCAGTCTAGCTCTCTACTGCCAAGTGCTTACCTTTACTCTCTAGTTGAAGTCATCTCCCAACAGCATCATCATCCTCAACTCTAAAAAGATGTCTTTCAGTCAGAATGTGTTTCAGTGACACCTGGGACTCTGAGACTGACATCAGAGAGCTCATGCTAAAAGCATTTCCTCAGTGATCAGTCAATCATGGACTGGTATAAGTGTGATGAGGAAACTTCTTGGGACTTCTTGAGGAGACCTCTTCAGCCCTCAAATGGAATGTGTGTTATACTGAGATTCTGGATTTTTCCACTGAGGCTGAGACAAGCAGATGCACTTTTTTTTTACTAGCTTCGAAATATCAATCAGGCTGCGTGGCTTTTCCAGAGGACTATTACAGTGCATGTACTTTCTAAAGTTGTATCATTCTTGTATGTCACCCTATATGTTCATGTTTTTTTTTTTATATAAACACTGGTCTTACCAGCGTGTTGAGTATAGGACAGTCCAAAATTAAAACTTTCACTAGATCATAACCTTCACAGCTAAGGGCCTAACTCCAACTCTTATCCTTAATCCTGCTTAACCTCGACTGAGCCTTAAAACGAAGTCTAAAGTCTTGAACAGCAAAATGTCCCCAAAATGAGAATTATGAGATAAAGATTGAACTAAACGAACTTAGATAGACCGATAGCTGTAAAGGACAACACTTACTGTATACACACACGTTTCCGCCCCTTTCTAAGTGTATAATAGTCTACATATGTTCTGCTGGTGACCGGTGACTTTCCCCTTTAATTCTCCAGGCTCTCCGGATTATGCAACCCCCCGCCCGGTGCAGCGCGTCGGTCCTGCCGGTAGAGAGCGCTGCGGAGCCTGCAGATGATTCATCCAGCCGCTCCGCTCATGACCCGCATTCACCCGTACTGTACAGGCAGGGGGAGGACCGAGCACAGAGAGCCAATAACCGCCGAAGAGTTCCCCTGCAGACCGTGGCCATGGCCTTGGCAGTCCCGGACAAACGCGGCTCTCCCGTCTTCACGCACCTGATCGCGGAGTGAGAGGGGGCCGCCGCCGGGGAGGCAGCAGCTCCGCCGTTTGACACGGTAAACCGACCTAACTCGCTTTTTCTCCACCTTCGCGTTTCTTCTGCTTCTTCTTCTGCTTCTTCTGCTTCTTCTTCTTCACGTGTTTATCCGACTGAGCGCGGGCAGGAGGCGGGCTTGTGTCGGAGGTCGAGCGGCGCTGAGCGGTGTCGGTTCCTCGCAGTTAGTCCGGAGTGACGGAGTGAGAGCGGCTCCGGGGGTCGGCGCTGCAAGGTGAGGGCTGTCCTCACGTCAACCCGCCGCTGCGCCGGCTGGCCTCATTACTGTACTCTGCCCAGGGGCTGCTGCCGGGGCGCCCCGACACGTCCCCCCTGTGTGTCATCTGAGAAACTATTACTGCAGTTTGACCTACATGACGGCCATGTGCTGCCTTTACTGTCGCCTCGCTGCAGGACCCGGGTCATCCGGGGCTCCAAAGTGCCCGGTTCAACTTGGGACTGTACGATCATGCTGAAGAAAAGCTGACAGTGCACATCCAGCCCCAAATGTGTGAACCCGTGAGAGCTGACCTCCAGATCAGACGTGATAGGGCTTTTTTGCAAAGATTATGGCCAGCAGAGAGGCTCTGTGTGTGTGTGTGTGTGTGTGTGTGTGTGTGTGTGTGTGTGTGTGTGTGTGTGTGTGTGTGTGTGTGTGTGTATGCATGCATGTATTATATGTTGCCCCTTAATGAATGTGAATGTGATATATTGTGCAGCCACTGCTCATATTCCCATGCTGCCACATCTAAGTAGCTCTGAATGTGCCAAAATGTGCTTTGAAATTCTCCTGGAGACCTGATATGAATCATGCATGTGTTACAGGACAGAGGGAAATGTGAAATGCGGTCTGCAGCCTAGAGGCAGATGTGTGATATCATGCACTAAGTTACAGTACAGCCAGAAGCTTGGGTGTGTAAGGTGGGTTAGGGCTATGAGATTGGCTGCATATCTTTTATTTTATAATTCCACAATTAAATTGTGGTTCTGTGATTGAGTTTGGTGTTTGGGCTGAGGTTTGAGATAGCATGGTTCAGAGCTGGTGTCCATGGGTAACATCAGAGGAGTGTGCTGTGCTGGGGGTCAGGCTGAGAAATAAGTCATGAGCAGTAATCTCATGCTCTTAAAAGGTTCAATGTTCACACTAAACGTCTACGCAGCATGCGGATGGTAAAGGTCCATCATGCTGTGCATCTTGCACGAGGTCACAGTTGACGTGAACTACTGTTATACCAAGGAAGGATATTTTAAATCTAGAAAATGAAACGTCTGTCATTTTGTCAATAATCTTTATAATCAAGTTTAAGGAAACCAACATTTTCAAATGAAGATGTCCAGAGAGGAATTATTAACTACTACAGCTGCTGGAGTGCGGGAAGCAGGCCCACATAAGGTCACATAAGAGTTTACAAGATAAACTAGTTGTCCCTTTGATGGCCAGCATGTGGTTTACATTTATTTTCGCACTGCCTTTTAGAAATGTAGCAGTCCTTTCGAATGTGTCCTTCAGACATGTTTTCATGGAAGTGGGTCTTTTTTTTTTTTTTTAAACAGCTTTACAAGCTATAATCCTTTTAAGTCAAATAATGGTAAAAAAAAAAAACAACCCAAAAATTAACATGCTTAGCAGGTGTATGCCAACTGTTGGCAATTCATTAACACCAATAAAAAGGGAACATTGCATTTAGAAGTATTATACTTATTAATCCGCTCAAAGAAATCACATTAAAAATGTGACAAATCAATGGTGAAAGGGTGTACATATACAAATATACCCAAAGCTGTAATTCAGCAGGCAGACGTGACCTCTTTTGACATCTTTCCCTAACGCCCCCTTCTCCTCCCCTCCGTTCCCTTAGCTCCAAGGCTGCGTCCTGGTTTTTTCGAGCGAGGCCCAGGCTTAACGTACAGTGAGCAGGGAAGGGGGGCGTGGTGGAGAGGCCGAAGGGAAGGGAGGCGAGAGGGAGGGGAAGACAGGAAAGAAAACCAGTCTCTCCCCCCCCCCCCCCCGCGTCATTCTAAGAGAAATCAGTTACATAACAGGGGCTGTGGAGGCAGCCGGCGCTCCACTCCCCAAGGTCCCATGGACTGCTTACATCACACAAATGTAGATGGAGGAAAGGAGGGGCTTATGCATATATATGTAGTTAGCCAGGTTGAGTGTTGTTGTTTTCATTGTTAATCTGCAGATTATTGACTCCTCTGTGTGTTTTCTAGAATAATTCAGATATCTTGTGTTATCTGAACAGTCCAGCTGTTTTCTCCTGTAGAACTAACTAAAGAAAGTGATGAAATTATTGACTTCAGAAGATATATGAAGAAAAGAATGACAAAAACAAACAGTGCAAGCCATTATATTTGTTATGAATGAGTTGAAGATGGACAATCTAAAGATCCTGTCATGCGTGGTCTTACTTTGGCATATGATTCACTTTCTCAGATGAATCATACAGGCCACACCATCACGTTTTTGTGAAGTTAGAACCGAGCCACCACCACTGCTTCTAGCTTCAGTGCAAGATGGAGTCGTGGTACATCTGCAAAACATTGAAAAAGACTGAGAGTAAAGCTAGTGCAAGAACCAGATGCATCACACTAATGATTCAGGTCTTATGATGCTGGGATTCTATCAGAAAAGATTGCCATGTGAACTTTTGGACAGGTTGCTAACCTTTTGGGTCAACCCTCATAACACTAGATCTGAAAGTTTCCTGATTGAAACTAAATTAGAGCCTGTGTCCACATAAATGCTCACATTTGAACCACACTTCCTTCAAGAGGTAGTGCAGGCTCTGCCAGTCAGCCTCCACATTTGTTTATTGTTCTCAGTTGTTTTGGCCGATCAGACCTTTGTTTTGGTTTAGCAGTTGCACAGCATGCTGTGGGGCTGTCTTTTTATTTTTTAGTATTTATTTATTTATTGTATTGTCCTGGTCTTTTGTTTTTGCTATTTTTTTTGTCTGAGATTTTAAAGGGATGCCAGTGCAGTTTCATTGCTTGCTTGACTTACAATAACAATAAAGGAATTGAACGTTTGAACATTAAAGTGGGTGAGATGCTGAGGACTTCACGGGTTCACGAGACCACGGGAGCATGACAATCCTAATTCGCTCTACCCCATTAGGTGCAACAGAGAAAAGCAAGGAGGGAGAGGGAGATATTGGTCAGTTTCCGTATATGATTCCAAGAAGAGGTCAAATCTACCAAAATACTTGAAATCACGAGTGCAGCAGGTTTCCTAAATATTTTGACGTGTTACAGCAGGATAAGTGGAAGTGTGACTAATAACATTATTGGCTGCATACCATTGAACTCCAACACTAAACATCTTTCATTGTGCACAGATCTTTATCAGAGCCATTTTAAATGTAATTAGCTACATGTGTCTCCATTGCTGTTACAGGTCAAACCTTCTGCTGCGAAAATAGGTCCATTCAGTGTGAGCTGATTTTTTTGGCTGATAGCACTATTTAATGGCATTCCCTTCCTTTGTGCTGGAAGAACAGTTCATGATTGCATAAAATTGTTCATTCATCTCTGGGTTCAGTTGCTGAGGACTTTGTGTTGCTCTCTGATGGACTGCTGTTACATACAATCTGCTTTTAAAGACTAAAAAGCTTGTGAGTGGCAGCTGTGCCATTCGCTATAATCAGTGCTGGTAAATATCCATCTAAATTGAAATGATGGACAAGAAACAAGACGCTGCCTCCATGTTAACTGGCAGTGGACCCAGTAAACCTTCTGTAATGTGTCCATGTTGTCAGTCCCAAACCAATTATCAGCAGATCCTGTCTACTAACAGCTGAACAAGAGAGCAGCTCACAGCCATCTCATATGGAGGTTTGGTGTTTCTCCTTGTGCCTTTGTACATTTCTCACACAGTCCATGATATGCAGGTTCAGATAATTGGCGACTCAAAATTGCCCATATATGTGGTTGTGAGTGTAAATGGTCTGTCTATATGTGATTCAGCCCCAACCACTCTGTGTGTGAACTCTGTCGCCTCAAATTGGCTCCAGCTTTCCCCAACTGTCCACAGAATGAGCAAGAATAGATGATGGATGTGTGAAGGAAATGACATTCAAAAACAGTTTGGACACATTTTTGCTAAACCAAAAAAAAAAAAGAAGCTTTAACTAGAAAGCTAAATAGTGGTTAGAGACGTTGATTCTCATGTTTTTTACAGATTAAATTGTCATCCAGATCAAGTAATTAAATGGAGGGAAATCTACTGTGCTGGTGTTGGGCAACCCGATTAAAGACTTAAACGGCTTTAAAGTTAATGTCAGTCAAAGCTTTACAAAGCCAATGTAGACAAATACTTGTACAGACCTGTACCCCTAACTGTATGTGTAGAATGTGATTGACGTTGCCTGACAGTTCCCTAAAAGCGTTCAGTGTGAGAGACGACATTTATTATTCTTCCCATTATAGGCTGTCAACCTGGCTAATGTATCGATTTCCCAAAGGGTGATGTCCACAAAACTGATATTGCATTGAGATTATTTGGGAAGATTTTGGTTGCAAAATGAGTGATGGACTCAGTCGAAATGGTCGGTTTTGCTCTTCATTTGCACTGAAAAAAGGAATTATAATAGGATGATCATATTTTTTTTTTTTTTTTTTGTTGAGGTACCAAAAAGTCTTGTTCTTTTACATCTGGAGCTGCATGGTTTCTGTGGCATTACAATTAATTTTACATTTATGAAACCTCACCCTGTGATTTTGATTTAGATTTAGTAATTTAACTGTGAAACCCTAGTCTACATCCAGGTGTTTATTATGTGTTTATTATTTAATCAGTGAAGATTAACCTATTAAAACTAGTTACTTAATTGATAAGAATCTTCAAGATGTTGTGAATAATCTGTGAATTGACTCGTCCTTGTCTTTTCTTTTCCAACAAAGCGATTTGAATTGAAATTAATATTTAGTGAGTTTTACTGAAACAATTAATTCATTCATGAAACAATAAAACCTTTGGGTTTTAAATTGTTGGTTGGACAAAATAAGGCATTGAAATAAATTAATGAACGTTGAAATTGGGATGACTTCTTCTATCTTTTGCCATTATTCAGAATGATTAAAAACAATTGACAAATAACTATTCATCAATATGTTTCTTACGCCTGAAAATTTAGAGAAATAAGAAAGATGATCTGGAGAAAAAAGGTACAGGAAAAGGCCAGGAGTGATGAGTGATAATCACTGGCCTTTGTAAAGTTTGAAAGAGAGAGGAGTTCCCACCTGGTGGATGAACATAATGTACATACAACATAAAACTGGCTGTACAGCTCACACAAACATATACAGACACATTATAAAGGAGCCTAGGGGCCTTTCCTGCTTCGAAAGAATGTGCTGTGCTTTTCTGTGTGTAATGCAGCCTCTATTCACTTAGTGTCATCTTCCACTGAGAAAATTAATCATCTGCGAGTCAGCCCAGGACAGATCTGCGCTACAACTGACAGAAAATAACATATAAAGGTCTCTAATCACGGTTGAAATCTCCAGAAGTCTCCTGATGCTGTTTCAGAGCAATACCACAGTGCTGTAGGTACCATTCAATCTTCCTAATGTGATAACATGTTGTTACTTGTGTGATTTAGAAGAGCACACCCAAAAAGGTTGTAAGAAAACATTGATACACCTGAGAAGCACAATATGTTTTTCGATTCTGGATCTGCACTGATTTGGAAACATTTGTGGCAAATATTCATTTATTTTGAAGATCCACCGAGAAAAAGGGCAGAAAATTCCTAAATCCAGGTGTGAAAAGGCTTTTGCGTCATGCTTGAGTTGGTGTTGCAATTGCTGCCAAAGGCACTTCAACTAAGCACCGAGTGAAGGCTCTGAGTACTTGTCGGTGTGCCATAGCATGGGGATTGGGATGTTGCTTGGCGATTGATGACAGAAAGGATGAATTTTCAGGATTTTTAAGTGTGAGCTGTAACATAAATTGAAATGTAAGGGGCTTGAAATCTTTCAAAGCACCCAATATAAGCAGATAAATGATGACATAAGCTTTCTTTCATAGCCGATACTCTTAGTTTACTTCTATATGTCAGTGTCCTCTTCTCTATTCTTGGTGTAGCTAGTTATATTTGTATTTAATAGCCCATCACACTTACTATAATAGTGGCTGCAACTATGGCAACAACCTGGCCAAAGATTTGCAGTGTTTACATCATGTCTTGACTGTTTATTACTCTGAGATCTCTTTGTTTATTTGTTATTCACAGTGTTATAACCATGAAAAATTAAAGTGTGCAAAAATAAGACCCAAGAATGTTGAACAGTAGTTTTAACTTATTCGAGCTGGACAGTTCATCAAAATATTATGGAAATCATATTATTGCCATGTGCAATGTCCAACTTGAAGGATTTTTTTAGATAAAGGTAAAATGTGTCTGAGTAGGTGATGAGTGAAGCATTGTGGTGCTGTAAAGATGCTACATGGTGCATGGCAGTTGCTATGCAACAACCATGTTAGCTACCATACATTTTCTTTCATCACTCAGTTTTTGTTTTTTTTTTTTTTGATCTGTGTGTTTTTTCCATGGTGCACTTTTTTCTTTTTAACTAAGTTTTGTAATGTTGCGAGATAATGTCTAGCTAGCCAGTTTGTTTTTCTTTCTATGCTACTGTGTTGCTTTCTTAATTATTCATACAGTTCTATGAAAAGCAATAGACATCATAGCGTTTTATACGCTCATTATACAACAGCTCTAAACCAATCGGATTGCTGGCTTTGAGCTACCCATTTTGTCATTTACTCCATTAAAATGTTATTGCACATATTACATATTTTTGTAATTACATTTCCAATTGAAGGGTTCAAAACCCCAAATATTAAATTTACAGTGATATAAAATGAATTTAACTATGACCACATTTGATAAGGTGGAAGCAGCCATTATGTAGAATCTGAGTGGAATATCCAGCTAAAACTAAGATGACTAACATTATTTAGTTTAAACCATACTTAAATAGATCAACAGACTAATCAGGCTTTCCATCATTTAATCACATAATTGTCCTTTCTGTCCATCCAGTTCCAGTTTTTATACCTGACTTCATTTTTTACACTAAATGGTGTTTGGATGCTTTACTGACAGTTTGAATCCAGAAAAGCGTGTTCTCTGGCAGATAAGGTAGTAAGAGTGAAGGAATTGGCAGCCTCCAACAGAGGTGAAGAAGTTCGACTGTGGACTGAAAACCACACAGCCTGATGGTGAAGGTCAGCTTTAGGTCAATGCTTTATTTGTTCAGCACTGATTTATTTTTTATTTTTCTTTTGTTCTCCTGGTGAAGTTCCTACCACAGGCCAGTGGCTTCATGCGGCTCGTCACATATACCACATCATTAACGCCCAATGCTTCCTAGTTAGTAGCTGGTAGACTGTGTTCTACACTTTCATTAAGCTGACGGGGTCAGGGCTGGCGGTGGAAAAAAATACTACCTGATATCAGAGCCATGTGATTTGACTTGAGGCACAAGTTGACCTACATACAAAGAGTGAGAACATTAAGATTGGGAGAGATTCATTTATTTTTCCCCTTCCTTTAATATTTAAACTAAATCAGCTTAACAACTTTATCACACACACACACACACACACAGACAATGCTGTCCTCTATATTCCGCAGCCAGACATAATTTAATTCAAAGGGATGCTGGAGGAGCTAGTGTGGCCTTGTGAGTTGAAATGATAATGAGGCAGGATCAATAAGGAGCGTTCCAGGCTCAGTGCAGTCCAGACTTCAATGGGTTTGACCTCTAGACTTGACGGTGTGAATGAACTCCTGCTCTTGAACACAAAGGGAACTCTTTCAGCTTTGCTGTTTCTTTTTTTAATTTAAAGCTTATTAGGAATCTTTTTTCTTTTTTCCTTAAAGTTTATCCAACATAAACAACTCTTGTTAAAGATAATGTTTGCTTAACTGGGATATTCTGACAGCCCTGTCATATTTATGCTAACAAGATACATGCTAACTTTGTCAACACTATTATGTATACAATGAATGAAGCAGCGAAATGAAGGTTTGACTTGGCAGCTGAGCAGACTGACCAAAACTGAATTATATAACAACATAAAATGAATAAAATCAAATTTATGTATATAGCGCCAAATCATAACAAAATTCCATTAGGCACTTTGCACATAGAGCAGGTCTAGACCACTCTTTATGGAGTTGTTAAAGAAACCCAACTTATCAGTCCAAGAGAAAACATACATAGTCAAAATATTTAAGGAAAATGTTGCATGTGCTGAGAAAAAGTGTGATATTCGCGATTGTATAATATTGGCCTAAGACAATGGGACAGCTTTGCAGGTGACGTTTTTTTATGCTTGTTTGGGGTTTTTTTGTGTTTTGTTAGCATGCAACATCACATACACAGTTTAAGGCAGGAGTTTTTTTACTGTAACCAGTCATTTCAATTCAGTTATTAACTCTTCCCCCGCATTTTAGACATGTTTGTGAGTGGCATTCCACAATTTGTTGGCAATTTCTCAAATTTTTCCCACTGGCCATTGCTTTTTAAAATCTTAGCCACTTTCCATACAAGTGAGTCTCAAGTATTGCCCCAACAAGCCATAAGCAGAACAAAGATGTAGTCACGCAAATGGAGGCAGCGGAGGTGCTTCATGTGAAGAACTTGAAGTATTGCACTTTTATCTTTTTAACGCATCATATATCTAGATTTTAGCAGTGTCTTGGAAATTATTTCACATTTCTGACATTAGTAACAGAAAATCTTTCACATTTAACTTTAGTTGTATTAAAACAATGAGTAATTGCATGCTGTTGAAATTTGCTGACAGTAAGTAGAATACAAATACAACTCAATAATGTAATGATTATAGTAATTAATAATTTTAGCCAATTTTCATTGAAAGTAGTTGTTTACAGCTGATCCGCAAAAGTCCTAATTTGAAACATTTATTTACAGATTTACCAAGTTCAAGATATGGTTGATACAAAATGTCTTTATTTTTGTCAAACCCACAGAAATGATACAGCATATCATTAAAGACACAGCATTATCCATTTGTGAATGACAGTTGTTAATAGACGTGATGAAATTGTTTAAACTATACTACAACACTGAGGTTATTTTTTTTTATGTCATTCCAGAGTTTCTGAACTTGTATGGAAGTGTAGGTCTGTGCGCTTCGGTGAAGACGGTCTGCTGTCAAATGACTGTGTCAGTGAAGAAGAAGCCCGTTCTGTTCCTAGCACCAGGTTGGTTCTCCCTTTTTCATCTATGCACTCCAGCGGTTGTAATGTTGAGCAGTTGCCAGAGCCTGTTGTTTCAGCCTTTTCTGTTCAATTCACTAGAAGCTGCTGATATTCCACTGTAAATGTATGGGTGTAAAATGGGATTAAAATCATGCTCCTTCATGTAAGTGAAAATTGTACCTTCAGTTCAAAGGCTGCAATGTGCAACATGAATACCAAAGAGAAAAAAGTGAATGTTAAATTAACACAGTGAAAATGGCATGCATCCACACATACACACACACTCACTCACCATACTCACACACATGCCTCCATACATACTAATTAAAGCTATCTCCAGTATCAAATGATGCATCTGATTTTATATTCCTGCTGCACAGCTGTGACACAGTCTGCTGTAAAAAAAATTGTATTAGTTAGAGATTGTGAAAAAGCATTTTATTAGCGAGAGAGATAATCATGCCATGCCTGCAGGGCAAAGCACGTAGTAACATGGCAGGAAAAGAACAAGAAGGGTATTCTTTGGAGTCTGCCTGAGAAGACACCTTGAGGCTCTTAGATTTTTTTTTAGATAGATCTATGTAATAAGATGCTTAAGTGTTTATTAGTCTTTAAAGTGTTTTGACAAAACGTCCATTTCCAAAAGTCCCACAGAACACATTGCATCATACAAACCTTTCTTATGCTAACATGTTTTGCACAATAATGACACTTCTATGTTGAATATGCGCATCTAATTAGTGTCAAATGCACAGACGTGCTATATACAGTGCTTTGCATTCAGTCACTATGAAAATAAAAATTTAAATACCAGCATTTTGAATTACTGAACTGTTTTGATGTTGCCAAGTCTCCCTAAATGCTCTCTTTTTATAGTGGGGGAAAAAGTGATTTTAATTAACAATGTTTCTTTAAGTTTCTAAAATTTAAGTGGCACTGAGACTTGTCCTGGAAAAGCTACCTCATAATGAATGTTGAGATTACAGAATAGAGTTGATATCACTTTTAATTTTCGATGTAATGAAAATGAATTGAACTTATCCAATTTAGTGTAGAACTAATTGTTTAAAACCAGAAATACATAAAATCCAATCTTCTGTGATGTAGTAGGTAACAAAAATAAAACCAAACAATATTTATCATTTATCAGAATTTATGATAAATCTTCTCATATAACCGTGGTTGTCAGTGTTAGCCATGTGAAATAATAAATCCTTTATTGACCTCTAAACAGGATTTAAGCCTCAGCCTCAATAGCAACAATGACCCCCTTTGAAACACCAAATATCAAGTCACCACAACCTCTGCCGCATTATGAGCACGTAAGTAGACTGCCTATATTTTAAGCACTTAAATTCACGAGGTTGTAGTCGTTAAAGACTGAGCAGCTGTACTAACTGCAGTTTGTCTTTATTACCCTGGTCACCACAAATAACACTGCCACAATAATGAAAAGGTAATTTTACTGTATGTCTCCCGGGAAACAAATGGGTCTCTACTAGTGCCTCTCGATATACTATAATTTTGTGGCACTCACCAGGTATAGTCATTCCCATTATTGTTTGTTGTCCCTGTTACATTGATCAATGACCATCATTTTGAGACCTAATCATTCTTTGATTGGCCTACATTTATTTTAAATGTGCAGCAAAGCAGTTTCATTGCTTCGCACAGTTTTTAAATTAGCTCTGCAGTGGAAGTATGCGTTGACTATAAAGCGGCGCCACGGCTGCTGCTCGAGAAACCTACAGACAATGGATAACGGTTGTACTGACTTATTACTCCTGCTGAGTGAACGGGGAGGCAGCAGAAAGATTGGTTCAGCAGCAGGAGTCACAGAATAGTGCTCTGGATGCTCTGATATGATGCAACATGCCAGGAAGTGTTGTGACGTGAGGGAAGATTTAATTAGACTCTGTAGCACTTAATGTTTCAGGCAGCCCAAATTATTTTCACTCTTGCAAGTCCCCTTGATGCTAATTTGCAGAACATTTCTGTGAAGGAGTTACTCAGATGTCTTCTCTCATGGCTGCATACACAGTGTCTTAATTTCCTCACACGCAACCCATGCAATCGCTGTGAGCAAAGAATGATGAACAGAGCTGTACCACATGACATCTAGCAAGTTGAGCTTTTGAACGATTTTTCAGTTTATCTTGAAATATCAGCTGTTCCTTAACTGCAACCTTTGGCATTAAACAGTCCAAGCTAAAGGAGAATAAAAGGACTGAAACATCATTTAAATTTAATAAACAATTGGCCCTTTTTCTGTTATACGCTGAAGGTTAAAGCAAACAGGTTTAGCAGGTTGATGACTAGCAAACCGTCTGTTCTTAACTTCAAGTTCAAGAATCTTTAATATCCCTGAGGGGCAATTCTCTGTGCAGCCGGCAGTACATTAAAAACATAGACAGACATGCCACATGACATAAAAATACATGGAACACATTTAATCAAATTCATAAAAACAATAATAGATCAAAAGGTGCTGTTTAAAAAAGCAACAGCTGTAGGAATGAAGTGTTAGCTTAGTGTTTGCAATTTGTAACACAGCTTAACAACACTCTGCAGTCTACTTTTACATTTGACATAGAGGGCTCCATACCAGCACACAAGAGAAAAGTAATGATGCTTTCAACAAAAGACCAATAAAACATTCTCATAAAAGTCTGGTCAATGTTAAAATGTCTTTGTTTCTGCTGAGGGGAGTTCCTGACCATCATTTCCTTCGTTTTGGAAACATTGATGTTTAAAAAGGCACTTGCACTAATCAATAAAATCTGTCACTACAGGACCATAATCAAAATTAGTGTCAGTGAAAAGTGACACTATTACAGAAGCATCTGCGAATTTGATGATATGGCAGTGTGGATAGTGGCTCTGGCACTTGTTAGTGTATAAATAAATAAAAGCCAGTAGAGGAAAGGAGAGTGTGGGATAAAACATCGTTCACTCTCACACGTTGTGACCTATTGGTTAAAAAAGTTCATCAGCCAGCATAGTAGGCCCTGGTCAATATCATAGGTATTCATATAATCTCCAAGAATATGAAGCTGGATGCAATTAAAGGCGTACAAGAAATCAATAAAAAGAAGCTGCACAAAACACCCTGGAACCTCTAAGTTCATGTGGGTCATGTTTAGAAATGTGCATATTGGATTATCCACACCTCTTTTTGGTCGGTAGGCAAACTGCAAAGGATCTAGTTTATCCTGAATGGTTGACAGAAGTTCATCTAACAAAGCATTACCATGACGGCAAGAAGTTGGACTGTATTTTTTTTTTTCCAGACTAGTCAGAAAAAGATCAGTAACAAAGGAGACAGTTGTTCATCAGAGTTTCATCCTTAAGAAGATAATGACCCAAAACAATAGAGGAGTCAGACAAACACATCACAAACAACTTAAACCCCATGGAGCTGGTTTGGGATCAACTGGACACATTTGTAGGGACAGCTGCTTCAGCGTTGAAATTAATTTTGTGAACTATATTTCTTTTTCATCATAGAAAGAACAGAAGTGTCTTTAGTTGAGACTAGCCCAAACCAAAGGAAAAACAGGCCTTAGTTTGTCGATTAATTGGGTTTGATTCCTTTGGGAAAGTAGGAGTTTATGTTTCTTAAATCCATGATTGTTTGACCTTGTTGTTTTTGTAACCATGACAACAACGATCATCTGATGTTAAGGAAGACTTTCTTTTAACCCAAATCACCACCCTCTCCTAAATCTGCCCAAGCCAGGGTTGCTATTATAGTAACCACGGCAACAGAAGTTGACTGCTGAGCCTAAGTACAACCCTCTTTTTTTCAGTAATAGCAAAGCAGCTCAGGTGTGAAAGTGTTAGTGCTTTGTGCAGTTGGCCGTGCATTGTAGTGAAGCTCACTGACCACTCTGACTGAGTGAACAATTGCTAGGATTACAATGCAGTCATGTCAGTTGACCCGTGAAGCAAAATGGTCTTTTACTCACCACTAAAGAAGAATGTCATGCCAAAATTTGGATCATGGAAATAAGAAGACATATTATGCACAGTAAATGAAAGATTGGAAACTGGGTTTAGGGTTAATTCAAAGATTCATTTAAATTCAAAGATCTAGCCTTTTCCCTTAGCTGAGAGATCAGTAACAGTCCAGGATTCAAGTTGTATTTTAACAGTATGTTTGTCCTGGCTGATTATAAAGGTGAAAGGTTTGGTATGATATTCATTGGCATTGAAGCTAAATACTGAAGGTTAAGAGTGCATCAATGTTTAACTGGCTAATTTGCATCTTTAACAAAACAGTGAAAGCATCAGATAATATTTCAGTTGAACAAGCTTTGATTTCACAGTAGAGACCAAGCAAATAATGGGGATGTAATGTGATGGTACCTCTGTTTCCAAATAGTTTTTGAAGCATCCCATGACTCCATTTCTGGGCTTGTATTGTGTTACAGTGGTTAGAACTACAGACTCACAGCACCTCTCTGGGATTGAACCCTGTGTGCAGCATGCTTGTTCCTGCTATTTAGTGGATTCCTTCCATCTTCTCTCCTCAGTCCGTAACACTGTATAATAGACTAAGATATTTTCTTCATCATTCCAGGAACCCTCCCGCTTGTAATTTGACTGTAACAAACTTGATTTCTTCTCTTCCTTTAACCAGGGGGGAAAAAAATCAATTAGGTGGAGCTGAAGAGGAGTTAGGGTTGTGGTCTGACCTGTTCTATACTCTGTCCTTATTCTCAGGCAGGTTGCTTTGTGTGCTACAGTCTGTCAGTCATACAGTGGCCACGCCATACCCTGCTTTATGGTCTACTTAACCTTTTCTGAGATCATAAATCAAGCAATTAGCTGGGCCGTTTTCACATAGACGTCAAAATCTGACTGCTTTTAACAACCAGTGGAGTCGCCCCCTGATGGTCATTGAAGATTGAAGAATGAAGATTTAGGGTTCTTCAGCACTTCACTTTTCAGACTAATAGTGTATCCAGTCCAGTGTTTTTGGGCAGTCTATTGTCTTTTCAGATTACATAGATTTTTCTGTAAAGTTTTGTGTTTGTTGGTCATCTGAGCTTTTTTCCTCGTGCTGGAATTTGTTGCTCAGCTTTACCCAGCAGGCTCTTGGTAACAGGCACCATGTTTTCAAATAACGCTGCTGTCTTGGCACAACAGTATGCAGTTTTATAGTGTCAAAGCAGCCAGTGTTAATTTGAAGATCCTTTTTGAGGTTGTATTTTGTCAACACATTTAACATCTGCCTTTTTTCATTCAGAATTATATGACATAAGAATGAATAAATGAATAAGAGACTTTCTTATGTTATTTATTTCACTGCAATCTGGGAGTAGTTTGCAATTTCTCACTGTGGTGAGAAACGTGAGTGGTGGTGCATGAATAAAACAATATGATTACAGTAAAGGAAGCAGAAATTTCTGCTAAAGCACAAAAACCTTTTCTTTCTTTCCTTTCTTTATTTCTTTCTTTCTTTCTGGTGGTACTATCTTGCCATATATTAAATCATGGTTATGTAAATAGTTTGTACTAATGGAGAACTACAAATGAGAAATTTTTATTATTAATTATATCACCAATTATTTCCCAAATAGAATGATTAATACATTTCTTTGATGGTAAATCCCTGACATAGTGAAAAATGCCCTCCAAATATTCCTATGGACTAAGTGATGTCAACAGTCAGTTTCTAATCAGATAAAGGAAAATATTTCTCCTGAACTTAATTCTGTAAAAAGAAAATTATGTAATGACTACTTAATTTTTGTAAGGTTTTCATAGAATTGTGGTTTAATCTGAAATGTTCTGTGAATTTCATTGTTTGCCTGTAGCAAAGCAATATTTACCCATTCTGTGACCAAACAATTTGCTTTTCCAATGTAATATGAAGACTGCTCTCAGAGTTTCTCTCTGATAAGAAAAGGGCATTGTACCCATAAGTTCATGGTGCATTCAGGCCACAATCCAAAATGCCTTTGTGGGTCAGTCGGTGTTCAACCCTTTCAGAGTCATTTCACATGAACTGTAAAATACAAACAATCCCCAAAGCCTAAATTATAGATAAAATTTGCTCTTCAGGATTGTGCAACTCCACAACAGACCCAGAGGCAAATAAAGTATTAACCTACATGAAAATTCTTTCATTTGTGTGTCATCACATTTTAAAAGTGCAGTTGTACATTTCAATGTGATTATATTTGTCAGCGTCAGGCCTTAAAACCACATAAAAATAAATGAAAACTTGATGAAACAACATAAAACAACAATAGGTAAAACAGTGCAATAATGCAACAATAAGCAGTTATGAAAAGTGTTCAGCCGTGAAAACCTGCTGGGGGTAAAAACTGGCTGCAGCTCTAATGCTCTAAGGGAAGGGGTTTGAACCAATCTCGCACTGTGTAGTTGGTGTCTTCTACAATACTGACAGCCTCCCGTCCTCAGCCCTCAATCACCACCATGGTTCGGTGGTTTTTTGTTGTTTTTTTTCCATTACCCTCCATTACCTATGGTACTGTATACATCCATTAGAGATCCTTTCAGTGATAACCTTGAGGAAGCTGACGAGGCTTTTTACGGGCATCCCATATTTTAGAGGGAGTAGTCTCTTCACAGGTTTGGACTTCATCTTTTCCTTTATTTCGTTGTCTTGACATCATGTGCATTGGTCCCTCTCCTCTTACAGACATCCTCACTGTTGTCTGTTATCAGGCCTGGTGTCTTCTGTGAGCTGCACCATGCTGCTATTATTGTATTTGGAAGAACAATTGTATGCGAGGTGGCAGCAGATTAGGGAGCTCCGGCATCCTGTCTTAAGGACTTTGAAGAAGAGCAGCTGGTATTGACTTTCATTACGTGAGCTCTGCTGAGAAGACATTTTTCAGTAAGGCAGAGCAAAAAACTTTTAAAGGTTATGGAATAAGTTCTCTAGCTGTTAAAAATAAGTATCTTCTCCTTTATGGCCGTGTTTATTACCTGGATATCATACAGTTTGTCCTTCTCCACAGAAATCGTTTTTCACTGTCACATTTATCACACAGCATCTAGCTGTCCGACCAGTCTGCCAGGTTTTTCAGCTAATCTTCCAGTTGTCCAGCAGGACATTCTGAGAAAAGCCACACACAGCTACCAACAACCGCCTCTAATGGCCCACTAATGGAGGCACTTCCTATTTGACCCACATCTGACTCTTCCCCTCTGGCTTTGCTTGATGCTACTTTCTTAACACACATCCTCCCGACTGTTATCTACCTCATTGCTTTTGCTTCAAGGTGACAGATCTGTCTGAAAACCCTCTAAAGTGCATGGCCAGACAGTGGGGAGCCATGTGCATGTGTCTGAGATAAGCATGTCTACGATTTCTTTTTCTTCCAATAGTAATACAGTTATCAATGCAAATACTTTGCTTTTATTATAAAATCCTGCTTATCCTTCTTCATGTAGGGGAGAGCAGTTAACACATTTTAATGACTCAAAGATCTACTTAACCCTGGTTTTGATTCCTAACTGAAGCGTGTTTGTGTCAAGCAAAGTGGAGTAAGGAATAGTGTAATTCATTCACTGGGGCACTTTATTAAGAAAGGCTTGCCTTTTGTTAATTTCTTTATTGTGATGGGATTAGTGGGGGTGGCATGTACCCCATCTGAGGACTGAGCGTATAGTGTAGATGGGCAAGCTGCTGCGATGTGTTGGAAACTCAATTGTGCTGTGTTGTGCTTTGGTTACGGTGGTGAAATGGAAGAAGCAAAGCGAGATCAGTTTGTACTTCTATTCATGTTTTCAGAGAATTGTCTGTTGTGAAATTAGTCCGACATTGAAGGGAGAAGCTAGAACAGATATCAGTCCTTAAAAGCAAAACAGAATCTGCAGGCTTAATAATTGGGAATCAGTCCCACCCCCCCCCCATTGCATATGTGGCCAACTTGACAATATCAACACACTATATACAGTCAACCCATGCTTGAGTCCCACACTCTGTAATCCCAAGGGTTTTCTACGAACCCCTTCTCAAATTGGTTTTGGGTTTAGCTTAAGTTTAACTTGATAATTTGCTTTTCCTGACTCAGAAGT
Organism: Echeneis naucrates; assembly: GCF_900963305.1. Classification (NCBI taxonomy): domain Eukaryota; kingdom Metazoa; phylum Chordata; class Actinopteri; order Carangiformes; family Echeneidae; genus Echeneis; species Echeneis naucrates. The sequence goes on from NC_042518.1 coordinate 14,128,539, forward strand.
GTTAGAACCCTTTTCCCACAGCCAGACTATTCTGTTGAGACTGAGGACAATACCAGGGAGCAGTGTCAACACAGCACAAACTCAGATGCAGGGGAGGGAGCGTGAGCGGCGAGCCACTCTGCAAACGATGCATCAGTCACGTCTCATCTCAGGGTTGTTTGGAGATAGAATGTCTGTGAGATGCTTCAATCAGTATTTTTAAAATGCTATTTACAGATCTTGAGCTCATGCTCAGGGGAAATTCCAGGCAACATGTTGATGATGTAACAGTTGATGATGTATTGCATGGATTAGAGGGCTGTGATCAGAAGGATAATAAGCTTGTTCACCTCACCTGAGTATTGTGTTCAAAGATTGAGTTGATAAATACTCATCTCCACTGCAAAACCTCCTGGCCTGGGTCTTAATGCAGGTTGTTGTCTTTTTTTTTTTTCTTTTTTTTTTTGTTTGCAGAGAAAATCCTGCTGTTTATGGGTCTTAACAGGTTTATTTGACAAGTGGAAGGGGGGCTTCACTTCACCAAAGGCGAGCATTGAACTCCAGCCTTTCTGAAGATTTGAGGCTGCTCATTATGCAGTGACCATCATCGTCATCTTCATCATAAAAGTGAAGTAAAGACATAGTTTTTTGTGTGCATAGTTTTGCACAGTTTACACAGTTTTGCCAGAGTGTGTGAGGCGCTAAAAATTGTGTCATCTTTTCAGCCCATTGAGTCAAGAATCAATTAAAATAAATCCTGAATTCTAACTTGGAGACACTGAGTGGATTGTAATTGAACTGCTGCTGCAGCTTTGAGGTAAAGTGCATTTCACACTTCATTGTAGCTGTAATGCAGCTATAAGATCCTTATTACAGGCAATAATCAACTAAGCAGTTAAAGTTGGTTACACCTCAGCAGCAGGCACGGCCAGAGCACATTGGCTCATTGGCTTGTGCTGCGTCAGGAACTCACTCCGTACTTGGACCACAGAGGGAGTTTGACACTTTGTTGTGCTGTGTTTATGAATAGTGTATATACTAAGTTGTATTAAGATAAGCTGATTAACAGTTTTGTTTTTTTTTGTTGTTGTTGTTGTTGTTGTTGTTTCACTCCATTGCCACTGCCATTGGCATCAGTGTTTCTTCCTCTACACAGGAAGAGAGACCAGAAAAACTCATCCAGAGGGCAGTGGTCTGTTTTAGAAGGGAAGAATGGACATCTTCACAGTTCCTCACTCACAGAAATTATTCATCATTGGCATTGATCAGATAATCACTGCACAGGTCAGTGCTCACTGCATATGATTTTGTGTGTTGACTTTGCTGAACTGTTTGTGTTTCTGTCCCAAGTGACAGCAACTTTTAGTTTCAGTGGCATTGCTGCTGTCAGAGCACTTGCTGATATTGTTACACAGGGGTGGACAAAAATCTGATCAATATCTGTCTTCAGTGCATCCCAAATCAGTTCTAGAGATGAATTGAGCTATTTGGTTTCAGTCCACATGGGATGTGTTTATACTGAGCCTTTGAGCAACTGTCCACCCCATCATGCATGAAGTGACTGAGCATAAATGAGGTCTCTGTTGTGGAGAACCAGAAACAATAATAATGTTTGATTCACATTTATGGCAGAAACTGGTGACGGATGGAAAACCTAACATTGGGTTCATTGTTTATTTTCACTGATACCAATACCATAGAATCACATAAAAAATTGTGTTATTGATTACGTGTGTATAATATACACAAAACAGGCAATATACAAATGGTCAATTGAGATATTCGAAGCATGATGTGTGACCATAAACCATGACTGTGGTGTGCAGGGAAGCTGCTCTGTATGCTTTTTCTGCACAAGTCATGTCATAGAGTAGTATATTCTTATCTAAACATATCCACATAAAAAAAAAATCCAAAGCAGTTTGAAAACAGCCAATTCAAATGCTTCATTATTTGTTCACAAGAGCAGACAGTCTTCTCTAAAAAGCCATCCAGTTTTTTCAGTTTTAATAGTAGCCACTATTGAAACAGACCCCGAAGTAGGAAGTGAATGACCTCATAAATTCCTCTTTGGAAGCACTTTGGTCTCATGAGCCTCAGACTCTGACCAGAACATGAAAACAGAAGAAGAGGCTGAAACATGTGACCACACCACTTCACGCATCTGCCTGAGGCACAGCCAACAAAACAAATCAAGGATGCCTGTCCTCATGATATTGTTCAAGGGGAACTAGTGCAGGATTCTGTGTGAAATCCCTTAACACAAAGACAGTATTGCATTTTGCTCTTTTTCTTTGCCAGTGGGATTTTGGTGGAGCCAGTTGTAGTAGAGTGCCAGTATCTTGCCATGGAAATCCAGGAAATTTTCACAGCAGTTGTGAAAGGAGAGGGAGGAAAAAAGGCAAGAAATCCAAACAAAGAATAACCTGAATAAAGCATTCAATTTATTTTTGGTCTTGCTCACAGTCAAGATCAGAGCGCTAGATGAGAACTTCTGGGCCTAAGGGGTGTCATTGTCATTTGTAATGTGCCGTTTATGATGAGTGGTGTGACTTATCTTCTGTTCTAGTTGTATTTCACAATATCCATCGGACAATATTAGATGTTCACAGTATTAACCAAACAAAGATGGTTTCCCAGCATGCATCAGGTCAGGAGCGTCCACACTCATTGTGCTGCAGGTCACATGGAGAAATATATTTTCTTGAGCTTTATCCTTGAATCAGTGGTCACACAGTTTTATTCATTTGCCAGTAAACATCACAGCCACTGCAAGTCATGTGTAATGTGGAATTTCATAAATGGTGCCTGAGCTGAGAATTATAATCACCAGCTGCTTATCTTAATACAACCAATTCCTAGCAGTAGTGGTAGTAGTAACAATAGTGGATGTTTCCATGTACAGATTTTCTGGAATTTCCTAATCCTCCCTTTTCATGTGAAACAATTAATGCGGTAAACTGTCAAGGTCATAGAACACCTTGAACTGCACTAAATCAATGACGGACAAGTTCATAAATCATGTAACCGACCAAACAATCATGTTAATCACATCAAAAGACAAGGGATAGCAAGGCAAATTAAATCCAAGAGAGCCAGAGTTTTCATGAACATATAGGATGGATGATATCATAAACGGCAGAAAGAAATAATGCTAAATGCATAAATATACATATATACATAAACCATTCTGATGCTTCCGGTAGCCTCTGCTTCTGATCTCCACAGACGGAAACATTTCCTCCTGACGTTGCCTCCTCTGACCACCCTGATGTTCTTGGTAACAAGATATTCACACAGTTTGGAAAGTATCTTTATAGGGTATCTTTTCGGTCTTAAAAAATATTAAAAGCTGTTAAACCAGTTTAAGAAAACTTTACAAAAGCATCAAAAAGTCTTAATCACAATTTTATGAGGTGTTACATATTTTCGGGCAGCACAGCGGCAGAGCGGTTAGCACTGTTGCCCCACAATAAGGTCGTGGGTTCTGTTCCCAGCCTGGGGCCTTTCTATGAGGAGTTTGCATTTTCTCCCTGTGCCTGTGTGGGTTTCCTCCCACCGTCCAAAGACATCATTTTTGGATTCATTGGTGACTCTAAGTTGTCTGAGTGTGAGTGGTTGTTGGTCTCTGTCTGTCTCTGTGTGTTGGCCCTGTGATGGACTGGTGACCTGTCCAGGGTGACCCCGCCCCTCACCCAGAGTGAGCTGGGATTGGCTCCAGCACCCAGAAAAGTGGTGGAAGATGGATGGATGGATGGATTAAATTTTGTGATCCAGTACTCTGGAAACATTAACTAAAGAGAGGTCAGGTGATGTGACGCCCTCCTCCAGGTGCCGAAGAGACTCCTTAATGGGGAAACATCAGTTTATGGACTCCTGGGCGGAGATGACTTAAGTTTAGACAATAGCTGAAGCCTGTCACTGAGAACAGCCTGGAGGTTTGCTGTACAGACTGTTATGAGATTAGCGGCGCCTCGATGGGTATCACTGCTGTCCAGGCCCACATGCACAGTCTGCAAAACAAAAGAACTTAGCCACATGTCATGATTTTTGATGATTTTTTTTTTTTTTCAAGCTATCCTTGTGAATAATTCAGTCGGTGTCATGTGCTGTGAACAAATTTACATTTTAATAAATCTTGCCTTTGGTTTATGTCATTAATACTTGCTTTGTGTCTTCCCAGCTGATCTGAGTTCTGTTGTTGCAAACTGCTGTTCAGTCATTGAAAGGTGTGTTGCTGATTACAGCTTGAAGGAGGGCTTAAAATAATCAAGTCAAGTTTAATCAAGTGTCAAGTTTTTAAAAAAAATTATATTTAAATCAATTTCAGCATTCTTGCACAGACCCTGCTCGAGAGGAACTTGAAAATTTGCACATAAATTTAATCCAACTAGGCTGTTTTTAAATACTTGAAGCTTTGACTGTAGTGAAATGCCTGGCAGTGCAAACAGGTGTGCTGTAGGACAAGAAGTTGAGTTTGACTGTGATTTACTAAATAAGCACTCTCATCTTTTGAAGTAAAAAAAAAATAAAAATGTTATAGTACCACTGTGCACTATAACTCATAACTCTTACCATTTACCATTGTGCACTATAACTCATAACTCTTACCATTTACCATTGTGCACTATAACTCATAACTCTTACCATTTACCATTTTGCCACTTAAAGGGAAAGGAGTCGACACAAATGTCAGCCACATTTTATTTTGATTTCAAAATACAAGCTATATAAATATAGTTTGGATGCTCCTCCCCTCATCTAAGCAGGAGGTGCCAGGAAATTGACTTTTCTGAGTTAACTTGCCTTGAAAAGGCATCTTCCTCTTCATGGTAACTGGTAAATGTTTTGACAAGTCTTGTTGTCCTCAGCTGGGAGAGTAATGACTGAATTAAATCTCAGCCGCAGTCAGTAAAATCGTTTGATTGACAAAGGCAAAGAGTTGAACGCTGTTATTTCTGTCCACTTCCATCCTCAACAACTGTTGTAGGTTTAGGCTTTTTCTTTGATTCTCGTGATCTTGAGCCATCCTTTTTGAAGCTTGTGAAATTAGAAGCAGCTGCTAGACTCCATAGCAGAGCAACATATTTGGGCCCCATATAAATGCTTTACAGTCACAAGAGACTTGAAAACTGTGTGAGAGAGAGAGAGGCTGCAGGGCAGGGAGGGGGTTTCGCTGTTTCCAAAACTGACCAAGCTTCCTTTTGATACATCCATCTCAGCGGCCTTTTGTTGAGCTGTACCATGAAAACTCGTACATCAAACCCTTTGGTCTGGAAGCCCAGAGTCAAATCTGAATGTCCCTACAAAGCATCAGTCTGTGGATTATTTTTTTATACTTAGCAAGTAAGCAAACAGAAATCGTTAAAAAATGAGAAGGAAGTAGTTTCCTCAGCTGACAGTCCTATTAAAAAAAGTCGGCTACACAATCAATTTAAAACGTCATCAACATCTAAGGATGATGAATTATACTTTGTTTCAGTTCAACCACATCTATATTTCTGCTAAGCCAATCTCCAGCAGCTGATGTTGAGGTAAATGGAAGAACTGCAGACAGAACGTCACAGCATGCTCTGCTGAACGTAAAAATGTGAACCATGCGTGTGTAGATTTACAATGCTGTGACCCAAGCCAGTCAAGTTTAATACCCTTGTAACTCAACTTTACAGCCTCCCAATAATTCACAGCTGTTCAGAAATAGTTTAAAAGGAAACAGCAGAATGCAGTTACATTTTATTGATAATATAATATTTCAAACAATTTTGTATCAGGATTAATTCATTGAAGAAGTTGAATGAGTGATGCATAAAAACTATACCGTGTAAAAACGTGGGACACAAGCGTTTATAGCTCCATGAACAGCTCTGACAGGCAAAGGCAATGTGTGAGGTGATGGAAACAGACCTGTGTTGTTCTCACAACAGGAATTTATTGTCTCTTTGGTCACGGAACCAGTTGTATTACCTGAACACAAACAAATCTTTCTAGATCCAGTTAAAATTGCTCTTCCCGAAGATGTCGTCATCTGAGATTTCCAATGAACCTCTAGTCTGCTCAGAAATAACAAAGACAAAGATGCTTGGATCTTAACCGTTCAGAACCTGATAATCATCACAACTGTCAGCTTTTATCGTTAGTAACTGCATATAGCCACTGAGGCTAGTCTAACCATATATAAACAAATGCATTGTAAAAACCATCGAAACAACTTTGTCTCATCTACTCCTCAAGCAATGAGAGCTGTTGTTCTGAAACAGCCACGTTATTCCTCTATACTCTGAGAGTTAACGCCGTCTCTGTACCTACCTGTACCGAAACTAGAGTGCTAACCGACCAACCCAGGAGCCATCTTATCGCTGCCAGACAAGGACTCAGTAACCCCCAGAAGGTGTAATGCTGCTCAAATGCCACGAAAGAAGTTCTCGTCAAGTTACAAAAACCACCTTCCACCGCCAGCAAAATACTGTCCAGTGACGTCATTAACAGGTTTTGACTTGGCTGAAGCTCATTTTGTCTCATCAGTTGGTTCACTCTTGCTTGACCTGAGACATGAAAGATGTTTTTGTTCATCTGTTGTTCTGCTTCCAGGCCTCATTTACAAACCCATAAAGTTCTATGAGGAAGGTTTGGATAATCAAGTGTGAGGCCCACATAAATCCACGAGGACAAGCAAACCTTTGTTCCTATCTGAGTGTCCCCCAAGAAGCACCAAGCTTTTTGCCCTAAATACTGTATCTCTCTGTTCCATTGATGTTGCATGATTGATTTGAATGCGGAAACTCATTGTCATGTTGAGGTCAAAGGTGGCATTATCTTGGCTCAGCAACATTTGTGTCATTTGTGGCTTTGAGTCCTCTGAAGGTTGTTCTTCTCATTCAGATGATGTTCTAGTGACATTTTTGTAACTCAGCGTGTGTTATACTGCCCTGAACTCACCCTGAGGATCAGGGCCAACTCAGACGTTTTTAATAGCTTAATATCAGCTGAATGAAGCACGGGCAATTTGCATTTTTGTTGCTTAAAGCTCTGTGTGCTCAAGGTTGGGGAGCAAATGGGATATTGAAAACTTTTTAAATTGTCATGAATTAAACTGGATGGTTATATTCATGAGCTATGTGGTATGAAACAAACAGAATTACATTCCTTTATGCCAACAGGAAAATAATCACAAAATGCTGCCTTCCCCAGTGCAGTAAATTACCAATTGTCTCTCGGGATATTCAAACCAGAGAAGAGACAACTTCTTGGTGAGCACACTGTAAATTTTCTATAGAGTAAAAGGTCAATTTATCTTATATTCAGCAAGACATTGTGTCACATGGGGGTTATAAAGTAGTTCTGACAGTTAGTAACTGCGTCAATCAGTAACACTTAAATAGATAACAGCTTGCAATAATGGAGACAATTTGACAATTGACAATTTGAAAGCAGTTGTTTTTACAGTTCTTTTCAATTGAGAATAGAAAACTTCAACTTTGGAAATTGGAAGCTGAAAATATTGTTAAATGTTTTGTAAAGTTTTTACATTTTGGCAAAGTTGGAATGGTTTGTGTAAAAGCAAAATGTGGCTTTCTGAAATAGAAACAGTCAAAATATAATGATAATAAGATAATAAATTGCAATGTGTATGAATCTCATGACTCCAACATTGCTGGTGACTGATGTCATAAGACATTGCAGTCATCAAGTATGGACAGAAACGTGAAGGAGATGCACAAGACAAGCATGACATTTTCTATAGTTTGAGGAGTGATTTATGTACTTGTAATTGCATTTAATGGCTAGAAATAATGCAGATTTGATGTGTTTTTTAAGTAGTAGCAAGGACAGTGTACACAATATGTCTGAGTAAAAATTACTTGTGTGGCTGTTGTGGAGGATGGAAATGCACGTAAATTTCCTTTTGCTGATTTTCTGAAATCTCTAATAAATAGTAGTTAGAAACTGCAGAATTGGCATGAGCAGCGTGTAAACACTGGCATATCGTCTCCTAATGAAGTAAACATGACTAATGGCAGAAACAAACATATAAACCGCTAATCATTTCTTGCCAGTTGCTGAGTGTTATTTAGAGATATTTACCCAAATTTTTATTTCGTCTGAATGACTTTGAATGAATTTTGCAGCTTCCCCAGCTGGTTGTTACCTTTTGCCGTGTGTAGTTTGATGCTGAGCAGGTTATTTGTACAGGGGCTTTCTAATGCCAAGCTGGGAGAGTGGGAGGTTGTCAGACCAATGAGCTGTGAGATGCTAAAACTAAAGCATGTTGTTCATTCCCTTGTTTGGTTTGATAGAGCCCTCCAGTGCTGCCATTCCTAAGTCTGTTCACCTTTATAGTGTACAAGTCATGATTTCTAGAAGCTTTTCTGCCTGTCTGGCTTCTAATAAGTGACTAACAGGGGTTGTCAAGGATATAAATAGGATGAAAACCAATTTCCTCACCAGTCACCCTTCACACCTCCATTATCTTTACTCACAATCTTACCAACTGTTAGTTTGTAAGCGGAGGCGTTTTTGTAAGAGTCTTCAGAACTAAATCAAACTACAAATTTGAACATTAGCAGTGACATTAAAGTCACGTGATTGCAATTATCTAGAGGTTCACGTAAGTATCCTGTTTGCTTTCGGTCACCAGGGTGATAAACAGCCTGGTTGGCTTCAAAAAACACATCATCCCTGCGTGCAGCTGTAAGGTAATGACCACAAAACAATTACAGTACATGAAATGATATTCATTTTCTTAGACCCGCCACTTAACAGCAAGACATTTCAGTGGCTGCAAAAGTGCGTTAGCTGCAGCTTTTTTCACACTGTGCATTTACTGACCTGCCAACACTCTCAACACACTGTTTTCATTAGGGAAGAGACTGACAGTATTGGTGTCTGTCATTCAGCATGCGTGCTTGCATATGCTGCCATTATGTACCGCAGGTGTCTCTAACTCAAATATTTGTGCTGTGAGACACCCTTCAGCTAACTAGAACCTGAATGAACTTTCAAGTTCCAATTTACACACTTGTATGAGTTCTCTATGTTGACATCTCTACATGGGAGTTGTGAGTTTGTTTTGTACAGTGGCATGGGAACAGAAATCATAGGGGCTTCAATTCTATTTGATGAAGCAATATGTGAGTCATTGTTGTGCATTAGCAGTCATTCCTTTTTTTTTTTTTTTTACAAGTCATTACCAGAGGTTTTAAACCAGAATCACACCAAGGCAGTAAACCAAATGACTCCTCTTGGAACATCTTGTCATTGTGTGCAGAAGAAATTTCTGGTCCAGTGTATGACCCCTTGGCCTTGTCCGCTCATTAACTTCCTACCTGCTTCACTACTGCTGTGCTTATGCTTCCCAAGAAGTCCATATCTGCAGTCACTTTGAGAACAGGGGCTTGATTTTAGATTCTCACGATAAAAGATCTTGCTGCTGGCTGAAATTTCCACTGGCAACCAAAATGACCGAGCTGTCTGATATTTATCATCTGTAGTGAACTAATTATTAGAATGCAGCTAATCTTAGCTCCATAAGATGATTGAAAACACAATGTCTGAGTTTGAAGATTTAACAGCCCACCATACCATAACTAATTTACTGCTACGTAGCAAACATAATTGTTTATAAATATATTTAGCAGCGATGACAACATGGACAACATTTGTTTTCATCCTGACTGTGTGTCATTATGGCGAAATGTGTTCCCAGAGATGCGTGTGGTTGTTGGAGGTACTACAGATGTGTTTTGAGGACTTGGAGGAGTGTGGTAGAGATCAAATTAGGATAGATGAAGATTGATGCATGACTTCAATATTCATGGCTTAGGCCATCACTGTGGTGATGGGTGTTGCATCTGATCTTGTCATGACATTCTCTCTAGTATCATTTTAACCATGAGAAGAAAGAGGTCTTTTAGGATGAGGACTACCTGACACCAAACCTCTCACAAGAGCAGCAGCTCCTACAACACGTCACGTATCAGTGGAACTGAAACTTGATGTGTTGCACTGTCAACTGCTGTAACTCTGACTGTAATGTAGGACACAAATGTGTATAGGTAGTGCGTAGTTAGATTTCCTCAGGGGCCTCACGAAAAGTCTGTTTGGCTTCAGGTAATCTGTTGCTGAACAGAAGTGGCAAGACCTGTGCAGATAGATTTTCACCACGATGGCTGGGAAAAGGAAGGTTTTTCATCTTGCCTAGGAATCAGCAAACAGATGTTGACAAAGATGTTCAAGATACAAGTTCAAATTCGTTGATGTCCAACAGCTGCTGGAAAAAAAAGATGCACATTTAGCATCGCAATGCTTCACTTTGGAGCCATAATTCTGAGGTGCCGCGCTGATGGCTGGCTTAGTAGCTGACACACTGCTAATCAGGGCATTGCATTGAATTAATGACAGCAGTGCTAGCAATGTTGGAGTACATTTTAATGAATAGGTAATGGGACTAATGACTTTGACTTTTCATGTTTGTCTTCTACCCATATTTTAAACTGATAATTGGAATGGCAAATGGCTTGTTGGAAATACGGGAACATTGCATAATCTTCAGTATGATTTTCATGCAAGACACTGTTCTGGCAACAAATTTTGAACTCTGAATAAATACATGCAGACCATCTGACAGATGGTTCTAATCGTTATTTCCATTCTGCTAGGGCCTATAATAAATCTGAAGATGTGCAAACGTGAGTGTGTCGCTTAGTTTGGTGTCTTCAGTGAGAACTGGCTGATGACAGTCTGAAGTCAAATCTGAGGGGGCAGCAGTGAGTAGGTGGGTCTAATGATGTGCTGAATTTATTTCAAAATCAAAAATGTTGCTGTAAACCATGTAGTGGGGACTCACCATTGATTAAGGACTGACCGATCCATCGTCCAGGCCGATTATAGATCATAGATTTGACCAGCTCATTTTACCAGGTAGCACGTTGAATACATTTGACTTAAAGGTTTGTTTTTTCTTTTTTTACTGTTACAACTGGTTTTGACACATTATGTAGATTGGGTAGGTTTGGAGGGTTCATTTAAAAAAAAAAGACTCAAATTAAAAAGATATTTTACTCTGCAGGCAGTTACTGAAAAGGCCCCATGTGTTTGTTCATATGTATGTGTGTTGAGAGCGTAATGAAATGCACCGAGGTGAGAACCACAGGGAGTGGTGCTGCCACTTAAGAGTGTAGCACGAATTAAAGTACTTGTTCCCTTTTATGTGCCCAATGTTTTTCCACACTAAAGCCTTTTCTGCTAGAACTGAAGACATTTACCTCAGCAGTGAATAATGTGGCAATCATCCTCAGCTAGGACAAGTGGGAGGAAAGCTGAGAGCGTTACGGCACCTCCAGCCTTCAACAAAGCCTTCGTGAGCCACCAAAAGATCACCGCCACACTACACCAGGCACACGACATTCATCATCATTTGGGCTGACACATGTAAATAGCTTCTTCTAAAGCGCAGTTGTGTCCAAAATAAAACACAGCACATCAGGTGTTGCTGGATGATTCAGAGGTGTTTTCAAACTAACAAAGAGGCGTGGACGACTTCAAGAAACTAATGAAGACTTTTTCCTCGCAACTTAATCGGTAGCCTATTTTTATTTCTCCTTTTGTTAGCTTCATTTCCCTCATCCTTCTCTCAGATGTCATCTTTCGCCCGTCTCATCTTCATCTTTCATCTCCCCATTTCTTAAGCAATCGCCTGTTCCTCCTTCAACGCTCTTTATCTACATCCTCCATGGCTGGGAAAACTGTGCAAGATTTGTGTGTGTGTAGGTTGATGTATGAAAGAGTGTGTACGTTGCACAAATGGGGGAGTTGTTCTGCCTCCAAGTGCCTGAAAAGCAGATAGTGGCACTTTTTTGCCTCTCTCTCACTCTGTTTTTTTGGCAGATAGCTCGGGCTTCAGTTTTCATGGCTTTCATGTGGTTGCTAAGCAACGACAGGAAGACATCTCCAGCTAAACTGCGCAGCTCTTCACACCTCCACCCTCTGCTCTTCCTCTTCTTCTCCCCCGCTTTCCTCCCTGTCTCAGCTTCGTCCTGCTTGTCCTCCTACCTTGCTCATCTTCCTTCATCTGCTTTTTTTTCTTTACAAGTCATCTGTTCATACTTGTTTTCGTGTCTGTTCTCATCTGTCAACCATCCTGCCGCCTCGCCGCTGTCATCCTCTCAGTCCTGGTCTTGGCTCGGCTGCTGGCAAAGCGTACGGTATCCAAGGTCACTGGTATTGTGCTCTCAGTCTGACAAGTTGTGTGTGCGTGTGTGCGCGCATGTGCTTGTGTGCAAGCGTGTGTGTGATAGCTTTGAAAAAAAATGTCCCCACCCATAAACAATGCTGTATGCGCACGAGTGTCTACCTGGGGGTGACTGCTTATGTGTGTCGTTCTCCAAATTCTCTGTATGCACTTTCCTGTACATTTTTGTACGTTTGTGTGACTCTGTCTCTTTTGGTGTCCTCACTTCCATAACAGTCCCCTGAGGTCATACTGTACATTATAGGGACTGATATAGGAGCTCCGTCTGTCTGCAGTCACTTTATGCAGCGCACACTGGCCCTCAGATGACAGCGAGTGTGTGGGCAGAAGTATGTGTGGATTATTTTAAAGGATGCAAATGATTTTTGCGTAAAGGTCTACAAAGCCCAAATATTTATTTTTGTGATCATTCAGTCATATCCGTATGCATGTGTGCAACTTTTAGGTTACACAGTGAACACCAATGCAGTCCATGTAACCTCCTGTGAGAAAACACAGATAGATAAATAAACTTAATAGCCAATGACATCATATTTACTAAAAATATTTATTTAATAGAGTGTTTTCTATAGCATATTTTAAATGAACAGTGTGTTTAATTATAAAATACCATACGTAATCAGTGAAAACCCAGAGGATTGGCTCTGCTGCTCATGCCCATTCACACTTGCTCCCCCAAATTAAATTAGTCAAAGTCACTCCATTGCTTTCCATTGACAATGTTAGAGTTGTTACTATAACCTTTGACCATCTTGAGACACAAAATAAAGTGAAGTTCTTGTCCAGGCGGAAGTTCTTACTTGAAAAGAGGCTGGTGAGCAAGATGCAGGCAATCCAAAAGAGACACACTAGAGAAATACACATCTATTTAACTTTAGTGTTCTTTTATTTATTTAGTGGTATAGCAAGCATCTACACTACCTGACACTGAGACATTATCATTTTTTATCAGGTTAGCTTTTCTCTTTTTCTTTAAAAGACATACTCACAATCAAACTCACATTTTGCCAAATGTGGGCAAATATAAATACCCACGATAGGCTGGGCTGATATGTGTGTGTATATATATATCTCTGAAACCCCTAAGGGTGTTCTTGTTCTTGATGCCTGACAGTCCTTGGGGCCAAACCTGTCTTCGTCATTCAACTACAAGTACATTTTGTCTGTAATGCTGTCTAGTTGAAAAGTTAGCCCAACCTGTCCTGCATACTGCCTTCTGTCTTTTCTCTCTAATTGAGATGGTGCTGACTTGTTTTCTGTTGCTGCCTGTCACCTGCAGTGGTATGTGCTGCACAGTGCTGTTCATAAAGAGCAAACACCATTATTGGATAACACATCCAGCATTCAGATAATACTGATTAAGGTCAATATTGATCTGACAATATGTTAAAAAAAAAGAACATCCATCTTCTGTGTCACAAAGTCTTTCCTCTGATTTTCTGAACTTTAAGTGGTCTGCAATCATGTTGTCAGTGAAGCTACCACTCTGGTCTGGAGTCTTTGCAGCAATTTAAATTGGAAGGTGAGTCAGACAAGCAGCAGCTGTTAAACAGGAACAAAGAGAGATCGCATGAGAAAGGAAATTACAGCCAGATCAACCTAAAGCTACAAGTTTAGCAACAGCTTGCAAAAGGAAGACAGTAGCAGAAAAAGCTCCAACAATAGGACTGGACAAGTCACCAAAATACGAGTGGACTCTTGCATAGGGGTTCTATGTCATTTTGGTCATCCTGCAGTGTGTGACTAATAAATTTGATGAACTCAACCCTAACCCCCTTTAGCTGATGCTCAGTTTTCATGTACCTGCATGCTGGTTGTCTAATAGCAAAATTTAGGGGTGCTGTTCAGTAAAATATAACCAATAAACCACATCTCATCACTTCAGCTAACATTTGTTTTCACTTTTTCCTTATGAATTTATTTTAATATTCTGTTTTCTGCTCTGATGCTTACAGTTGTCCAGAAATGTCTTCTTTTGTGCGTCATACTAAAGTCTGATATCCAACTGGGATGTGTGTCAGGTTCCAAGCTGAAGAGCTGTTAGTCAAATTGAGCTATTTGACTTTAGAGGTTTTAGGGCATTACCTGGTATTGAGCTGGTCTTTAATGCAACATTTGTTTATTGGCTCCAGCTAATGAATGTTAATTTTGCTCCAAGTGTGGCTGGATGTGTAAATAGGCAACTAGCTAATTATAGTTCGCAATGTCATTATCATTTGTCATTGTTTCTGCTGCTGACTCAAGTGGCACATAGAGCTTTGGAGGTTCTATTTAATTATTTGTAAGCTGTAGCAACAGTTTGAATAAATTGAAAACATTAATACCAGTTATTAGAGCTAATTGTATCTCTTGATTTCTGTTGTGGTGTAAGATATTTCCCCATAACTGGCTGCAGATTGTGTAGGTCAGGTGAATGTGGCTGCTTCCTGCTTGTTGTAGAGTCAGTGGCGCATTAAAACCAAATGGAAAATACACACACACACAGGGATACACACATACACCCATGCACACACACAGATCTTGTGAAACCCATAATATTTTACTGTGAGCTCTTTAATCAAGCATAAAAGTTATATTAATTCACATCTACAGGAGGCTTCTCTGTCTGTATTAATGTATCTGTATTAATAAATTGTTATATTTTCATTACAGCTCCTATATTTGTACCAGAGTTATCGTTCATTTGCATGACAGCACTGTAAAGTTCAAATTCTTCAGCTGAACTCATTATTCCTCCTCCTTACTGGGCTGATAATCACATACGCTGCTCTGTTTTTAGTCCTCGCTGTCCCATAGATCGTCTCTCTGTTGTCATCATTAAGTCTGACTCCTTGGCATCAGCGAGCTGAGATCCTGCAGTCTCCCACACCGCTCATGTCTAACTCTCTAAGTGACACACAGACTTCCCCCTCTTTATTCATATTGCATTCATTGTCACAGTGTCTGAATGTCTGAAAACCAACAAGAAACATCCGATTAAAGATTTGGATGTGTTTGTGATTTATAATTTCCATCAAAATAAAGATGAATAAAGGAAGGCAGGTTTGTTTTTTTTTTATTATTATTATTTCATTTTAATATATATGCCTGTCCTCTAAGTGTTTTCCAGCGATTTTCTTGTAAATCTTGTAAAAGTTACCCCGATTTCTTCCACCATAGGCCTTAACTATCCAGTGGCATTTTCCAAGAAGATGTGCAATTCAAATTTTGTCTGTTGCTGAATGATTTCAATTTCAATTTAAATGGGAGCAGAGAAGGGATAAGAGTCATGATAATTGAAGGCGGCTGCATGAAAAATGGAATTTTGCCCGCCATCGGCAGACGGCTCTAATAGCCCACTTTGTGTGGGTTCCATTTTATTTCAGGATGTTTTACAGAAAATTTTGAGGCTAGACTTAACGTTTACATCTTATTGATAATGATTGGCATGTTATTCATAAGTGATGCAAAGAGATCAGCAGATTATTGGATGCAATCTTGTAAAATTTTTTAATTATTAATGTGTTATTATTTTTCTTGGGCTTTTTCTTCG
The DNA here is from genome assembly GCF_900963305.1 of Echeneis naucrates. NCBI lineage: Eukaryota > Metazoa > Chordata > Actinopteri > Carangiformes > Echeneidae > Echeneis > Echeneis naucrates. The sequence goes on from NC_042518.1 coordinate 14,144,297, forward strand.
GGAGATGGGTGACATGCAACATGCAGTTCACTTTCCAAGCCTGGATACTGCAATAACATGGTGTGCACACTAACCACTCGACTACCTGCACGACTATGAATAATTTATTAAATCTCTAATTGTAATTTTCTTTAGACATTCCCAGGGCGAGGGTGGGGTGTACTCTGGACAGGCCACTATTTCATCACAGGGCCAACACATCGGGACGCACAAGTGAGACCATAAACTCATTAGGAAAATGTTTGCTGAGCTAAATCAAATTCCAAATAGACATCGAGAAAATCTGCTTTGTTTTTAAAACCGGTGGAGTTGCCCCCTGATGTCATTAGAAAAAAAACAAGTGTTGTTATTCCATCTGTTCTATGGTCTGTAGTCTTCACTTTTTGATCTGAAGTACTTTTTCAACATCACAATGCTCTCAACAAAAAGTACACTCAAGCAGTGAGAGTTGAAATATATATCAGGAAGTTATGAAGTCATTGTTATGAAGAAATCAAACAATCACCATTCTCACTGATAAGAGTCGCGGTTGTGTTCAGTTTGCCCTGAGGAAGTAGTGCTGCTTTGAGGTGGCATTATAACATATGATAACATTAATTGGTCGAACTGTCATTTTGAGTATATATAAATTCTAATCACGTACAGGACAATTAGGATGATCCAATCACAGTGATTCTTTTTCTCTCACGCTGCCCTGTGGAGCCAGAAATGCCCAATTAAGGTTTGACATTGTTGAAATTTACAGCAAAATTACTTAAAGCCAGCATTCTTCAGCAACCATTAATGAAATCATGTACTATATTTCCTTTCAGTTTTACATCAGTTTCTGTTGTGAAAATTGAGCTATCACTAACTTTCCCCAGATTTTACAAACCCAAATGGAAAATGTCATACAGAATAACTGATTTAATTTGGGTGTAACATGTCTGGACATTGCAGCTTTGCATTATGAAGATCATCTTGTTATTTAGCATTCAGATTATAGGCCTGTCATCTTTCTATGATAGAAATATTCTTGAATATTTCATCATGTTATTTTAGAGAAAACGCAGCTTCCAAATATGTTGCTAAAGTCCAAAGAGCTGATAGATTAAATCCAAAGAAAACATTTAGTTGTGATTAATTTAATGTCATGAGCACCATTGTACATGAATCAGGTTTAGGTCACAGTTTCGAACCTGCTGTACTGTTATTAAACTAAGTATTTAGAATTGAATCAATTGAACCAGGTGAGTGTTTTATCGTGTAGCAAATGTAACATGAAACAGCTCTTTCAAAGAAACTGGAGAGACCAGAAAGACCTGGGGGCGGGGGGGTGTTCAGCTTCACATGTTTCACCTCAACCCTTTACTGCTTGAATGACATTTTCTGTCTAAAAGACTCATTCTTTATCTGCCATTTTCATTCTGTTCTTTCAAGGTTGCAAATCACTGAAGTTAGAGAGCTAAAATGTTTCCAAATTTTCACAATAAATATATGATGTATTTGTGCATTGTAAAATATAATTACAGGGACTTTTTATGCTAAGGGGGAGAGCTCTACTCATGTGCGTAGAGAGAAATGTTCATCACCCACACACATAATAAATGTCACACCCAGCCCAGTCTAAACCGGCTCCACCAGTTCCATAGGATCACACTCCCTGTTTCATTGTGTTGTCCCAAAACATTATATACAATATATACTCACTAACTGAGATCACAGTATTACATACCTGCTACTTCCCAGTTTGAAAAACAGATATCCACACTGCATTCCAAATTATAATGCAAATTGGATTTAAGTGTCATAAACATTTAATCTTTTGTTTTTAAATTAAACTCGTGGATGTTATAGTGTCTGAGGGCTCTTTGGATTAGTAAAATAAATCTCAGACACGTGTGATTATTAGTTTCCCAGGTGAGCCCAATTAAAGGAAAACTACTTAAGAAGGACGATCCCCATTATTAAGCAGGCCACAGGCATCAATCAATATGGGAAAGAAAAATAATCTCTCCGCTGACGAAAAGCATCAAATGGTGCAAAGCCTTGGACAAGGTATGAAAACATTAGATATTCCACGAAAACTTGAGTGTGATCACCGTGCTGTGAAGAGGTTTGTGGCTGATTCAGACAGATGGGCAGACGAGTTTGTGCAGATAAAAGTATAATGAGGAATGTTTCTGCCAGACAAATTAATCGGATTAAGAGGGCAGCTGCTAAAATGCCATTACAAAGCAGCAAACAGTTATTTGAAACTGCTGGTGCCGCTGGCATCCTGCGAAACCTGAAGGTGTAGGATCCTCCACAAGGTTGCAGTTGTGCATAAACCTACGATTCAACCGGCCCTACCTATTTTTTTTTATTTTTTTATATATTTTAAAATGATGGTGTAGTAGTGTGGATGCGAATAGTGACTTTTTATCACTATTAGGTTAAATGATGATCTTACTGAAGGACTCCATCAGGTAGCTGTAAATATCCCCATTCAGTGGGATCATTTCTCCATAAAAATGAAGGCGAGGGACGGTGAGAAAGCGTTTTTCATTGGTTTTCCAGTACAGCTAGTGTGTTAAAATAATCATCTGACATGTTGAATTAATGTTTTAGGTGAACTACTGGGCAGTGTTGTTTATATTTTGCCGCCGATTGTTTTCCCTCTGGTGGGCGTGGCTGTCGGAGTATGACGATTAGCTCTCTGTCCAATTGCAGAATGCCTTGAGGAGGATTTTCCTTCAGTCTGGCATGGATATTGACTCATACTCATAAATTGCTATATCCGTACCGGGTACTCGTAGCAAAATCATCTTCATGCATTACAATGCACCATGCTGCAAAGAATACCTCTGTGTCATTGGCTGCAGTTGAGCATAAAAGGATAGAAACTCATGGAGGGGCCCTTATCCTCCACTGACCTATTGAGAACCTTTGGAATATCCTCAAGCAAAAGAGCTATTATTTTTGAAGAAAATACTGTTATCATTGGGAGGGATGTTCCATAAAATTGGAATTATATAACGGTTGATGACTTGAGAATTATACTGACTGTTTACATTGACTATTTAGGAAAATCTGAGAAAAGCATGACTTGCATGATAATTTGGAAATAAATTTTCAGTTACATAGCAGATTCTACTTTTGTAGTGTCTCTTGAGTCAATTTTGCTGAAAACATTTTATGCAGCCTCTTCTAGTGTACAGTTTTGCTCTGTATCTTTTTCAGTTGCAAACACAAAAAAGTACTTACCTAAAGTTATCTCTTCAGAGTGTATGTAGGTGGGATGGTGGGAGTTGTGGGATAACTTGCCTTTTTGGTTTCCTTGCTCATCTCTGGGGTCAAATGTCAGGGTTGAATGACAAGCAGTCAGCCTACTCGCCTGCCAACCAACCCTGAAATCCTCTATTCTCCAGTCCAAAAGAAGTATAAAGCGAGGTTTTTGGGAACATTCTTCTAACTGTGATCTGGATCCATAAAACACTTTCTATGGATGACATTTCTTTTCATCATAGACCTTCTGTATTTTTTTATTTTTGGAATCCCATTGCTCTTATGGGACATCCATCCATCTATCAACTGTACAATTTATCCTCATCTCTCAAAGAGGGGCGGACTTTAATGAACAAGTATTAACCCTAACCCTTGCTTTACTGCCCTTGCACAATTTGTCAATCAAATATTAAAGAATAATCCACCCTTGACTTTTCCAGCTCGGGTTGGGGTGAGCAGTTTGGTGTTTATTCTACGCAGTGTGTGGTCTTCAAGCGAGCTCGCTGACAGCCATGCTAGCAGCTGTGAGAGAATATTGTAACTCAGAGATGCATTGAGCTAACTGCTAACATGGTTTGTATGTATCTATCTATCAGTAGATACAAATACGCACATGCACGAGCACACACACAAGACTTGTCAGGACAGTTGAGTAATTGTTGTTTTCCCAGTTTCTGTGTAGCTTACATTCATTCATCTACACTCACACTCAGATCTACGGACAATTTAGAGTCACCAGTTAACCCAAACATGCATGTCTTTGGTGGGAGGAAACCCACGCAAGCATGAGGAGAACATGGAAACTCTGCACAGAAAGGCCCCAGGCTGGGAATCAAACCCACGACTTTCTTGCTGTGAGGCAACAGCGCTAACCACTATGCCGCCATGCTACCCACTCATCAGTGCCTTAATTTAGAGGAAGAGGACTAATTTTAGGAGAAATGAGAATGAGATGCCTCAGAGAGCCTGGAATCAGGTCCTGGATCTGGATGCATCCATCATCCCTAAGAGGTCTGAGCTGCCAGGTCACCATCTTCCTTTTCTTCTTGATTTTTTTTTTTTTTTTTTTTTTTCCCCCCCTCACCTTCGCTCCCTTTCCAACGGCCAAGCAGTTGTTAATTTTGGTGACAGCTGGCCTTTTATTTTGCAGCTAATTTGCCAGCCAACCAACCATCAGCTGATGGCTTCTTTTACAAACTGACACTCGCACTGCATTTCTGGTACTCCAGTGATAACAGCCTTTACTGTAAATCTTTCAGTGTGACTGATGGGAGTGGGAAGTCATTTCCCTCCAGTTACAGAACGATGCATATTGTATGAAATTGCTCTTCTCATTGCCTCTCTCTCCCCGTTCTGTTTTCCTCATGAGATTACTCTTGATGTCTCTTTGTTGGTTCCTCATGTCTGTTAATTAGACTCACTGCTGAAGTCTCCCTGGGAGATGTATGTGTTGAAGGAAGTAGACACCAGTGGTGTATGTGTTGTTTGTAGTAGTAGTTAATATATGACAGAGGCATATATGTGTAAATCTTGCAGTGCAAATCACAATACAGTTACCAAGGAAACACACTGAGTTGAGGTTTTTACAGCATGAACTGAATGAATTGCTGAAGGAGCCTAAAGGCGTCTTGGTAAAATGACATTTGTTTTTGGAAAGTCAGTCTCTCGAGCACAAGCAGCCACACAGTAACCTCAGAGGTCCATTTTCTCTTCATCCATTCATGGTTGTAGGTGTTGGATTTATAGATCCATAGACTTTTATGTCTATATTCCAATGACAGTAAGTGGCAGAGAGGCTGAATGAAATGGGGAGAGAAAGAGGGGAATGACATGTCACATAGTTCCCCCAGTCATATTTGAACCCAGGACGCTGCAACATGCCATGCGCAGTAACCACTTGACCACCTGTGCTGCCAACAGAGAATATTTTCTAAAAGTATGTATGTAAATACATGAAAATGTATGACTGGGTGTAAACTCAGTTTGATTGAATATGCGCGTTTTGCTAGAGTGTGTGAGGGCAGGTTTGTTGTGAGTGTAGGAGTTGTATCTGCACGTCCTTTTCACAATTACTGATTGGACAAGTGCCATCAGCCCGCAGAGTGAAGGGTGCTTGAGGCTGGACAGGACAGGCTTTGAATCACACAGTTGTTTTGGTAGCTACCACGCACAAGATAATGGAACCTCCACCTGTGTGTGTGTGTGTGTGTGTGTGTGTGTGTGTGTGTGTGTGTGTGTGTGTGTGTGTGTGTGTGTGTGTGTGTCTTCAGCAGGAACCAAACCTGCCCCAATGAAAGACACACACAGAATTATGGTTGTCTCTCGAAAACCCAATCCAAGAGCAGCTTGCACAGATGGATAGAGATTAACAAGAAGTGTGCGTTTGTATTTGCATTCAAATATGGGCTGCCAACAATAGATTTTCCAGCCAGCGACTGCTTTGCATACCGAACAAGTACTGTAGCTTTTTGTTATTGCTTCTGTCTGATTACTTTCTTCTATCATCACTGCAGTGCCATTATGACATTTGCGGGATTGGAGCAGCATTGCACACTCTGGCTTTATTTTTAGTTGGGTGCATGAATCACTTTTCTTGTGCAACATGTCTATGAACACATTTACTTGGCACCTAAGTAATCCCTCTTTCGTGTGCATGTAATAGCAAACGCCATTACAGAGGTAATGCAGATTAACACATGTGATTAGGGGGTTCTTTATGAAGTGCTCTGCCACACCCCCTGTGGGGTATTTCTAACAACTCTTACCGCTCTGTAAGTGCTTACAGAACCCTGAACCCTTCAGGCTGTCCTCAAGGCACCTATAGGGCAATTAAGACCTTCATGAAAAAAAGTATTATACATTTGAATGAAAGCGGCCTGTTGCTACTCTTGTTGTAGCTAAACCTCTGTACCTACCTACCCGGCTGTTGTTATAAAATGAGCTCAGAGTTGAGTGTCGCTGCATTGAGTGTGGTGTAGTAGCACCATGCTGGACAGGTGACATGTCTGAAAAACCTCAGGTTCACCCTATGGGTGTGTTTATATGAAAACCAATTGAAGCTAGAGCTGACAAATACCTGTTTCCACTGCAGTCATATCACCCAGGCCTGAATGCTGATCAGAACCTTTCGTGTCGCTATCAACATTTCACATTGCTGCTGCCTGGTTGCCATTACAGAAGAAGGGCATGCTTTGGAAGGAGCTTTGTTCTTTCTGCTGTAGCAACATTAAACAGGCTACCTCGGTGGATGAGGGCATATATTTATCATTTATGTCTAGGACCCCCCCCCCCCCCACCACCACCACCACCAATTTGAAGGAGTGGCAGCCCACTACTCCTAAATGAATGTAGGAGAAACACTGATATGTATTGGGTTCTGTGTTGTTTGGCCATTGCCAATGTGTGTTTCATTTATTTGTTTGTGTTCGCTATATAGTCAAGCCATGAAAACAAATGTCCCTTGGAACTACTAATTACATGTCTATCTATCTATCTAACAAAAGCCACATTACCAGCTGATAGCAGCTCTTTTGGCCAGTGGGACAGGGGCTATAGATACTTAAACATATTACTGGGGCTGTGTGCTGTGTCAGTATTGGCCTTTTTGCTCAAAGTTCTCAAAGAACGAAACTTCCCACTGAGTTGGTGTTATGGACTGTTTCAGCTCACATGTAAAAGCTGTATAATTGTTGGAGACTAAAACTTCTTTGTAGCAAACAACAGACTCTGTTTCTCAGAATGCTGCAATGACTTCTGTGACTCTCAGACTTTTCCTCCAGCACCACCGTTTGTGGTTTAGAGTGAAATATCTTGTTAACTTTCAGGTGTATTTCCACATTTCAGTGGATTATAATTTGCAACACATATTCACCAACTGTGGACCTCTTACCACCTGCCAGCTCAGATCTGCTCAATGCTTGAAGGTCCTAATTGGACAAATTAGCGTAGCACCACATATACCACTTCTCCAACTGAGCAGGACAAGATCCAGTCTCCAGCTATAGTCCAAAGCAATGTCTGTCAACAGGACATTGGACCTGACTGCTGGCAGGATTACCTAAAGGAGTATGAGTCATGGCTAGCTGGCCATATCACCTCTTCCAGTCACGCAATGTGAACTCAATAAAAATAAAAAAAAAAAGAAGATAGCAAGTAAGCAGGCAAATATCCAAAAGAAACATTAAAGTGGTAGAAAAATACACAGCTTCCAGTCACAGATTGATTTTGTAACTACTTGCACAGTGTGTATGGTGGTGGTGAGGTCTCAACATCAGGAAATTGCTAATATGGTAATTTTGAACCTATTTTGCAGGAGAACTTTTGGAGTTGATAAGGATGGTGCTGTGCTGTGATCTTTTTCTAAGATGTCATTGTTTTTGCTTTTCCACAGGTGAAGGCCCTAGAGAAAACTACTTGTACATGTTGAGAGGCAGCACTACGACTTTTTCAGATGGACTTTATCAAACCAGGAATTATCTCCTTTTTCAAAAGGCGCAAGATGGAAAAATAAACCCAAGATTAAAACAGCACAGTTTTACCTCCCATCATCTTCTCCTCTCCCTCTGATCCACTGAGAGAGAACCTCTTCAGCTGTCTACCTCCCAGAGAAACAGTAAAGGAAAAAAAAAAACAACACTTAATTGTCATCAGCTCCTCTTTTTCTTCTCTTTGTGCAGCATTTCTCCATTTACCTCAGGGACCGTCTCCCACTGCCTACCTCCTCCACCGAAACAGCAATCCCAGTGACTGGAACACATGTGACAACCTTTATTGCCTCTCAAGCTCTCCCCACTGAAACAGTGATGACCAGCAATGACTGTGGACCTCTTACCACCTGCCAGCTCAGACCTGCTCACTGCCTGAATTATTCTGATCCACTCCTGTAGCCTGGATCCTGGGCTCATTTTCCACTGGAAGGAAAAGCAGTTACACACTCACAATATCCTCACCCGTTTGGCAACTATATACCTCAGCAGACACAGTTTCTAGATATGCACTCAGTTAAGGAAACAGGAACGTTTCAGTGACAGCTTTCACTACCCTGGTGCTCATGTGTTTCCTGGCCTGGTACTTCAATCTACCCAACTCACTGCAGCATCTTCCATTTGCCTTAGAGGCAGGCGTATAGCAACAGTCACCAAGGAGGCCTCCAGAGAAGAGAGACAGACTCACAAGTACCTCTTGGCAGGCAACTTCACTTCATTTGCTCCACAGCAAAGCCACATCATATACGAGCCATCAGCATTTGCCCTAGAAGCCTTCAGACAGAAGTCACAGAAAAAGCCCCCCTGCCCCCGATCTCCTGCCTCTAGTTTTCTTCTCATCCTCAGCAGGAGAGAACCTGCCGTCCTCATCAGCTTCAGTAGAGGGAACGAATACATAACTTTCTGTCGGATTGAACTCAGACTACTGTAAACCAAGAAAGGCAGACGAGTAAACACTGACACAGATCTTTTCAGTGTGGCGAAAAGCAGGGGTGAAGTTGAGAGTGAAGAGAAGAATGCACCGGTGAGTCTTATTTTCTTCCTTCCTCTGCTTGTTTGTCACACTGCCTTCTCTCCAGGCTAAGGTGTAAATAACGTATCGATATTACAGTTGGGATGCTCACTTGTTCCCATCACTTTTCCATTTCATGCTAACAGCAAAAGACAATGTATTAAGAGAGACTGTGCAGGAAAGTTCATTAACTGCATGTCAGCAATGAAACCTCAAACACACTTCAAAGCAACCTATCAGAGTGATATGAACATGTAGAAACTAATATTTTGAAATGATGAGTCATGTGGTTTTTCTGAGGGGTTTGGTTTGATGTTGAAGTCATATCCCATTAATGGTTGGCCGTTGGTTCTTATTCCCTGCTACACTGTGGCTAATTGGGAGTGGGTGCGACTGTTTCTGTAAGCTAGTTGTTTTGGGCCTTTCAGATAAAACTTTGCTCTGGAACCCATTATTTCCAGTGAGTTCAGCAAGCTCACATAAGTGCACCAGTTTAAACTTCGACCACTTAACACTGTGACAAACACCCGCTGCTCAGATGAAATGAGGCTGCCAGCCAGGCATGGACAATAAGCAGAAAGTAGACCTGAAAACCAGTCTCTGTGGAAACCAAGCTCCTTCAAATGAATAAATCCCCCATGTAGTGCTCTGCACTTTAGGGCATCTTCAGTTTCATACCTGTTTCTGTCCTTCCTCTGAGGACCAGGAAGCTGTCAGTGCTTGATTCATAGCATTGACAGCTTCCTGTTTCATAGTGATGTGGCACAGCTGAAGTTTTGAACAATTGTTTGCTCTGTCTTCATTGATAGTGCGCTGAGCCAAGTGGCAAGTGTACCAAATCACTTTATTTCTGAAAACTGTTGAAGCAATTTAAGCACGTAAGATGCAAGTCCTGTAAATCTAACCAGACAAATCTAATTGCACCAAAAAAAAAAAAATATTTTGAAATGTAATGTTTCGGTCAACTGTTCAGTAAGAATATCAGAGCACCCAGCAGAGGAAAAAAAAAAGAAACAACATGACCTACACTTTGAAAATCCTCTCAGCATGAGGCCTTGTGTTCATTCGTTATGACCTGCACATTCCATGTGGAAGTGTCTTGCTCAGTAATTAGACCAATGTTGAGCTAACGAACAGCACAGTAATAGCTCTGTTCTTTGAAATGTGCTGATGTATTTCAGGACTGCGGTAATGTGGTGACACTGTGTTCCCTTCTTGACAAAGTGAGGAGACAAAAGACAAAATCAAGAGAGTGAGAAATTAGAGATGGAAAGTGGAGCTGGGAAAAGAGAGAGGGAGAAAATGATGGGAGTGTCGGACAAAGAGACAAAGGTACATACGGCTCCAACAACAACAACGTCCAAGCCTCACCTGAGACACCCCCCGTCCTCCCTCTCCCTACCCCAGTCATTCTGTTGGAGTCACTCCTTCATTTATAGTCTCCCCACATCATGGAGCCATAACTTGTTTGCGCCCTCTGCTTTGTTGCTGCTATGGCAACGCACTGCCGTCCTTTGCCACCTGTGCCTCAGATACACAGTAAGGTATGGAGTGCAGAACTAATCAGATCGGGTCTTGTTTGTGTAACACTATACTGTGTGTGGGTGTGGGTGTGGGTGTCTGGTCCAGTTGTGTTTAGCACTATTGGCTTACCTGGATCAAAAACAAAGCTTAATGAAGACTCTGTATGTGGTCACATATTCGGTACAGTTGTTTTGATCCACTGAAGGGCACAAGAGACCTGCTCTGTCGGCCTCATGGTGTTACTCTATCTTTTCTTTTTTTTTTTTTATAGTAGAGAGACCGCAACTGCTGGCAAAGAATTCCTTGTGTGTGTCCACATACTTGGTGAATAAAACTGATTCTGACTCTGTTTCCTACCAAAATGGAACAGCCAGCCAAAGCAAAAGGAGTCAGAATTAGCTTTGAAGCGCCAGATTCAATGCAGTGTTGTATAGCAGATAGCATCGGTTCCTAACATACACTATCTAACGGCACTTCACACAGTAAGGTTATTGCCATCGATTTCCACAGTGGACAAGCACAGCAGAGAGAGAAAAGCTCCTTTATATATTTCATATCATACTGCACGACTTTCAGTTCTCCTCAGGCAAAAGAAGTATGACTTCAGACATAGGTCCATTGAATTTATTTGGACTTCCTTGAGCTTTGACCCTTGCTTAGGCCTTGCACACCTTTCCATCCTTGGCTCTGAAAGGTAGCTATGCTTTGCAGCTTGACCCCGTCTGGCCCTGTCTTTCATCAACAATAAATCATCATAAAAACTAACTCAACTCACTTCTGGAAACTCTCCACGGTCAGGAGTGAATCAATGTCTCTTGGGGGGTCCAGCTTGTGCTCGATTCCTCAGATGTCTGAGAAACTGCAAACAGAAAAGGATCACAAGCAGCTCAGAGTGTCTGGATCAGCAGAGACTTGAATGAGGGGTCTGTTGTTGATGGTGGAAATAACTAGACCTGAGAGTGCTTCATGAGCTGCAATGTTTATGCGGCATCATGGAGTCAATTATTCAGTGGGCTACCCCAGTTTGCCCCTAGAAGCTCTCCATGTGAAAAGAATAAGTGGGGTTAAACTCTAAGAAGCGAGTTCTGTCCACTCAGACATCTCTGGATTGTGGGTGCTCATTGCTGCTTGGTTAGTCTGAGCTGATTTCTGGGGCCAATGCAATTTATTCCACAACTGCCTCTCAGCTATTTTGGTCCACAGATTGAAATGATTTGCTTCAGAGTGTTGGTGCAACTGGACGTGCCCGTGGACCTCTTAATCTTGATATGCGCTGCTCTAGTGCTCCTGCATGCAATGCCCAGAATTTGCTTTGAACACGTCCCCCTCTTGTGCACCGAGCAATATCTACCAAGGCACAACAACATCCACTCTTACATAGGATAATGGGGAAGACCTACTGATGCATTCAAGTGGCAGGTCTGCTATGGTTTACAGCCCGCTTCAACATGTTTAGGTCCAATTAAGGAACACGTCACCTTTCTGTGCAGAGGAATCAAACAACCCCTTGATTTGGTCAATTTTCCAACAACAAAAAAAAGCTTTCCCTTAAAGGCTATGAATGGTTTTTGGTTTCATGTTCATTGTCCAGGGCTTAGGCAAGTGGAGATGGAGCACTGGTTGTTGGGAAAATGGCACCTTAAAGTGCAGCAGAGCAGCCTTGTTTTTTCTCATCCGATGCCATCCTCTGGAAAATGATATTTAATTGATGTGTAAGCTTTTTGTCATTTTCGGTGGGCTGGCTTGGTAACTGTGATTGTGGTTACATTCTTTAACGCTTTAAAGGTTGGATCTGTGACCTCCTACTGGTGTTGTGTCATATTCTGTTCTTTAGGTTGTACTTTTATAATGGCTCAAGCCTTGATATTGATTTAATTGTTTTTTTCACAAAGGGCAATTTGAACTCGTGACACCGCATGCTGTCTTTCAGTAATTGACTGGAACATACCTGCTAAAACATGCATGATATCATTTCATTCTAAAATGAATCAGACAAGAAAAAAAGTCTGTTTTGGGTGCCTTTGCAAAATTAAAGCATAGGCAAGTTCAATGCACTGTATCCTTTTGCCACTGGACCATTGCCAACACTGGCTCTCTGTGTGTTGTTGTTGGTGTGGGTGTTTTGGAATTATAATTTTTTTTTTTGTTACTGTGCATTATGCAACAAAGAACGTCCATTGTGTCAGTGCCCTATCATGGCCTAGCTAGTCTAAAAAGTATACTTTTCTTGTATTTACATATTTATCCAGCTCAGGCGAGCAAACTTTTTTTTTTTTTATTAAAGGTATGTCAAATGAATTTGTGTTGTCAGAAAATGTATGTTTTTCATTACTTTTTTTTCATGTCACCAGATTAAGAATGTAATCCTGCCATTGTAGCTTTAGTTGAATATAATTTAAGAGTACTGTGGAAATTTATCATCCTCAAGTTAAAGTGAGGATATTTAGAAAAACGATTCAATTAATTTTGTTTATTTTGTCAGATAACTTCATGCAAAGAGCAGTGAGTTTAGCAATGCGCTGCACAAAACTCAACCAAAGCATTAATTATTTACGTTTACTAATCAGAGCATTGACAATAATCAGGAGGATGAGGCAGGAACAGCAGTTCATAGTTTTTACTTTACTAAATAGTTCTCTCTCTTTCTCTTTTTCTCACTCACAGACACACACACACACACACACACACACACACACACAAAACACAACAGGAAAGAAAGTGAGGTATTAAGTCAATCAAAAATCTGTGTTCTGTAATCATGGCGCAGTACCTAACAGCTCATTTGTTTGTGTGTGTGTGTGTGTGTGTGTGTCTGTGTGTGTGCACACACATACTACCAAGTTAATGCATTGATGGGGGAACCAGTCTAACATTATCTGGATGTTGCACAGATGTAATTACTGGCGACTAAGCTGATGATTGTTGATCACAGAGATAAATTACCTGCAGCCAAACAGAAAAACCGAGAATCTGCCTTTAAAACAGCACAAAGTCTGTTTTCCACTGAAGCAGATATAAAAGGTACTTGGCAGAAATTGTTGAACCTGCAGTATTCAACATCTGCAACAGATTCCGTGATTTAACATGAGTTCGTAAACTGGTGATAAAAAGTCTATTTGTGTTTGTGGATATTTCTCTACTAGCATTACTACCATGTTTGAATCCTTTTGCAAGACGGACTAAGGTTTGTCAGGTTGTGCTGGAAAAATCTGTACACAACCTCTTTCAAGTTATCCACTCTGTTGGATTAGATTTTCTACAATAGGACTCTGCAGCTCTCCAATTCCCCAAAGTCAGCACTGTCAAAACAGTTTCCTATTGATCAATGGTTCAAATTCACAGGCTAGGGTTAACTACAGTTCAAATTAAGCTCAGCTTTATAGTCATTCGTCACATAAAGATACATGCCTGAACAAAAATGTTGTTTCTTGCAGACAACAAAGCATACACAAGATACAATCGTATGTGCAATATACAATTAACACGCAATTAAATGGATTTTCATATCCTCTTTGCCATGTTGTTCCTTGTTAGTTTGGTTTTCCTGGTAATGGCAGTGAGAAGTGTCTGTTTTCGTGAAAATCAAAAAACACATAAAAATGGAGGTAGAAGATATCTGTTGCATAGAACAACGCATTTTCTGCACATAAAAGAACCCATTTAGTTCACAGCTATGAGATGTAAAAAAAAAAAAAAATGTTCAGATGTTCTGAAAATATAATTTCATATCAAATGAGTGGGGATGCGGAGAAAATGGCACTGAATGACAAACTATAAAGGTTGGCAGCAAAAAACACATCTGAAATAGAGCTTGGACAGTTTATCACTACAAAATAAACATCTCTCCTCTGTTTTCATGGAAATTGCCTCCCATGAACTGCGCTAGAGAAGAAGAGTAAACATCGGTGAGGCTACAAGGTATGCATTTAGAATATTATGGAGACTTTACTCTTTACAGTGAAGTCGATCTCAGCACTTTTCCATAAGAACACTGACAGGTGCCATTGATTGAGCCAATCAATAGTGCTGGTCAAACAATAAATTATTTACTTTTTTTGTCGTATTTGTTGTGATGCCAACAGTCTAAAGTTTAAAAAAAACAAAAAAAAAAAACATGTAAAGTGTTGCTGAGAAGCATTTTGTAGATCGGATGCATTATACAACCCGCATCAGTGTCAGGGATTTGAGTTTCGGTCCAGGAAACGACTTTACTTGACAACTACCTCAAAAGCTCACAGTAGCAGTGCTTGTGTGAAAGACGGCTCTCAATCCGTCTCAATCTATTTAAAAGTCTGTTGCGTTGGCAGTGATATAGCAGCCTGTCTCCGTCCGTAGCAGGTAGCAGCGTCGCTTTTTAGTTTTTGAAGCACCCAGTTTGTGATTGTGCTCTGTACTCTGTCAATCACACCGTAGCCACACCCTAATACATCCCCTGCTTTATGACCTATTTTCCTCCAAATAGGACCATCATTTCAAAGCAACATCATGTTTTAATGAAGTCTTGAAACTACAAACTAATCAAGACCAGAGACTTCAGATCTTATTGAGCTCAAGTGAGAAGTTTTACCGTAGACATCTGTCTTCTTTTTACCACCAGTGTTGACCCTGATGTTCATCAGATAGAATGAAGTTTTAAGGCTCTTCAGCACTTGTTTTATTTACAGACCTGGAGTCTATGTACACTTAAAGACACAGGCATTTGTGATGTCTTCATGTAATCCTCAAAGGCTTTTTGTTTAAATATTGGATGAGATTTTCAATTCAATGGATAAAACAAATTTAAAGTGACGTTTTTCTTGGCCAGATCCTATATCGCCCTCCGGGCCAGGTGGTGTTGTGTTCTCTGGATACAGTACATACGCTGAATTTCATAAGTCATGTGAGAGGACATGTGGAGAGATTCTTCATGGAGGGGGTGACATGAGGCCAAGGAATCCTCCCCAACCTGTCTCGTCTGTCACTGAAATCCCTTGGTTCAAAGAAAGGGCTCTCCAAACTTGTCACACATGTCTGCACACAACATGAATCAAGCGCACAGGTCACATTCTTTTCTTCTCTCTCTGCAGTTCTCTTTCCTTTTGACTCTCACTCTTCGTTTCCTTCCTTCAGTCACTGTCATTCTATTTTGGTCTCTCTTTCTCACCTGCCTCTCAGCCTTCCTGTGTCTGTTGACTGTGCCATTCCCTGTTTCACATCCTCTCGCTTCACTTTCTCTGACCTACTTTGTTGTCCCTCAGTGTTGCCTTCATCCTCTCAGCTCTCATACTGGTCTTTCTCTTCAGCTCACATTATGATCTGTCGCTGTGTTAGCCTGAAATAGCTAACACTAGTATCATTTGTGGAATGCAGCTGCACTCAATTTCTCAGCCAGTAATGGGAAAATGTCACAACATGAGCGTTATGACCGATGTTAACAAGTGAAAGGACTCGCACTGAGTTCTGTGTAAAGGGCAGAATGTCAGTCTTGTGAAGATCGGTGCTGCATAGATAAGATGGCACAGGTTTTTTTTTTATTCAGGCTTTTATTTGACCCCAACGATCCACTCAGAGTAAATATTTCCCTCCACCAGTCACGGTGTGTTCATCAGCCACAACCCATGACAGGCCTGCTGCTGAACTCGCACAGGGTACTGCCCAAGTCATTCCCATTGCATCTTCAGCTCTTAGCACATTATCACTACCTCCAACCTCCTCAGTATTGTAGAAAAACATGTGCATCCTGCATTCTGGCATCGTGTTGGTAAGTAATGGTTTTTGTGACATCCATGACCTGACCTATATTAGGTCCATGCTCCATGTGGGCATCTTAAAGCACATCCACTATGTTCAATTCCTCTTATTATTAGCACTATTAATATCATTACACTCTAAAGAACAAAAACTGTCTTCCTTTAATGTGTCCTTTAGATGTGATTAGGTGAAAGGTCTTCTAGTGTTTGGCAGACATTAGGTTTCAATTAAGCACGCTCTTTGATCCTGGGGGAAACTGTAGGCCATCTGCACAGCAGTGACACTGATAACAGAGCTGAATATTTAAAACTGTTTCAAATATTCAGTATGTTGTAGAGAACCAAACAAACCATTGAACATGAAGTCATAACACAGAGGAAAAAAAACCTAAAAATTGCTTTCTTACATATTCATGAGCCAACAGATGTTTGCAGTTTACTAGCTCCACATCTGCAGGGCTCTGAGAGACCATATATACTAGATATGTAAATGATATGACAAAAAGTAGGAATCTGTTTCAATATTATTGAATATTGAAGAAAATCATTATGATCAAATGAGAAAGCAGTCATTCTCAATGAAAAATATACTGGACCTTTATATTATTGAAATTAGCTGGAACAGTTTCAACTGGAACAGGTGGCCATGTTTTCACATCAGTGTATTTAATTACATGAAAGTACCAACTCCACTGTGTAAAATTCAGTCCTATAAGTAGACACTAAGACATTCATAACCACAAACCATATTTTTAAAATACTGATCTATAGTATATAAGATGTCCTCATTAAAATATATAAATGTACATGTAAAATTGGATTTCTTGTGTGCCTTTTTTTTTTTTTTTTTTTTTTTTTTTAACTTAAATTTGTATCTGTAAAATTAGAGGGATGTTTGATAAACGTAGTGGAGTAAAATGGACAAATCCCACTAAAATGCGTTTTAGTAGGCATGAAGCAGGATAAAAAACAAGTTAAAATAAGATAACTATGTAGTGATATTGCATCAGTGTTCCAGATTTTGCAGCCTTAAAGCAGTTTGGGAGGAACAGCGCAGTTTGATGAGGTGCTTTACATCCAATTGAAAAGTTTTTTGTAATGTTATGCATCTCGTGGTGCCCATGGAAATGAATATTTCTGTCGGGTAAAGATGAGAGTAATTGTGGAGCTGTCCATTTTCACCCTTCTGTTAAATGCAGAAGGCCCTTCACAGCCGTGCAGGATGACTTTCCATGATGAGGGCCTGCTGGAGGGATTGTTGGGTTTGTTGGGAAAGGGCTCTGAAAACAGCGACATAGGCAGGGTTGGGTTGATCAAGTGTGTAACCCCGTCTCTTCATGAAGCTTTCCTCAGCTCTCAGGCCTGTGATGTGTTGTGTTAGCAGACACAGGAGCAGATGTTGGCCTAACTTCAGCGCTCTGATCTCTTCATGTCTGTATTAAAGGCCCAGTTGTTGTCAAAGTGCAGTCTGATGTCTGCTGTGTCTTTTGATTTTAGTTTCTCCGTAGTAGCAAAAGACCATGTTAGCCTGCTTGATTTTGCTGTTGTCATTGACATCTTCGGTGTGAGCATTCATACAGCTTTCGCTCTCATCTGTCAGGATGTCAGTCAAAAGAGGTGCCATTTACCTGTTTAAAGCTAAGATGGCACATATGTGCAGACGTGTGACACGTTTGGAGAGTTCCCTCTTTGAACCAAGTGATTTCACTGAATACTTTTTGTGCTGCCCCTTTCCCATTTTTGTGAATGCAATATTTCATTAACACCTTGAAGGACTATATCCAAATCCGCACCATTATTTTTTCAAGCATCACAAACTCAGAGATTAGCGGTTTCTACTCACTTTACCTTGACTGGTGTTCCTCGCTGCATCATGATCACAGTACAATTTCCTATGTGGACTTTTGTGTTAAGGCAGTAAATAATTGATTTCTGCAACATTGTGAAATTAGGCTATGACAAATTGTGTGGTACCAGATCAGTGCATAGACCTTTAATCTTAATGAACATATATGTTTTCATTATAATCACATCCTACGTCGCCATTGTTCTATTGTTAGTCTGATCGGTATTCTGTCTATGCTTTTGTGTCTTTAGCAGTTTAAGTTGCTGGGAAAAGTTAAATAAAGGGCGGATGAGAGAGAAGCAAACGTTATTAAACAGAACCCAGCATACATCTGGACTCTGCCAGGGCCAGCGAGGGATTCAAGTTGGCTCAAGGGTTATTCCTCAATTCCTATACTCACTGCATTTCCAGAATGGCTTAATGTGATACTATCAGATGTTGGATTGGATTGTTGCAGAGCTGAGAGAGGAATTATATAAGGAAAGGATTAGGGGAACGGGGGGTCAGAGGGAGGGGAGCAGGACTCAAAGTTATTAAGTCCGACCAGTGACAGAATAGTTTCTATGTCCTTGGGGTCATAAAGTTGTTTATTGTTGGGGAAATAAACTTCTAAAGATTGTGGCGGAGATATAAGATAGAAGCACAACAGCATGAAGCTTTCTCTCCTCTAACACCAATAGCTGTTGAGGAAGTGGCAACTCTTTTTTCTTTGTTTGTTTAGTTTAGGTTTTTTTGTTTTTTGTTTTGATAATGAGTAATAAAAAAGTAGAACATTTATGCAGCTTCAAGTACAGAGAAAGTGCCATTTGCTTCACTTGAAAGTCATGAAAATATATTAAAAACAATAATGTAGAACAAAACTCATTCACCAGAATGAACAATAAATAAATCATATATATATATATGAATAAAAATAAACTATAAATAAAGTTAATTGAAACAGTAAGTAGATGTAACTCAATACCTGTAGATCCCCCTTATGGAGTGAGGTGAGATGTGAAACACCCACACAGATACACACACAGACACTTTATGTTTGTGCATAGCTCTGCCTTGAAAAAGCAATCCTGATGTCAATGAGGCTCCCCGTTTTAATCAAGATGTCATAATAATATTATTAATAATGCAGAACTCCCCCAGTGTGAGCTGGCATTGGCTCCAGCCCCCCCCCCCCGTGACCTGGAAACGGAAAACCAGTTGAGGATGAATTAATGAATTTTCCGGTGCAAGGGCTAAAGTTGTTGTGGGATGTATTGATTTAATACAGACTGTTAAATGTATGTATATATGATATAACATAAATCCATCCATCCATTGTCCACTACTGCTAATAATAATTTCACAGAAAACCCCTCTCATTGATATGTAAAGTGTACCGTCTAATTGATCTAACATGCATGTGTTTGGACTGTGGAAGGAAGTTGCAGTACCTGAATGGACAAACAGACCATCAAACTGCTGCTCAAGTGTTGAGCACAACATGAAAGGACATAAAGATTTTTTTCTGAGAGATGACATTTAAAAGTATAAAAGAAGCAAAGTGTAAAAGCGACAAAGACTAAAAGTGTTGCACAAGAAAAAGGTTAAAATGAAGAAGGAGCAAAGTACTGCTGCTGAATTAATTATCATAATTCTGTCAATGCTGCTTTTGTTCGTGTTTGGCCACGAAACTGGGCATCAGATTGTGATTGTTCCTACATATTTCCAGCAGCTGGGCCAATTATTCAGCTGCAGCAGTTTTTGCTGAATGAATAACATCAACTTTCAACTATTCCATTTGGCTTTTCTTAACTGTTCTCTTATTGTTTGAATTCATGTGCATATGTTTGTTTGCCCAAGATTTCTGCAGCTCTACTCTCCTCAAACTTTGTTTGCTTTGACAAAAACAAGAAGGCTCCAGTGTTATATTTTTCCACATTTCATATTGACAGGTTTTCAGTTGTGTCATAGCTCTGACTCAGGTCATTTAATGTCCACTTCAATAAGTAATTTGTCAAATCACGTTTTACTTTCTTCGACTGGGTTGCCAGACAGGAAGCAGCGACTGCTAATAAAATTGCCCCATTGGTTGAGTTAGCAGGCTTGGTAGTTAGTTCCTTGTAATAATCAGTCTTATAGATGCCCTTACAGTAATTGGATGTCTACTGCAGGCCATGTTGCCAAGTTAGCACATTCGTCATGATATTAAGAGGCTTTAAAAAAAAAAAAGAGAAAGTCAAATAAAAGGCACCAAGCGACTTTTCCAACAAACATAGCTACTGTGAGGAGAATTGCCAGTGTTTCTTTTTCACTTAGTGAAGGACTGTCTTATAAGTAAATACAACTGCAATGAAAACAGTCTTTGTTATAAATCCTTAATTTTGTAATTTTTCAAACTGTAAAAACACCAGAAACAGAAATTGTGGCGATGAGAACAGTTTCACCGAGCATCCTGATGCCTTCTAATAGTGCGTTTGTGTATATACACAGAGAGAAAAATAAAAGTAACTGAGCAACACCAGCTGACACCAGGATGAATGCTGCCAGGATACAATGCTGCCAGTTATTTACAGTGATTCCACAAACGGTTTTCAGCCAGGTCTTCAATTTCTCATATCAGTCATATGCAGACCAGTCAGATAAAGGATCCAGTCTCAGCTGAATTATCTCTCCAGCATGTCCATCCCAGTGAAATGCAGAGAAGGATGCAGTGGGAGATGTAAGGGAGGCTGGCAAACTTTTTTCATTTCCACCCTGGATTACCAAACAAGATGTAAGTCGCAACCGACATCTGCCACATCGCTAGAAAAAACTGACAGACAGTCCATGATGAGTCCCTCAAACACCAGGAAACAACAGATCACAGCAGATGGACAGATGTTACTGCATTCGAATGTCACAGATTAGAAATCAAGACCGGATCAGCAACCTCAACAGACTGCGTTACATGTCCCTAGAGTGGGCTTAGAAAGTAACTTAACTCTAAATCCATTTTTGATGTAGTTAATTACACGTGTAGCTGCGGTCTCTGTCCAGTACATTGGGGGGAGGTGTGACTGAGATTTTGTCAGGGTTCAAATATTTAAGGCTGAAATAAACAAAATATCTTTACTGTCTGCTCACACACCTCAGTGGGATAACTCATCATTTCTTAGTCATTTTCATCTATATCCTCATAAGAAAAAGCTAAAGTACTGCCCCCAAATGTTGTGTAGCAAACACTTCGCAGATTCGCATTTTTCCATTTCATGTTTTATTCATGAATTTGATTTGTTCCTCCTAGGCAGTCTTACAGAAACAGTTTAAATCACCCTCTATTGTACACAAAATTTCCCACACTATACAGCAGGTCCTTTACTGTCAGCTCTTCCAGCTGACACCAACGCACAGCACAGATGAGGGTAGAAAAGGGGAAGAAGGGTATCAGTTTCATTATGTTTCTGAAAATGGATGTGTTTATGTAAAAATGAGAGACATGGTTTCTTGTGGATAAGAGATATAGACATACATGCACACACGCGTTGTACACTGAGATGGTCTCTAAAGTATACACAGAAAGGTAGATATGCATGCTAACTCATTAGTGCATGCACAACTGTGCAGCAGACACCCACAGACACACAAAGTAGGAGAAATGCACTCATATGCACACACGAATGTGCGCACACACATCCCATCAGTTGGTAATTACAGTCACTGGCAGAGAAGCAACCGCCATACATAGTCAATGAGATCAGGGAAAACAATGTACACACTGAGCAGATGATTGCTGTAAATAAAAGATTGAAACTGGAGCAAGGGAGGAACGGAGGATGACATGATGCCGCTGATACAGAGATGGGGATTGGGAAAGGGAGGTGAAGGAAGGATGAATGAGGAGGGAGCACATGGGTTTGAAATCAAGTTTCCACCTATTTTTCCCATTTCTTTGACAGTTTGAAATATTAGCAAGTGAATTTAGACTAACTGTTTTACCACATGTACAGAGCAGTTCAGCAGGACAAGTAACTTTTTATTTAAACAAAGTGTCAGAAGGACTGAGCTAATACCATCAGGAGGAGCTGGAGAAGATGACGGGATGAATAAATATGCTTTAAGCTGCAATAATTCCAAAATGACCTTCATACACTTAACTATGATCCTTTCTGCCTGGACTGTCTGTGTTTTTCTGCTGTTTCTCAATTGCCAGAAATTGCACAGACATCTTACACATGCCTCTGGAATCCACTTACTCTTTACAAGTAACAACTTTAACTCGCAGGCCCTTTGAGCATAGGTATGTAGATTTGCTAAAATGTAAATAAAGACCGGGTGAGAAAAATTTGCTACATGGCAGCGTTTCACTTCATGCAAGCTGAGTCGTCAGTCCAAACCACATGATTTTGCATACAAACACTGGGGCTTGTTTGACAAGCTGCTGAAAGAGACATTAAGTTGACTTCAGTTGTCGTGTCAAACTATTGTTTCCAAGTTGAACATCGACCTTATATGTAAATGGGAGCCTTGCTCTTGGTCTTCAAGAAAAATATGAATAAGAAAATAACTCTTGAGCTCTCAAGGCTTGGAAGTATCGGAAAACATAAACATGCATAAGCACAGGGTGAGTTTGTGTAATGTCAAGTATGAACTGGGTAATGGGGATATTTTCCCATAGACCTCGATACAATGTGGCTTTATACATGCATGGAGTTACCCCCTGATGGCTCGTCAGCATTTAAGGCTTTTCAGTTCTGGAACCCAGACCCACTCTCATACACAGTCAAGGCAGCTTTGTGGGTTGAGTTTATTTGCCGAACCTGTCCCAATGACAAAGGCTAAGAATTTCTTATTAACATCCACAATGAAGTAAAAATTTGTGTGCAAATGTAGGTCTAACATCCAATAATAATGACAAACTTCAAGCAAAAGAGAATCCATGTGTAGCGACGTGCTCTGTTACAGTAGACAACATTAGGGTGGGTAGCACACCATCCGTAAGCTGGCATTGCCATTTGTAACATGTTACACACAGCTGCTGCTGTGCGTATTGTTGGCCAGATGTAAGGAAATAATGACAGAAAACTTCCTTGTATTATGTGACCCAGATCTTATTACAGGCACTGGCTGGAAGCTCACAACAGTCTTTAAGTTTTTGCACTGATATAATCACCTTAGCCCAGAATATCCTAATCGTTTTACCCTGGCTTTCCTCATTAAGTCCTGCTCCCAGAATGCAGCCCTGTACGTCCACTGATGTGGTCCTATGTGACGTATTTAGGCAGGATACACATCAGCTGATATGGACTATGCAGTCAAATTTAAGCAAATGTAGGTGAAAAAAGGAGAAAAAAAAAAAAGGAAATTTGAATCTAGAGTATAAATCTGCTGACACATCAGGAAACTTGCCTTTGAAGATCATGTGATGTGAAAGCTTTTGGTTTGTTTGTCTTCGTGACTTTCCTTCCCTTTCCATCTGTGTTTCGGATGTATCTATTTCTGTCACAATAATTGAGTTTAGGGGTTGTTTTTTTTTTTTTCGAGTACTGATCAGGAGCTAGTTACCTATGCTGCCATGTTGGGCCGAGTCAACGGGAAGTCCCCAGAAAACTTTACAAGAGGTGTAAAATTGTCCTCAACCATGGTAATAGTGATCATTTTATATGTAAAATGATCATTATGCAGACACACACACACAGATACAAGTGTGCAGACGGATGAAGTGTCCTTATTGTTACCTATTGTCCTTTGTTTGTGGGTTTTATTAGGGACCAGGAACATGCACAGATGAATGTAATTAGTGGGATTGTGAGGGAGACAGTCTGTGGTAAGATATCTGGACTGCTGTGCCTCCTTTTCTCTTGCTGGTTCTACTCAACCTCAGTGATTATGGGGAAAGCAGAGAGAGGTGATTTGGAGGAAGGAGTTTTGCGGGGGGGGCATATGGGGGTACAGTCATCTTTGACTATGCTGTGCTTCTTCTTTCCATCTGATCAACTTGGACGCCAACCAGAAGGTCTCCACTCTAAGACACACTGGAAAGTGTGTGTGTCTATTTGGACGTGGGCGTGTTTCTGCTTTAGTACATAGCGGCAGTGCATGTGTGTATGTTTGTCAAGCTTCCAGACAGCTGAGTCTATGTACTGTTCTGTCTCTATGCATCACATTGATCTGCATGTATATGTCACTGCCCCTTTGGCCGATACGACTGTCTTCATGTGTGTTTGTGTGTGTGAGTGAGATTAGATCCTCAGTGCCTACTACCTCTCTGTTTTGCAGCTTCTTTCTTTCATTGCTTCCAACATGTTTTTTTTTTGTTTTTTTTGAGCTAACAAAAAAGAAGCAGCTGCACAAATAAGACAAAATACTAAAAGTGGCAGAAACAAAACAAACAGCAAAATCTGTTAACAGAAGTCAGCGTGTATCTGAGTGTATTATCTCTCACACTGTGATGCCACCTGCTGTCATATCTATAAACCTCTGCTGTTTTTTGTTCCCTCTGTTCACTTTCAGTATCCATCTATCATCAACACGATCTGGGGCGGAGCTTTTCCCTGGTGGCATGATAGGTGTTGGGCGGGGTTAAACCTGGACAGGTTGCAAGTCTTTTAGAGGACCACCGTTTAGAGACAACCACACACTCACACTCATGTCTATGGGTAATTTTAGAGTTATCAGATAATATGCATGTGTTTACACTCTGAGAGGAAGCTGGAGAACCTGGAGGAAACCCTCCACACAGAAACACCGCTGGCCCGGCGTGTCATCTGTGTAGTCATTACCACTTAAACAAAAAAGACATTTCCCTAATCCGATGTTCAAGAGTCAATCATTTCAAGACATTTATTGAAGTGGAAACAACATTGTAACAGCAGCATCATATGTCATCAGATGTCTTGGGCTGGGTTGGTCTGTCAGGTTCTTTCATTATCTATTAATTAGACAATTACAATTATTTCTGTGATAAATCAATCAATCTTATTGATTATAAGGTGAAAAATGAGTGAGAGCTCATTCCACATCTGCCCAGAGCCAAAACTAATGTCTTCAAAAGTCAAAACAAATTTTGATGACGTGGTTGATTGGTGGGTGGCTGCAGGGTTAGTTCACTGGTTCAGTTCCAGCTGGTGCCGTTTGCTGCATGTCGTCCACCTCTCTCTCTATCCATTTCCTGTCGCTCACCAGCTTGTTCCTTCCAGCAAAAATGATGGGACTTCATCAAACTCCGGACTTTTTCTTAATCTTATTGACAAAACAATCAAAAGTTAATTCAGAAAATAACCTGCAGAGTCAACGATAGTGGCCACTTAAAAATAAAACATGGGTATGTAGTTTTATGAGTTAAATTCCGAAATGAAGAGTAATGAAGAATAATTATGAAAAATACAACTAAGCATTTATGAATGTATATTTCATACAAACAACATAGAAGATAAAAGGAAGAGTATCGGATCTGATGTCACGACCAACCACTTCTCTGAAGTCTGAGGCTGAACAGCGGCAGTGAAGCTAATGTTCTTACAGCACATTGATTTATAAGTTAAAAATATACACATCAAGTGTTGTGTCTATATTTAGACTGATGTGAAATGACCTGATGTGTGTGCAGCCTGGGGTCAGCTCAGGTCACACTTATCCAGACCACCATGTTGTGGTGCCTCTGGTGCCCTCACCTGGCACTCTGTGGTAACATGCACACAGCTAGAGGTGCGATGGGTTTTTTCCTGTATGAGGAGTGAAAGGCATATTTCTTATCCGGTATCTTAGTAAAGTTATATCAAAGTGATGCCAACTTTGATTTGATTATTTTTAATTATATGTGCAGCAGCTCTCCATGATCATTGCCAGTGTCCTCAAAACTGTCGATAGACAGTAATATTTTTGATTTCTGGCAAGTGCCCAACTGTTAGCAGGATAATCCATGCTAAACGCTGCACTCACTGAAACGTGACACAGTTAATAAAGACTGGTAGTCACCAGGGCCCTACCTTTCTCAAACCTTGAGGAAACATTACTGGTCTTACAAGTGCAAATAGTCTGTAATGACAGCTGGTTCCTTGGACTGTCATGAGATCTAATTTCTTTGATTGGAGCTTCACAGCAGAGAGAGTTGCTCCACGCCCAGCCAATCAGAATCCAATGACTATTGATTGTTTAGCCATTGCCAGATATCTTCCAAGTGTCATTGATGTGTCTTGGCAGGCATGCTGGTCAGTGTTGTATATAGCACAGCATGGAAGTGTGTATTTATGCTCATGTCCTTAAATGTTGGTGCTGACATCAGCTGTAATACTGAAGTCACATGAATGGTATCAGTGCAAGCTATACTATCTTTACATTTCTGGATACAACATTTGGAGCAGTATGTGTGTGTTTTATATAGGTACACAGGATTATTTCACACTATTCAAACTAAAATTAATACTATGCCTCATAAACATAAAAGAATGGATGTGATTATTGGTTCAAAGCAGAAATGACACTGTAAGTAAAGGCCTAACTTGTGTCTTGACAGTAGTAGGTTAACTACTACTACACCACTGATCCCACCTCAGTCAAATAAAAATTCCTCACTTTTAAATCATTTCTGATCTGACGTGCAAATGAAGCAGCCACACTTGGGATTACATAACGCGTCGCACATGATTAATTCAGAATGTGACCTTTGTCCTTTACAACATGGAAATACACTGAAGGGCTGCTGCTGAACTCCATCTGACGCTAGAGACAGTGATCTCCAAATCTTAAAACTTGTCAGCTAGTATTGCTTACTTACCTTTCTCTGCACTTCTTCTGTACGCTGTTCGATACTTACTTCCTACATTTGAATCAGCTGACCTACTGACAGAGCAGCATACCCCGCACAGTTTAAAATTTATTATAAATGACCCATTCTATGATCCTATCACACCCTCCCAGCCTCCCAACTTTCAGGGGATTCATGAACTCATTCAGCAATAGGCTATTTATTTATCTTTCTTATAAAAACTGTAATATTTGAGTGGTTTTAACCGCAAAGGGGAAATAGCATGCTGACAGAACATGAAAACTGTTGAGTTCAGTTGATCCCAAATTCCTTTCAGAGGACTTGTAAGTAGCTTATAGTAAATTAGATTTGGCTGGAGTCGCTTTCCTCCAATACGTGGAGGATTTTATCGGCGACTGGAGCACCATGAACTCAGAGTTCACTGTGAAAGAAGATGAGCCCGGCTGCAGTCGGTTTCAGTTATTTAGCAGGAAAATTCAAGGGTGAGTTGGGTCAAAGGGCCTTAACTCTGGTGTGTTAGAGCTCTATGTTAAGGGTAGATGTCAGCCGTTTTTATTATCTCTGAATTAAAAAAAAAAAAAAATGCCCTCACAATCGATCAAACTTCAATAATCTTTTATTATAAATACAAAATATTTCCTTCAAACGAACAAAAGTCTGTCCATGAGCTTCACCACTTATCCTTTGAGAGCTGGACAAAAGTCCACAGTGACCAGGTTACCTGTCTACCTCAGGTTCAGTCATAAAACCTTGTCTCTGTGAGCCTGTTGTCAAAGTAAGCAAAACCATCGAACATGATAAGCTTCTTTATCCTCCATAAATACTGATTTAAGCCTGTTGAGTGTTCACACTGAGCAGAACAGCTCTGTAACTCAGCCCTCAGGTCGGACATACGGGGGATGAAACATGACTTCCACATCATCAATCATCATCACATCCATCACATCATCAATATACACAGCAAGCTTAAAATAAAGAAAAACTTAACATGTACAAATATATTTTGACGAATAAGTTAATGTACTACAAAGCTACTCATCTGCAAAAATGACATCTACAAAATACAAACATGTTTGTTTGGCCTGGGGAAATAACTCAGCTGTGATAGAAAAGCATGTACAGTCACACAAACAACTCTGAAACTATATCAAAAATGTTAAAGAAATGAACTTGGCCACCAAGCAGATCAACATTGAAATCGTATTTGTTTATGAACAACTGTTTACATTTTGCATATTTATGTGTGTGGTCATGTGACATTATTTTCACTCATTTTCATTTCACATAATTTTATATGATATATAACCTTATGGATCCCAGGATGAAAAATAAAATACAACACTGTTGCTGTCAATGTTAATGTCACCACGTGTCTCTTTTTCTGCTCCAGCTGACGCCCCGCCCACCGTACTCTTCCCAGCCAATCACTGCCCAGAT
Source organism: Echeneis naucrates (assembly GCF_900963305.1). Taxonomy (NCBI): domain Eukaryota; kingdom Metazoa; phylum Chordata; class Actinopteri; order Carangiformes; family Echeneidae; genus Echeneis; species Echeneis naucrates. The sequence continues at coordinate 14,172,297 of NC_042518.1, forward strand.
TCCCAGATGGCTGGCTACTGAAGGGCCTGCTGGCGAATGCTGAGCAGGCTGGCGAGGTCGGGGTCCGCCTCGTTGTCCTGTGATTGGCCGCTGGACAGTACAGAGACCAAATGGAGCCGATGTCCAACAAGCAGGATAGCAACTCCTCAGAGGGGGAGGAGAAAGGGTGAGTGTGTGTGTGTGTGTGTGTGTTGCATGGAATGTGATTATACTGCCTGCTCATGTGTGTGTGTTCATATTTGATGTAAACATGGAAGGAAAGCACAGATTAACAGTGACATGACAGAAGTGGCACATGAAAGAGTGGCATGGATGGATTGATGAAAAACAGAGAGGAGCTTGTTTTAATGATTTGTTCTCACTTTCCTGTCTGCAGTATGGATTGATTAGGCTGGCTACTTTAATGAAAGGAAAGAATAGCATATGGACAAATTCCTGAGCTTACTATTTGTATATACTGGGTGGGGGTACAGTACTGCCATCTGTACCCTCTGTGATTTCTGCACGTGTAGTCATACATACACACACACACACACACACACACACACACACACACACACACACACACACACGCACACGCCACACCACACATACACATGCTGAGTTCAGAGCTGATGCAAATGCAAATACTGAGCAAGCTAAATGTAATATTGTATTTATTCAGGATTTTAGCACATAGCAGGCCTAAAGTGTTAATAATCACATAAATACATCATTCTACAAGGTATTTATGATTGAATACAAATCATTTGTGAAATAATTCCAACTAAATTCATTTAATTCGATTTAACAATTCTTTCTCTAGAAAGAGTGAAGGCCACAACAGCAACCACTTCCAACTATTCAGCACCTGTTAGCTTGCCTGTATTTAGATAAATCAAGTTATATTCTCTTCTGTGAGCCTGATCTTTTCAGGACAGGCCAGGTTGGAATAATGTTGGGAAAGTGGCTGACAGTGTTAGTCGCTGAGCTAACGCCAACTGATGTTCACTGAACTTGGAAAGTAAGAACAGTTGATGAATTGTCTTACGTACCATTATGTATTATCCAAGGCCAAATCTTCAGAATTGCCCTCATGGCTTCCCACAAAACGTGATTTTAACCGAACGACCAATGTGACATTTGACAGGTGACAGGTGACACTTTTAGCTTAACCATCACTATGGTAACCAGCAGCAGCATGCAATCTGGTCAGCGCAATATCAAAGTAATATCTATCTGGGGAGCTGATGGGTTTGACAGAGGCCTGTGTGTGCGTGTGTAATTTGTGTGTGTGATCAGATGTGTATTATTGCACATAGATGTATATATGTTTGTGAAGGTGTATCCATAGTGACATGGGAGTATAGTGGTTAACGCTATTGCCCTAAACAAGAAGGTTGTGGGTTCGGTTCCCAGCATGGGGTCTTTCTGTGTTTCTCTGTGGTTTCCTCTGGGTAGTCCAGTTTCGTCCGACTGTCCAAAGACATCATGTTTGGGTTAACTGGTGATTCTAAATTGTCCGTAGGTCTGAGTGTGAGTGTGAGTGTGAGTGGTTGTTGGTCTCTGTATGTCTCTGTGTGTTGGCCCTGTGATGGACTGGCAACCTGTCCAGGGTGACCCCGCCCTTATCCAGAACGTTGAATGAGATTGCACCCCCCATGACCCGGAAACACAGGGTAGGGTTAGGGTACCAGTCTGTCTGTGTATCACAGTGTTTGTGTGTGTATTTGCATGTGTGTGTGTGTGTGTGTGTGTGTGTGTGTGTGTGTGTGTGTGTGTGTGTGTGGATTAGTGGAGGGGTGAGAGCTGGATTAGGAGCAGGGAGGGCAGATGGAGGCAAAGGAAGCAGAGGACAGCTCAGGACGCCTCAATATGTGACATCAACAGGGGATTGTTGCTTGGTGTTAGTGCGCATGTGCATGTGTGCGTTCACAACACAGAGCACACCAAGTATGCACGTGTACTTGTGAGCGTTGCCTCATGCCCTGACCCCTCCCTTCAGCGATCTCTCAGTCAGAGAGCATGATGGGAATACACATACACATGTTAACATTCACAAACACAAAGCTTCACATAGCCTAAAGAAGGAGATACTAAAATAGAATGTGTGTGTGTGTGTGCGCGCATGCACACACGTGCAGTCGGAGTTATATTTGTTTGCACCTGTGTATTTATACAGTCAAATACAAATTATTAACTTTATAGCACCACTTTAATGTTATAATAGAGCACAGCTTATGAAACAAACAAAAAAAAACATTATGAAAATCAAATCCTTTTAAATTCTACATTGATCGTCCAAATTCAACATTTGCAAGCAACAAAATTGAACCAGAAGGTATTAAATCTAAATGATATGTTGAAATAAGAGGCCCAGTCTACTTTCTTTTACTCATTGTTTTATTTTTTTTATTGGTATTGTTGTGATAGGTGCATTATATAAACCTTTGGTCAGAGGCTAACTACAACTCCCAGCATGAAACTTCCTGGTAATCATCCTGCCACCATATTCAAGAAAAAAAAACTAAAATGTAATTTTCTAAAAATGAACTGTTCACAACTGCGACAATGAAACAGTTTGACTTTGCAGCACTACACCTCTGACACCATTATATAAAATGAGCTTTCAACATTTTTTCAAATTAAGTCTCAAAAACTCAGTCAAAATACAAGCCTTGATTGTTTCCTTGCTGTCAAAATGAATGTGTATCTTATCATGGACTTCCTTTGAATGTAGGCATTTGCGTACAGGATGTTGTTTTCAGCTTTTCTGATGCTGATATCATATCTGTTGAAGAACAGAACACATCATCCTCATGGCTGCATTTGGATGCTCCTCGTTGTAGAACATCTACATTGGCTCATTAGACCTCCTCCTCTTCAGTTTAGATTTAGCTTGAGGGCAAAAGCCACTTTGAGTCATGATGATGCGCTGAATTCTTATATAACAGCACATTTGTTGATTGTAAAATGAACAGATAGGCTTCATCCTGCCTCCACTTTCAGAAGGTCATTCTTCCTCTCTAAATACAGCCATGTCCTCAGGTGACCTCTCCCTGCAATGTACATTGAGTTTTTTAGCTGCAGCAGCACCAGCTAACACATCAACATCAACATCAGCTGTGTGTTAATCCACTAAACTTCTTGGCCAATTGACCTGCTGAAGTGTGTTTGTGACTTGGGCAAATTAATAAAGTAAGCAGCAAGTGAAGATGTTGATAAATCTATGTAATGTAATTCTGGCTACTTACAGCTACAATTCAAAACAGGGAGAAGTTTGTTTTGCCAATCCTCGAAGCAGAAGCTGTTAAATATTTATTTCAATGCAAAACATAATTTGAAAGAGATGTGGATAAATAAGCTATATCCGTTCATCAAATGGAAAACATTAATGTGGTAAATGCAGCTCACCAAACAAAGTCAGTAATTATATGTAAGGGTTGTAGCACCATAGACGATACATTCAGAAGTATTACTGTATTAGTTTACCCGTCTCATGAAAATTCTCTCTGTACTTCATTTTCAATGTTTGTGTTTCGTTTAGTTAGTTGTTTTTTTTTTCTTGTTGTTTTTGTTATTGTTTCTTCTAATATATATTTGAAGCTTTGAAAACTGGTTTTATTTCAAATTTTCCATTCAGGTTTATTGCAAATTGAGAAATGTGCATAAAAACAGGTGTACTTGTGAATTTATGCTATGTATTGGTAGAGACCGATCATAGCTAGTCATCGCTCATGACCGTACTGATGTACAAAGAGAACATTGTAGACTCAAATGCGTCACTGAGGCCAACATTTCTTCAAAGTTTAAAGCTGTACGTTGTAAATTGTTGAGTACATCCAGTTGTTACTTTCACCTTTGACCTTTCTCTGCCAGTGAGCAGCAGTCTGTGATTGCGCCATCCCATGTCTGAGCCACAGTTTCAAAAGAAAACACAGTGCCTCCATTACCCGCAATGCAACTCCTTTAAACAGTGATTCGAGTGTGTTGCTAAACTGATGAAGCCTGAAGTGGAGAATAGGAGCAACACACAGTTGTGGCGCACACTCAGGTGATGTCATCTTTTTCTCACATTCAGTGGAACCAACACCAAATCAGTGGACTACACGTGACGCTGCTCCAACCCCTATGCCACAGATAAGATCAGAGTCTCGCTACACAGTAAACTGTAGCTGTGATCAACGGGTAATGCCATTTCAAGAGCTCCTTCAGATGCAGATGCAGCCTTCTTTTCCCAGGCAACAAAGGCCTCAGCAGGTGGTCCACCTTTTCCCAGGATTCATTGCATGTAGGTTAAATAATACAGCAGCAAAGTGCCAGCAATCAAGGGATTACACAGCTAATGGTACAGCTACAATCATGAGTAGAGAAACAACATAGATATAACCCCTTAAAAAAATTAAACATTTTTATTTGAACAAAAGTAAGGGTTATCAAGGTTGCTAGGCGACAGAAGTGGCACAATGGCCGCTATAAAGGCATTCCTCCTCTGAAGGATGTGGCCGCTGGATTAGAACACATTGGTACTGTCCTGCAAACTGGGAGCATGTTGGTGACACCAGTTTATGCTGCACCTCCAGGCCTTGAACAACATGTCATCACGTGATCACACCTTACAACTCAACAACCCTCCTCACACACGCACACATGCACAGTATACTTCCAGGCAAGCCCAAGGCCTCATGTGACAGCAGTGGGACATAGCCAGTCTTGAATACAGGCAACAAAATGTAATGTCATGGAGACACATGAGAGCTTGTGTACTTTTCTGAACTAAATCAACTGTAAAAACAGTTCAGAAGTGTGGAATTAGTTTTTTTTTTCTTTTTAATCTGCTTCATGTTTGGACTCTGACTGTAGGCATGGTCAGGCAGCTGCATTGTTATTGTGAAACTCGTCCACAGCCAGAGAACCTCTCCCTCAACATCAGTAAGAGTGAGCAGGTGGTGGTGGATTACGGGTGAGCATTCCTCTGTTAATAGGAGCAGAAAGAGAGTTATCACTTTTAAGTTCCTCAGCATGCAGAGCACAGAGCCCTGTTATGGGATCTGCAACCAGGAACCGTGGTTAAGAACCCACAGCTGTGAATCTATTATCTGAGTCAGATCAGGAAGTTTGGCTCAGGCCAACAGAATTTCATGATTTTCTGCACATGTGCCATGAAGAGCATTCCAAGTGGCAACAGTCGTATGACACTATCACAGCTCAGAACCCCACAACTCTGGTGTGCAATGCAGGCTTTGTTTGAAAAATTTCAAGTCAAGCCAATATTTACCTAGAATATTTACTGGATAAGCCTTAACGGCACTGGGCTTTCTCAACCGCTGTTACTTGTGAAGAGTACGCTGAGTAAACTGTTGTCTACTAACACCTGACAGAGCCAAGAGTGAAAACAATAAGAAACATGGATCTGCACATTACTGCACCTTCTGTTAAATTGAAATGTCAATTAAAAGGTCCGTAAACTGTAATGTTTGACATCATTGTGGTGTTTATTTATTAAAGAAAAAGGTCTAGATTGTTTTTCAACAGTGTGAAATGATCACAGATCTCCACAGAGAAACGCACACCCAGCTTGTTCTCAGAAACTGAGCCTTAAAACTGTGATCCATGAGAAGTCACGAAAAAGTAGTCAGCGCCTTCAGCAATGTTTTACAACAGTACAATTCCTAAAAGAATAAGAAAACCTCAATGCAAGTCATGACTGCACTGTAACTCTGAAGCAGCTGTCAGCAGCTAGTTAGCTTAGCACATACATTGTAAATAGGTACAAACATCCTATAGAAATAACTTCAATTGGATCAAAATGTTGTTCGATGCCAATAATAAAACGTAAAGTTAAATATTGTTACTTTTCAACAGTCTTGCTGCCAAGCTAAGCTAACAAGTGGCTGACTTCATATTTACCAAGGAGACATGAGCTTCTGGCTGCCTTAAGATCCTGATGTTTGCTGATGACTTGGTCCTATTGGCATAGTTGGCCAGTGGCATTTTTTAGCCAAATGTGAAGCAGCTGGGTTGATAATAGGCACCTCTAAGTGTGAGGCCAGAAAAGTGTACAGTGTCCACTCAGGTCGGGGAGGGATCGCTGGCTGAAGTGGAGGCAAACGAGGTTTCCTGTAAAATGAGGAATTATTTACTTAAGTTGAACTCAAAATAATGGCTGTGGTTAATGGATGCTGCGCTTGTGTGAGGTGCTTCTCACGGTCAGTGTATCAGAGTAGATGTTCATAGTCTCAATCTATCTATCTATCATAGATTCAGATCAGGTTTGGGTTTAGGGAAGCAGCAGGAGCTGAGTGATGAGCTGCTTTGGAAGGGGTAAAAAAAAACATAATTTGTGGTAATCAAATTAATTTATTTTAATCTGTCTTTCCCTTTAGAACAAAGAGTTAGAGTAGTACTGCACGCTAATACTATTTCAAGTAACGGATCTGTAGAGTAATATAGTTGCTCTCTGAGCTAGGATTGACCCCCAGTAATTGCTTATTTTAAAATCTGCCTTGGACATATAAATTGGTCTTCTGTAGAAAATATTTATAACTCACTGAGTTTGTCTCTATTTTACCTTTAGGATATAACTGTCTGGACACCAGCAGTGATAGTGAAATAGCACAGTCATGTGTACGTGCTTGTGTAACCGCCAGAGGATAACTTCTCTATGAACTCACTCAAAGTCACTGAGGTCAGATGCTACATGACCTTTTGCTATGTTAACATCGCTAACACATCACATCACAGCCATGGAGGCTTTTAAACTTTTTACACATGACCACATATGACAGGGAGGATTAAGCTGTGGCACATTCTGCTTTGACCAGCTATGTGTCTGACACCAGTGATGCGATTTTTGACAGTAATTCATTGTTCAGTCACTCTCAAGCAGTAAAAAAAGAATAATAATAAAAAATAGAAAGATAAAAAGCAATAATTTCTGTCTTTTGATGAACATTGCCAGTGCCGCTGCCATCTCAGTGTGTTTGGCATGTCACAGATCGCTGACGCTGTGGAATATACCTTGAGGTGTTGCTAAAACCGTCACAGCTCGTTTGAGTTCAGACAAAAAAGTGACATTGAGGAGACATTGGTGGAAGTGAGTGAGGGCAGGAGAGCTGAAACAAAAGGAATTGGTATGAAAAACAACAAGGCACTCACAAAATATTCACCTTTTGAATTTGTCTCAAGCAGTTGGGAATTCCGTAAAGAAGAAAACAAAACACTGAAAGGTTCAGGAATCATTTATGTTCAGTTCTGCTCTGAATGTCAGGCGTCTGGAAAGAGAGGATGAGATAGAGAGAGACAAATATTGTGCATTTAGCCATCATAGTCCAAGTTAAGTATTACGATCCTAAATAGACTCTAATGGCCAGAAGTCGAAGGTTGAGTTCTCCAGGACTTCACAAACCATGTTTTTGGCCACAGCTCACAACTTTGTACACTAATTGTTAATAACAATGAAAATATAGCTCAAATGTACAATAGAATAAGATTGTGAAGTGATGAAAATTCACATCCAAAAGGTCAGAGTTCAAGTTCCCTGTGACGTCATCATGCAAACAACCTCAACATACATTGATTCTAATATTAAAACAATTCTGAACATCCATCCATCCATCTTCCACAGCTTTTCTGTTTCTGGACACCAGCCAGTCCATCACAGGGCCAACACACAGAGACCAACAACCACTCACGCTCGGATTCAGACCTACAGACAATTTAGAGTCACAAGCTAACCCAAACATGATGTCTTTGGAAGGTGGGAGGAAACCCACAGAGACACGGGGAGAACATGCAAACTCCACACAGAAAGGCCCCAGGCTCAGGAGCCAAACCTGCAACCTTCTTACTGTGGGGTGACAGCGCTAACCACTTTGCCGCCGTGCTGCCCAACTTTGAACATTTACTGCTTTATTTCATTGAAAGCATGTTTGGAAGGCTCCATATCATATCAGTACAATTGCGTTTAGTCTGTTATTAGATTGATGATTACATCTTGTATACAATGTGTCAAAGGGCCTTACCGTCTTCCCAGTCCCCCATGCTGTGGTAAATAGTGGTCACATTGACAGCTATTGAAAAAAACAAAACAAAACAGCAAAGCAGAAGTGAAGGTCAATCATATTATGGCATGATTCTCTTAATGTGGTGTTAAATTTACCCTGTAACAGCCACTACAACACGCAGAGCTGTTAGAGCCAGTCACTAATTATTGAAGTGCTTTCCTTGGATGCATTGAAGAGTGTTTAAATTTGCCACACAGCTTTTTATGCCTCAGATAAACCCAGCTACTAATCAATCAGGTCCACTCCTCGAGGTAGTTTGTATTCAGATGCAACTTTGGCCTTGACAATAACTTGTCATGATTGCATTTGGAGCGAAAAGGGATCACAGTCATCGAATTCAGTTGATGAGATATCCATCATCCCTGGATGCAGGTTTCAGCTGGCTTTTATGTAATCAAGTTAGCAAGCAGAAATTAATTTATATGTGGAGTTGCCACACTTTTTTAGCTTTCCTCATGTTGGACAAAGTGAAAAGAGCAAAATAAGAAGATGAAAATTAAACAGAGTGGCGAAAGTAATAGGAGCCAAATGTAAAAATATGAGCAGGGGCGACAAGATCTAGAGGACAATGGAGGACGTAGGAGGAAAGGAAGGCAGAGAGTCAGGAGTTTGGGAGGAGAAAGACAAACTAAAGGCTGTAAACCAAGAACAGCATGTGACAGACAAGGCTAGACCAGAGCAAGAGCAAGGCTGTATGATGCTGACAGAGAGAGCATTTTATCAGGAGGTGAAGAGGGGAGGGTGGGAGAGAGGGAGGAGGGGATAAACAGAGTCACTGATCCTCCCAGCAGCCAGTCTGAGGAAAGAGACAGCTACTGTTCAACTGAGAGCTCAGCAAAGGACTCATGCGGACTTCACTGTATTTCATCGAGCTGCTGGGACAACGGGAGGTTGGCCCAGCATGACCAGGGATCTAAGAACCTCCTCTGTGCCAGGCCGCCGGTAGCTGCTCCTGGAGAGCTGGAGGTTCAGACAGATTTTCATGTATACTCGGCTGAATGGGACGCGTGTATTGACTCAACCCAGACCAGAGACAGCCGCCCCTCTGCCGCTCCCGTACACTCAGCATCATGCATATCTTACAACCCTACTGCATCAACAGGTGGGTGGGACTTGCAGGGACACCAGCAGCTGTGCGTCACCGCATTTGGGTCCAGCACCACATGTGATCGCGCACAGTGTGAACAAAGTCTTTCAGCTTCTCTGAAGAGTTGAAGACACTAATTGGATTTCCGCTGATTAAAGTGTTTTAATCAAATAAAACGTTGGGCCCCAAATAAAATGAATAATCAAACAATTCACATGACTCTGAGGAACTTTTTTGGGAACAAACTTGTTCCTCTGCTTGTTGTCACCATTGGCAGGAAAACTCCCTCGTGCTCATTCTTCAGATTGAAATTGAAATTGGGATTAGACCAGCGATAATAATTGTGATTGTAATAAATCATGGTTGAGAACTGTTTGTGTGTTTAGTCTTTAAAGTCAGTGAGCTGTAGATGAATGTGAATGATCTTTCAAGTATGCAAACTGACTTCACAAAAGCTTTAGTCAGAGCCGTCAGTTTAACCCCCCCGTCCCACCACGACATCTTCTGTCTGATGATTGTTCAGCTGATGCCCACAGGACAGAGCAATAGACTGGCTCCTTGGTGCCACTGTAATGCAGGCTTAGTTATTTATAGCCATCATTGGTCAAGTCTTTATATAATTGCTGCACCACTGAAAAGAACTTCCTTTTAGCAGCTTTAAAGCTGCACTACTCAATATTTTCAGTGATGGCAAAAGCATCACATAAACACCTGTAATGTGAGAAGTATTAGGTTTCAAATGGTCTTTCCCACTTTGACCTTCTTCAAAAATACAAAAAAGGCATAAAAATGTAATGAATTTGTGAATTAATTTGTGTTTATTTGCTGCGATGAAAGCTATAAACAGTAGGATGCCTGGAAAATTGGTTTACAACCTGGAACCATGAGAAAGTCAGCCTCACGTGGCACATACAGCCGACTCACGGAGTTTTCTTCAGCTCCGTTAACGGCTGAAAAAAAAGTCTGGAAGAGGCAGTTAGCACTGTCCATCTGTCTGTTTAATGAGAAGCCAGCTTTTGTCCTCCTAAAAACAAGAAGTCATTCTTTTGAAAGTTGATGTTTCCACCATTGTCACCATGAACTGCTGTTGAAACCTGAAAGCAAAGATTGGCCTTGCATTTGCCGGATGGATGCAAACAAAGCTCCAGTGTGGCAGTAATCATGTTTGTCTCCCTGTCGGCTACATAACAGTTTGCTAACACATGAAAGATGGTGATGTAGTGCAGCTTCCAAACATCAACGGGTGCCACAGCAGTGGCTTTGAGAGTGTTTTCTTTCATTTTTTCACAGTTGTAGTCATTTGCTTATTGTGTGTTTCTTTTGACTGTTTGCATGATATTTATCCGCCCACTGCCCTCCTATAGATTTAAGTGTTTCCTTATGAGAGATGGACAAATGACAGTCTATTTTCTGTTCTCAGAAGCCTGTAGATGTTTTGCCACAGTGTTATTGCCTGACCATGTGCACAGCAATAGAATTAATAAGTTCACTTGAACGTGAAGAGCTGAAGGAACCGAGAAAGAGACGTGAGGGGATTTCTTCTTTTTTTTTTTTTTTTTTTCTTTTGTTGGACGAGAAAGTGGATTTGACAGCCAGTGAAGGGGAAGGAGGGGGAGTGAGGGTGGAGTATAGAGCAGTGTTACCTAATACTGCTGATGGAAGTTTAGGGAGGAAAGGAAGACAGATAGAGAGGAGGAGGGGTGAGGAGGGGGGATAACTGGGATGAAAGATGGTTAAAAAAAAAAAAAAAAAAGAAAAAGGGAGAGTAACCAAAGTGAGTGCAATGTAGGAGGGAGGGCGGGGGTTTATGGAGGACAGAGGGGAAATGGGATTTGGAGGGGTGTGGAGCAAACAGCTAGACATCGACTAGGGGATGGTAATCCAAATCTGCTGCCCCGAGCATATGCAGACTCCATCCTGTGAGAGTGAGAAATGATGAAGGATCAAGAATTATTGAAAGAGATAGGAGGCAGGGGAGGAGAATTATACATTTTAGAGAATTATCTGTAATGTGTGTAGTCCACGTGTGCAGACTATGTGCCTTGGTATTTGCACACACGAGATCCTCGTTGATGTAGGCACGATTCATTTCTTCACGGCTCAGTACTCCAAACACTGGCAGCAAAAAGGTGTACTCGTCTCTAAAAATTGGATTTTTAAATTTAAAAGCAGAAATAGGACGGTTCCTCTGTTTTTATTCTCCATATCATGGCTGTATCTGGGACTGGAAGATGTCACATTTTAGCCATCAGTGGACAGTAAACCATAGTGTGTCACCATGGTTGCTGAGTATTAGAAGCAAGGATGGAGGATGGACCATGCTTCTAGCTGTGACCAAGGTAAATGCGTCAGCATCCTACCATGCAGTATTTTAGTATTATTGGAGTTTTTTTCTCGACTTTCACACTGAAAGTAGTGAAAGGAAAAATTCATTCACTTTGAAGCGGCTTTTCGTCAGTGGAATGGATTTTCTTTTATCCTGAAAAATATCATCAACTAAGCACTATGATCATTAAAGGAGAAACAAAATCTGTCACAGCCAACTGCTGTCCTGTCAGTCATGTTGTGTTGCTGCAAATTTGAACAGTCTGAACCTGCCTGATATTGTGTATATCAGAATGCGAACATTAATTAGCACCCGTTGACTTGTTCTTGGCTCGGCCCTGCATGCATAAGGATGCATGTAATGAATGGATGGATGAATTAGCTGTTATATATTCAAATAAAACTTGAACTAAATAAAAAAATGTAAAAATCAAAGCCCTCTGTGGGTAAATGTAATGGGCATTTTTCACTTCTTAATGACTAAACATTCAGTTTTTTTACTAAAAAAATACCTTTCTTCTTGGCCCCCTCTCTCTCTGTCTTCTTCCTCTGCTCTCACCCAGGTGGCCAGATGTGCCAAAGAGAAAGAGGAAGAACAGCCAGTGTTCAGTGAAGAGCATGTCTGGTAAGGATTGATCACCAAGATGATGCTCATCTGAGTCATGTTCTTCAGGATTTGACTAGTCAGCGTAGCCTAACATCACACTCCAGTGAGCTCGAATGGTTTTCACTGAGGGACTAGAATAGCATAGGCCATCGCCTAAAGACACAGCTCTGTTTCATTTCTATTTTTCCTGATACGATGCAGGCCGTATGTAAATAGTAAATTATTTACATTTTTTATCTATTTTATTCCATTAAGGAAGATAAGTGCTGCTCTGAAATTCAACAATGTGACCGGTTTTAATTAAAAGTGCTGTGAAGACAGGCAAGAGCTCTCAGATGCCTCGATCAGCACTGTGGATCTATTTTTCCCGTTGGTTATATGAGATGATCCACTCAGTAAATCCCCTCCCCGGGACTTCTCTTTAGCTTGGCAAAAGCCTGTTAAGCATGTGTTTGAGAGTAGGAGCAGCTGTGACAGGGACGGGGCTGCTCGTGTGTACAGGTTGCTCAGACAAACTCATGTCTGTGTCAGAAACTCAGAGCGGCTTTGTATTGGAGGGGAAAGCCGGTCTGAGCATGCCCAGATGACTGTCAGTCATTTTGTAGCAACATGACAGCTTAGAGGTTAGAGTTTATAGTGCTTACAAACATATGACATATTTTAAGTGTGGCAGAAAAAGATCAAGAGGTTAAACGATGCGTTTCACCTCTCAGGAGAAATAGAGAAGCGAATGGAAAGGTTACGTTATGAATCCTGGGAATGTGACTGTGAACCTCATAAGCTGTCTGCTGAACGACTCCCAGTCTGATATACTGTGTGTTCCATCCTGTGTCACAGTCTCTTGGGGCCCCAAACTTTGTTGAGGCCCCTGTGATAACACTCAGCCCCTTCCTCCCTCTCCTCCTTCACTCTTCCTCTCCCCTCATCCTCACCACTACCTCTCCTCATCTCTTCCTGTGGAACCACTCGCTTCACCCCCTTCTTCATCTTCCTCACCATCTGCCTGGGCCTCTTCCTCGAACGCACTCGTGGCTCACCCTTCTCTCATTCCATCCTGTCTTCCACTTCCAACCTCCTCTTCCTCTCCTATAGCTCTTAGCGTCTCTGTTCCAGGGTATATCCCAAGCTACCTGGAGAAAGACGAACCATGCGTGGTGTGCGGGGACAAGGCGACCGGCTACCACTACCGCTGCATCACCTGTGAGGGCTGCAAGGTATGGTAAAGCTTTCTCCCACTATCCCACAGTGACACGGTTTCACAAAATGATCTAAATGCAGATGACTGTTTCAACTCCTTAAACATCTCTGTCTGTACCTTGCCAAGACAACCCATCTACACTGGGCACGCAAAAACTGGTGTAAATAGGAAGCAGATTGACGACTTCGGTTTCTCAGGTGCACAAAGTTCCCAGAAGGTGCTTGTTTGGTGTAAACATAGCAAAAGAGATATGTTTAAAAACTAAAATGCAGTTGTAGACATTCAACCTTCGACCAAAGAGGGCAAAGTCAAAGAGGGTGGTTTACCAAACCACTCTCTCGAGATGTAATCATCCAGTTTGTAGTAATTTTCGGCTTTTAGTATCTCCAGGCATTGAAGTGGTGCGTCTGTGATAAAAAGAATCATTGTACATCAACAGTTTAGATGTTGGAGGAATGTTCTGAAAGAACTGAAACACAAGAGCGGCAGTGTTACAAATGGATTAAACAAAAGTGATTGAGCTGTGATGAAATCTTCACAAACATGAAGGAAAATATGACTCAAACTCTTTGTTTATTTCTCGTTATGTCACGTCAACACATTCTGAGCCTCAAAGCTTGTCAATACTGTGTATCTGATTTTTTTATTTACCCACAAAACAACTGTACTCCAATTCCAACAAATGTGCCAGTTCACAGCATCTTTCATATTTGACACAATGTTGGGGTGTTCACATTTCAAGTCTATTACTTAAAAAGCTGAAGACAAGTAAATGATGTTAAAACAATTCTGGACTATTTTATGGTTTGCAAACCCGTAAAGCTGGGTACTGTAGGTACTGGTAGATGGGATTGCATGCTTGCCGAGAATCTGGTTTGGCTCATGCGCTGGCTGGTCGTGGTAAATCAGACTCTAAAATCATAGCAGAGAAACAGAAAAGAGACATTTTTAAATCTGGCTGCAACTACAAAAGACAGAGAAAAATTAGATTGTAAATGCCCACCATCAACTGACTGACCTTAAACAGAACGCAGGCTTAAGTAGTCCTCCTGAAAGCATGTTTGCTAAGCTTCGTGTATTTCTGTGGCTAAATGGATTTTGCAGATTTGATTAACTAGTTAAAGGCTCCTACATAAGTGCTTTCTATTCAGAAAAAATAGGACTTTGTTTTATAGACCCTGGTTATTCTAACCCAATCTTTAATCGCTGCTTAAAATCATCTCTACATCAAACACACCAGCATTGTGATTCATACAAACATGAATGGACATGAACAGCGGTCAAGGTGGGGTCTGTAGAGTCATACCAACACCTCATCACTAAGCAACCATTTCACCCTTGCTTACCACTGATTGTTGCTTCCCAACCTACCATGTGATGTGAATGATTTAATGCCTTATTTGATGTTATCACAATTAATGTTAAGTGTTGTCACTACACACACACACAATCGATGTAGCCTAATGAATCAGTTTCATTTCAAGGTTTTCGTGTTATAAATGTACCCCAAACTGTGAATTTCATTGACCTCTTCCCCCTCTCTCCTTCTGCCCTCCTCCTTTCTTCTTCCCAGGGTTTCTTTCGACGGACCATCCAGAAAAACCTCCATCCATCTTACTCCTGCAAATATGAAGGCTGCTGCATCATTGACAAGATCACCCGCAACCAGTGTCAGCTGTGCCGCTTCAAGAAGTGCACCTCTGTGGGCATGGCCATGGACCGTGAGTTATTCGTGCATTCTGATCACCACTAGGATTTACACGGAAGTCCGTTAGATTAAAGCTGCTACTCTTACAATGTAACTGCTAAAACCGATTACACAAAACCTCCTGACTCTAGTGGTCCATTGTCTGTCCCTCTCCTTATGTTGACATTTTTAGTTTCAGGTTAAATGTCCTGAAACTATGGGATGGATTGCCATGCAGTACCCTGAGACAAACACTCCCATTATCTGAAAGGACTGGGATTATATTCATTATTTATTTCACACAATCAGCGAATGTCGGCACACAAGCATGTTAATGTTAGATGGTAAAGCTAATGTAAGAGGTGCCTGCCAATTAGCAAATGCTGACATGCTCAGATAGTAAAATTGACATCAGCACGTTGGCGCTGATGTTTGTGTGCTTGTTTATGAAGATCTCCATTAGCTGTGGCAAAGCAGCTGATCTCCTCAGAGTTTTAACCGATTATGAGCGTGTGAATTTAACTCAAAGCATTGCTTTGCACAAGAACAGCAGCAACAGTAGACGTTCTACTGTGTGATAGCAAAGGTTACATTAAGTCAAGACAATGAGCAGATTTGTCTGTATTTTTGTGTACTTGTGAATGTACACGCACAGATTACAGCACTGCCTTGCAGTCTCACTACTTAGAAAGGGTGCACACACACACACAAAGTCACACTCACCAACACCATCTCCTTTCATTTTGGAACTGATATTGATTTAGCAACTCATCTGCTCCTGTGGATAAAGGAAATGGTTTCTTATCCTTAGGTTATTTTGAAGGAAACATATAAAACATCTGGACCTCACTTGGCAGCGCATTGCATTTGGATTATGTTGTTTGAATTTCATTAAGTGTAGCAGCAGTGGTCCCTAAAATGTCTGTGCTGTAATTTGGTGTCTTGCTAATTGAAAAAAAAGAAACTTTCAATATAGCTAACAAGCACAACATTTGCAAAAGCACTTTTTCGTGTCCAGGCCATAATAAATTTATAGACACTTCAGATCTTATCACAACCACGACCGTGGTCATGGACAGAGAATTAAAACTCAACCTTCAACAACAGCAACAACATGAATGACACAGAGAAAACATTTTTTCTCTTCACATTTCAACATATACTGTAGGTCTGAATGATAGACTTCAATAAGGGATCAAGGCTGAGTGTCGACTGAGTGTTGTGTCTTTTCCCATTGGCTGTCGCTCTAATGGAATGATTTGCTCCAAAACTGTTCTTTCAGAGGAAGTTTTCAACTGCCATATTCCTTAAATAGGGACCAGCGCCGTTATTGACATCAATAGAAGGCAGGGCCTTGGTGAAAAAAAAAACGTTTCTACTCAGATATCACACTTATTTTTTCTTAGCCAAAGGAGCAGTAAAATTTTATTGTGTCTGTATTTTGTGTGTTGGGAACGTACAGCCATTTTATCCTCATGTTGTTTCAAATGAAACTCGATGAGTGACCGAGAACACTGCTGGTCTGTAGATGTGAAATACCTCAGCTGTACCTGACTGAAATGGTTAGGTGGCATTTAGTACCATAGAGCAACCTTTTAGCTGCGGGAAGGATGTCTACAGGTCACTCTCTTCTGGGGATGCTTTTACTTTTTTCGAAACCTGGCAATGTTGTGGTTAAGATAGTCCACTCTAGCAGCAGTTAGCTCTGTTGCCTCAAGGCAAAAAGATCATGGGTTCAATGCCATGGCCTGGGGCCTTTCTGTGCAGAGTTTGCATGTTCTCCCTGATAATTGGTAGAGGATGAATGATAAAATGAAGGAATTAATAGATTAGTAAACACAGCCTTACATAGTTGTTTCATGGTTGTTGACAGACCAACAAAGACAGCTGCACAATCACACCAAAAGAGAATACAATTCAGCTAAATATGGTCTATCCCCACCATCCAGTGGTCTTAGATGAGACGAAGCGCGTGGCCAAGCGGCGCCTGATCGAGGAGAACCGAGAGAGGAGGAAAAGAGAGGAGATGGTCCGGACTCTGCAGGTGAGGCCGGAGCCCAACACAGCCGAGTGGGACCTGATCAGGATAGCAACCGAGGCTCACCGGCACACCAATGCCCAGGGCTCCAGCTGGAAACAGAAGCGCAAGTTCTTGGTGAGCTTTCACTTTTTGAAGGGATAGAACACTAGGATATTTACAAATGTTTCTCAAAAATTAAAAGCTGTGATATTTTCACTGAAGGCCTTTCATTTTCAGAGCTTCAAATTATGCTGGCTTGTTTGCGCTTAAAACAAAATATTCAGTTTTGAATCTTTCACACAATCACCATTCATAAAATATTCTTTTGCATCATGAGGTAAAAGTATGCTGAACATAGTGCTTCAGAAGAAACATTTAGATTTAGCTTTATTGTAGGCTCAGTAAGTTAGCTGAAGTTGAAGACCATGTATGCCTGCTGGTGTTCTCAAAAGAACAGGAAATAAGTGATTAAAAAAACTTGACACAAACAGTCAGCAGTTGTAGCAGCCGTGAGACACACACAGTTCAAACAAGGCAGCATTACGACTGAAGGACATCATTATCTCCATCCATTGCAAATAAGCTGCAGAAGCTGCCCGAAAAGTTGGGTTTTTTTTCCACGTCCTAACACAGGATTTCAAAAACCATATATATGATTGAAAAATATACACATCTGGTCCATCTGGTGTATGGCCTCTCAGGAGGAATTAATTATGTCACATGTTCATTAAGAGGCATCTAAATCTTAATTACACTCGTAGAGTCTGTCAGGCAGTTTTCTTCGAAGATCTCTTTAATGGAGCTCGTTATTTGGAAAAATTCAAAGTTTTCACACTTCAAAAATCAAGATAACAAATTCAAGAAGGCAACTTTTCGTTTTCAAGACGACCAGTCTCAACAGCAGCCCTTTTCATCAGCAACTCCCTCAGTGGTGTCCCATCAGATCGTTGCAACATGCAGACACACGTGTTTGCGCTGCCAATGGTTACCTTGAGACAAAGGTCAGACAGTTACCAGGCAACAGTTGCCACCAAGGCAAAGATGGGTTTATAGTTGAATCCAGTTTTTGAAGGTCTATGAAAATATTGCTTGAGGGGGAGGCAACCAGTCCAAGGTGAATAAAGACGAAGTGACACAGGAGGTGAAGCAATTACAGCACAGACACAGATTGGCTAAACAATTTACTGGCTTTGAGAGACTGAAAACAATTGTTCCAACCATCCATTACAAAAAAACGTTTCATAAAGAACATCCAGTAAAAATCACTATGACCTCACCATCTCTTTCTGGCAGTAACTGACTGCCCATCTAATCCAAAGACAATCAGTTGGAGTAACTTTCCTGTGAAGGGTGTTTATGCCAAGAAAATACTCACCCACCTGTCATGCAAAGAGACCTCAGCCTCAGTTATACTGACAAACTTAAAATAATGAATGGGCGTTGCTCAGGACAGCACATTTATAGTAAATTCTTTTCCATATACTGTCGTTTTGCAGATTTTAAAGTTGTCTTTGTATTTCATCAGGCTTATATAAAGGCCCTGCTGGCTAAATAAACTGTCTCCATCAGTTTGTTGTCAAAAGCTGTTTCCTATTTGTTTTAGCTCTCAGGGTTTCGTATTATCAGAGCAGGATGAGCTGTACAGCTTTGGTGGAAACCTGTGCACTGTTGGCAGCGCTCACAGATAATTAGATAACCTCTTATCTCAGGCCTGTTTCCTTGATTGGAAGAGGTTGTGGAATGCCTTTCAGTCTGAGATCCACTGTGATAGAGTCCACTTCAATCCAAGTCTGTTGTCTGTCCGCTGCATTCAGGTTCTTTGTACTAAGTAGATTAAGCTATCAGGAGAAGTCCTAAAAAAATGCACTGCAAACTTATATAGAGTGTGTTACAATGTTTACATTGTTGTGTAACTTTGAATCACATGATCAAAATCATATGTTGTTGAACTCAAATCCAGGTATGAATTGGACTGTGTGTTATATTCTGTGACTGCAAGTTCTTAGTACATTGTAAATGAAAATAAACGCAAAATGTATCATCATTTTCACTTGCATATTAGCACTTCCTAATTGAACAAACATTAGTTTGATCACCAGTGTGATTTCTTGTTTCCAGTCGGACGATATCGGTCAGGGGCCCATGGTTCCCACCTCCGATGGTGATAAAGTGGACCTCGAAGCCTTCAGTGAGTTCACCAAGATTATGACCCCTGCCATAACACGCGTCGTTGACTTTGCCAAGAAACTGCCCATGTTCTCAGAGGTAGGCTCAGTGGGTGGAGTATGTGGATGTGTGTGTGTTAAATCTGTTTTGGCACACGTGTGAAACATATTTGTGGGTTCCAGTCTCTCATCAGCCCAAGTACATGGTGGTTAAAAAGCAGATGCAGTCTTTCATCCAGAATGCCTC
Source organism: Echeneis naucrates (assembly GCF_900963305.1). NCBI lineage: Eukaryota > Metazoa > Chordata > Actinopteri > Carangiformes > Echeneidae > Echeneis > Echeneis naucrates. The sequence continues at coordinate 14,191,678 of NC_042518.1, forward strand.
ATGGTGTCCCCGCTTCCATTGTAGGCATGGGATGCCTGGTTCTCAGAAGGACAAATAAATCTGGTGCATACTTGGGCCACATGCTTGTTTTCTTGGAGCCCACCAGGTTCCCCAGCCCAAACTTGGCCCACATACAGCATGACTGTCAGCTACTGCTGCCACATCTGGACCAGTTCTGACACACATCCAAAAAATCGCACGGTTGTCAGAGAATCCTGGAGGATAACGGCCAGAATCTGAACAGAAGTGGAAGAATGTGGGGCAGAATTAGGCTGTGGGCCAAGAAATTGTCAGCCCAGCTAAGTTGTGCAGGTCTTTTATCCACTTCCTGTTTCATTTTGTACACTTAACTCTTCTGATGTGCCTCACCTTTTTTTCTCTGAAGGTCCTAGTGTTGGACATCAGTTTTTTTAGGATTTTTGCCCAGCATTTCTGATGGGTGCCTACGTATTCTCACTGAAAGTGTGTAGCAAACCTTTCTGCTTGAAAAGATTGCCTGTTCCTGAGTCGTACGCTTCAGTTCATGTTGCACCTGCCTGTCGACGTGGTAATTTATTTTAGCTATTAAAATTTGTGATTGCCAGAGAGAAGACTGCTTCAGTCTAATTATGTCCATTCATTCATTTAATCATGAATCTTCTACCGCTTATCTGTTTCCGGGTGGCAGAAACAGAGGTTTGGTGCTGCAGCCAATCCCAGCTCACAATGGGCGAGGGGCGGGGTCACCAGTCCATCACAGGGCCAACACACAGAGACCAACAACCACTCACACTCACACTCAGACCTACAGTTAACCCAAACATGATGTCTTTGGAAGGTGGGAGGAAACCCACACAGGCACGGGAAGAACATGCAGACCCCTCAATAGCACTAATCACTATGCAGCCATGCTGCAAATGAATAATTCTGTCCAGTTGATTTAAAAATGGTTAATAATTGGTGGAGTACATTTAAAAGATTGCACATTTTTAATCTGAGAAAAAGATTTTACGGAGGTACTGTGCAATAAAAACATGCACATCAGATACAAAGCAGAAATTAAATATAGTGCACTGGGTAGGAAGAAATATCATGGACACAGTTTCTGCTTGACTTTTTACCAGCATGTGAGCGTCTGCTTGCCAGCTGTTCTTACACCAAATTATAGTCCACCCCCTCCCCCCATCGGTAATCAGCCTGTCCCTCTGGATGGCATGATGACTCACCACTCACTCATATTGCTCTGCTCTCTGTGCAAATGATCTGTGAGCGAGAGTCTTTTCTGGCGTGTATTGATCCTCATGGAGCACAATCTGCTACTGAAGGGCCTTTGTTGTTCACTTCATAACCTTTTCTCTGCAGGGTTGATGTCCACGTTTGTGCCTGAGGAAAAGGGATGATACTACATCCCACTATAAATTTTAAAGGCAGATTTTGCTACATATTTTTTTCACCCTTGGCTAATTGCATATTTCACCGGTCAGATAAATAAAATACCTTCACTTTTACTGATGCTAATAGTATTATCACTTGGGGGTTAGCATAGCAAGCTATAATTGTGCATCTATAATTTAACAGTAATATATTCTCCATTATGGTGGGTTGCGTGCTGGTGGTGTATTCTTCTAACACTTATCCGTTTCCGGGTGGTGGGCGGTGGCTGAAGCTAATCCCAGCTCACATGGGGCGAGGGTGGGGTACGTTCTGGACAGGTCGCAAGACCTGCAGCTTTGCTTTGGCTCTGCGGGCCCCCAAGAAAAGAATTTGGTTTCTCACCTGGAAATGCACCACTGTGTTCACCAGCACGCCACCAACAGTTTGCCGGTGGATTGGTGCTGGCCAGGGAGTGAATTATGTTTCTCAGAGTATGTTAACAGCTGCCTGGTGCTGATGGAATGGAGCAGCACATCAGAGAAAAGTTTTCAGATATAGTAATTTAAAACACCCTTAATATTACTGTTCAGTTATTATTACAGCTGTAATATCATAATGTAATCATAATTATTAACATAATCTGCTTAATGATAGTAGATAAGTCGTATTTGAGTTAATTTTTATATTCAAGCTCTCAATATGATCATCTCATTTCCTGATGCCTTTCCTCAGCTGCCTTGTGAAGACCAAATTATCTTGCTGAAGGGCTGCTGCATGGAGATCATGTCATTGCGCGCCGCCGTACGCTACGATCCCGACAGCGAGACGCTGACACTGAATGGCGAGATGGCGGTGAAACGAGAGCAGCTGAAGAACGGCGGTTTGGGTGTAGTGTCAGATGCAATCTTTGACTTGGGCAAGAGCCTGGCACAGTTTAACCTTGACGACTCGGAGGTGGCGCTGATGCAGGCCGTGCTGCTCATGAGCTCAGGTGAGGGAGAAGCAGTAAAAAGGATCTTACTATTTAAACTGGTTTCAATTTCATTGTCATGTAGCTGTGACATCATGTGTTATATTTTTTGTAGCAGAAGTTTTCATTTTTGTTTTTCCCCTCTCACTTGATTTTTTTTTTCACAGCACATGACTGCTTTGTTTTTACAGCATCCTGGATAAAAGATTCTGATAAAAACTCAATAAATAATAAAACAGCTGAAGGCTATACGGCTTCAGATCTCCTGACTGGCTTGCATAAGTTACTCGTAGCTTTCATAAACATGACGAATTTGTCTTTTCTGCACACCGGTGGCATAAGTTGTGTAAGAGCAAGCCAGTGGCATGTCTTGCCACATGAAAGGGGAATTTACTCAGATCATTTCACACGTCACATTAACAGCGTTCAACTCAAATTTCAACTGTAAGCTCATGGTCAATTCAGTTAGTTTAGCTAGTCATTGGATACACATGGCCCCTTTATATTCTCATCTGAACTGTTTATTGCATCTATAGGATTACATTCCCTTTTCTAAATGTAATAAATTAGTGTTATTTCCAGCCTGATCAGGTCCATCTGGTGCTGATCAGCATCACTGAATAGATCCAATGAAGTCACCATCATCATCTTATTACAGCTCTTTTCCCGACACACTGTGTACTCCATGTATTTGGTTCTGTTAAAGTCATCTGTTTTTTGTTTCAACATTTGGATTGGGCCTTTTTTTAATCCTTTTTGGATTAGGTTCCTCATTTTGTGGACCTGTGAAGATCTTCAATTGATTTATGAAACATTGATGAAATCACTGCAACTTATTGCATTCCATACAAGATAGTTCTTCAGAGTTATGATGTTGACTGTAGTCATGTTTCCATCCAAACACTGCGACCGTTGTTGTTTCTCACTACACTCAAACACAATGACACAGCTTCCCTCTGCTCTCTTTCGTTTTTCTGATCTACAGATGTTTCTCTCCAATGTGACCTTCCACATGACAGGCATGCTCAATAGGAAACTGTTAGCACTAGCCTAGCTTTGGTGGCATGTGTTTAAGTCACATGCTCCATCTTGAACAGTTTATTTATAATCTGTGGCTGTTTGTCACATTTTGCTCTCCAATATACCAACTTTTCCAACTTATTTAAGCATATTCTTTCAAATAGGAAGCATTCTCTGCTCATTTGTGTGTTATAGGGATGGACAGAAACATTTGAAAATCTTCCAAGTTCAAATTCTGTCAGTATTCTTTCCTTATTTCTTTTTTATCGCCCTCGCCCTCACTTCCTGTCATCTCTCTTTTCTCGGTCATGGCCTAGGGATGAAAAAGAAAATTTGTCTATGTAATGTTTTCACTTTGTATTTTCCTGTTAAGGCTTCTCATATAAATCATAGTATTTTATAGCTTTGAATTTCGAGTTCAAGGCTGACATATAAATAGTTCCTCCATGCCAGTAAGGAATTGCTGCATATATGACCTAATTGTAATTCTTTCTCTATTTTCTCTGTTTCATCTGCTGCAGACCGTTCAGGGCTGACCAGCGTGGACAAAATCGAGCAGTGCCAGGAGGCCTACCTGCTGGCATTTGAGCACTACATCAACTACCGCAAGCACAACATTCCCCACTTCTGGCCTAAGCTCCTGATGAAGGTGACGGACCTGCGCATGATCGGGGCGTGTCACGCCAGCCGCTTCCTCCACATGAAAGTGGAGTGTCCAAATGAACTCTTCCCCCCTCTCTTCCTGGAGGTCTTTGAGGACCAGGAGGTGTGATTTTTACGGCGTCCCTAAAAAGAACCCTCAAAAAGGCAGGGCAAGAATTATGGGATGGCCTTGACAGCATAGGAGGTGTGTGGGAAGGGAAGGAAGTGGAGAATAACAAACAAGATTTTATTTTATTTTATTTTTTTCAGTTGGGACATGCCCTATAAACTGTTCAGGGTTTTTTTTTTTTTTGGTTTTTTTGTTTGTTTGTTTGTTTGTTTGTTTGTTTGTTTAGGAAACACCTACAAGACTCACCACCAGCAAACACATCACATCACCAGGGAGAATCACATTGAAAATCTGGCTTTGTCATTCAAAGGAACACGCATTCACAGATAATCAGATTTCATTTGCAAACATACTGCCTTTTGCACCTTCATGGACTTACAGCTGTACTCTGGTCTTGAGACCAATGCAACCTGGGGTGCAGGTATCATCCACTCTATCCACACTCACCTCAGCAAAGTGTATTTTTTCTATCTGTAGGACCTGACCCATTCACACCCTCCTCCACACATCCACCCACACTTTTCATCTTTTAAACTGCCATGACAACTGACCTCCATCCCACCCACTCAGTGTGCAGAGGCCCTGTGAGTGTCTGTCAACCTACCTCCCTCATGTGCTGACCTCTATCTCTCTGTCTGACCTACACACACACACACACACAAATACATACCCAGTGTTTCAGCACAGGATGCACCACTACACTTTTACCTCATACCGTGTGAAATGTATTTCCTCAGTTATTGTGAGGGAGGTGTAATGACCAACAATGGTCACTCACCTGTTTAACTTTCAGCTTTAGAGGTAACTATGGGAACACTTTGTATGGACTTAGCTGTGAGACAACTTTATTATTATTTATAATGACTCATACATAACACACTAGGTGTGTTCATGCTAATTAAGATGGTATAAGATGCTATGAATGTTGCTGCTTTCTGTGTGGTGGTGACAGGAAGAAACAGTGTTTTTATATGAAGGTAGCAAGTTCTCATTGTTCTAAATCACAAATAGTTTCAATATTTTTGTAAATAGTTAATGACTTTGCTGTGGCAGCCAGTGAGTTAGTTTAGCCATATTTCAACTATTGAGCTAGTTGCCGTTGAAGCTCCCCCTTTCTAATTTGGTTCTATAGTAATCACCATCAGCCTCAGTTGTGTTTAAGAGGAGCAAACATTAGCAGGTAAAGGCAAACACGTGAAGTATGCATGTTAAATGTAGGGCGCATATCATTAAGAGTTGTCAGGTGGAGACCAAAACAGTTAAAAAGCAATGCCAGTATTAGCTTTTTGGTAACAAGCAGTGTTGTATTGAAATCCTATTTCCCCAGCAGTTTCCTCGTTCGCTGCTTTTACAGAAAGCACTGTTTCACTCATAACACCTTATACCTGTTCTTACAAAATTCAGACTCAAACTTAGAATTAAAAGTTTTTCAGGAAATACGTTTGTGTTGTAACAAAACAGTATCATCATTTTCAAAATGAACTGGTTTGTAGCTACAGGATGCGTAGGAAGTGTTTCCACTTTGTCTTTGCAGTGTCACTCACTGTAGTTAAAAAATTAATCATTTATATTGTACATGAAACTTATATGATATACCCTTTAAAACATAATACAAATCTACAAAATATAATAGAGATATACAAAATCTACATAAATATACGTATAGCTAGGATACCTCTCTGATACATACCTCGTGTTTTCAGTACCTCACACAAAAACATACAAATCATATCACATACACATTTATTGTTTTTGTTTTTGTTTGGTTTTTTTGTTTGGTTTCTTTTATGTATTACCTCAGTTGCTTTGTTGATCAGCTCCTCTTCCACCTGAATAACCACAGGCTCCACTGCACTTCCTGCGTACATGCGTGTGTGCGTCTCTTCACTGAAGCCCCGCCGTGTTAATCGTACCGTAGCCCCGCCTCCTCACCTCCCTGCTGTCTCGTGATAGGTTCAGTGGTAGATGGCAGTTGTGCAAGGAATGTCGTCACTTACCTCTGCAGGCCTCCCCTTTCAGCCTGTACCTGTTTCATGTCCCACCTGAAACTGACAGATTCTACCTCACCTCTCATCTCAGTGCAGCTGCCCCTTGGTCTGCGATACTAAACACGCATGCACAAGTGTATTCATAGAAACAGACGGGTGATAAATTAAAGGGGAAACCTGAATATCTGAGTGCAGTTGCTTCCATTCAGGTGGGCCATATTAAATAACAAATAACATCCAATCATGTTCCATGACAGCTAGTAATATTAAGATTGAGAAGAGGAAAAGAGCCGAGTGACTTTGAAAGAGTTTCTTGTTGAAGTCACAGACACTCAATTTGTTTGCATTTCAGCAGGAACAGTGACTAAAGGTTAGCTTGAAAAGGACATCAGCCCATTGGAAGACCTATGGAAGCTTTTGGACTGGTATGCTAGACAGCACTCTCAACAACAACCGTCCAAACACCAACGAGGGAAGATCTAATGCATGAGTCCCCGAGACTTATAATCAATGCCAAGCAGGATTAAAGCTGTTTAGTCAGCATGTTGTGGCCCAACCTTGCCACACCACTTTGTTTGTTGGTCCTTTAATTTGTCACCCATCTGAGTGTGTTGCTACACCCACAGTATACAGCAGGTCTTTAACACAGTCCAGATTAACGTTTGACAGCTGCCATGGCAGACGCTGTGATGTTCTCCCCTCTCTTCATTTTTATCACACACACCTCGTGGGACCAACAATCACTTTGCAGTCAGTTTTTATTTATGAGCCTGAAATGACAAAAGGGGAGCAGGGGTGACTTTGTGACATTACAGTGTACCAATTGAACTGCAGTTGAAGCCATTTTGGGCTAGTTGGCTCAGGCCAACATGAAATGTGGGTGGTGACCGGGAGGTAAAGAAACAACAAGTGAGTCAGCAGTGTTTGCCTATGGATATGGCTTCACCTTGACCGAGGGGAGGGAAAAAATGGTGGGGAGCTGTGTGACATCGAGCTGATGATGAGCTGCCACACAGAGACGTAAAATTTTCTCGCACTTACAGAGAATCTTCGGATCCATCCCTCACTGTTGCAATGGAACTGGGCACCGGGCCATTTAAAAGACTTGGAGAGCAACAGTCCTACCCCAGAGACTTACAATATGAATTAATCACTGCTGAGGTCAACTCTACCAACCACATCCCAACTTTCCATCCACTACAAATAACTATCAGGTTTTTTTCTGTTGCACTAAAACCACAATGTCTGTATCCCTTAGTAGACCTGAACCCTTCCTTTATTCCCTCCTGCCCCCCCACATCTTTTCCTGTCTTCAGCAGTCTTAATAATATTCTCCTGTCTGTCTCACACAGCTAAAAATACACAGTCTGCTATCTCATTTCTTGATTACCTGTTGAAACCAGTGAGGACTGTGACATGGCCTTTAGGCATCACCACACTCAGTGTTCCTAATCTATGTTGCAGGGTATTTAAATAGAACCACAAGCACTGATTATACAGGGATAAAATCATACACAGACACAGCAGCAGCAGCAGCAGCAGCAGCAACACACAGCAATAGGATGATCAAGCAGTACAGAGTCACGCCCACTGTGACAGGTCCACTGTGTCCATACCGTACTCTGCTCACTATCACTGTGAATGAAAGCCATGTTGCATCTGGGTAAATGGTTCAGACAGCGAGCCATTTTCTTAGTAATTAGTTATATGTGACAGTAGTGCTACCTGGGGCTGAATTTATGCTCCCATCTCAAATCACATGATGAAACTGTCCACCCACTCATGTAGCAAAGCTGTCAGAACCTCCACTACTAACATCTGTAAAATACATTTTCAGCAGACGTCACGGTGTATTATGATCCTTGTTTGCTGTGTGGTGATCACCAACCAACCAACCTTGATCTTTTACCCACAATTTGTATACCTCTGCATCACTTCATAGAGCACAAGAAGTACCTTGAACAGAAACCTGTTGGTCCTTTCATTGGACAGCAAAGACAAGATTAGGTCTTGTCCTCATAGTTGACATGACCTGACATTTAGATTTGAGGTGGTAGCACAGCCTTTGTCTCTCTCTCTCTCTCTCTCCTCCCCTGTCCTAAAACAGATGCACACCAGCACCACAGAGCATACTGCCTTCAGTCAGGAACAGTTGCACCAGCATAGCAGAGAGACAGATCATTAATCAATGATGATCTGCAAAACACAGTTCTACCTGAACATCGATGTTAGCTTTCATCACGCTATGTTCAGGCAGCTGGTGAACCCAGTTAGTCCTGTAAACCATCACCCAGACACACATGGCCAACAATTTAAGATGCTGGAACGAACTAATGGCATGGAGTGCTGCTTCTGACTTTGAAGGCTTCATCACCTCTGTGCAGTTTATTCATGAGAAACGAGGGTAAGAAAGGGTCGTCTTTTCCTCCAAGACTGGGCAAAGGTTTTACAACACAGCCGTTAACTTCAAGTTCACACCAAAATGTCAGCTGCTCAGGTCTAGTCAGTGACCTTAAAGGGCACGAGATGCAAATTGAAACAGAAACAGGGTTGTTGTTTTGTTTTTTTTTTTCTAATGGCTGAAGAAATTGGTGAACCTCCAGTTCCTGTGGTGACGGAAGTATATTAAATCTTGAAGGTTAAAGCAAGACTTGTTAATCAGAGTTTCTTCCTACAGCAAGATAATGAGCCAAAACGTTGGGCGAGCCAGACGGATGCTTCACATGGTGGCTGGTTTTCAGACTTAAGCCCCATGGAGCGGGTCTGGAATGAACTGAACAGAAGGTTCAGCATATTGGTAGAAAATTCTGGCTCAGGGTTGAGACAAATTTTCTCAGTAGTTTCCTTTTCGGAGAGAACGTCACAAGTCTCTCCATCTGCAGGATGAGTCAACAATTTGCACAAAATGTAGGATGGATTCCTTAATTGTTGATTTTTTTTTTATTTGCTTCAATTCAACACATTGCAGTGTAAATATCTCTAACAACTGGGAAAACTGGGGTGTTGTACAACTTTTGCTAGAATAATGGATCAGCTCAACATGAGACACACCGCAAAATCCCTCACAAGAGTCAAGTCAAAAGCCTTTTTTTTCTCATGACAACACTGCACAGTTTGACAAAAGCAGCAACAGTTCAGGAAATGTAAAAGTTTATGCTCAGTATAAAAACCTTGTCGTGTTTCACGCTTTCTCACCAAACAGCAAAAGGAGCACAGAATTGTGTCTCTTAGGTTACTGTTGGTGTTACGTTACGTTTACATCGAACAAAAATGTGAACTTCATGCTAAGCTCTGCCGCTGCAACATGGCACGGAACTCAAGACAACCACTCTGAAGCAGTTCTGCAATCATGCAACTTGTTTCCCACAAGCAAACTACTTCTACTGCTCTCATTACTTACCCAGGGACACCTCATTTCCCTCCTCTTTCCCAGTCCTTCCATCTCCATTCCGTCCCGCCCCTCCGTGTTCCCATTCACCTCTCCTTTTTTTTTTTTTTTTTTCTATCTTGCATCACAACACTTCTATTTATTTCACTTTTTCCTCTTGGCATGCACCTCCTTCTTCCCTTCCCCCACAAACACACTCAGAAATCTACCCCAAATCATCCTAGCACCCTTTGGCAGAGAAAGACGACAATCCCTGCAGGAATATGTCTACATGTGGAATGTAAAATACTCAAATTGTACAATTAAAGACACGGTGTGAAGTCCCACACTCATATTGTTTTTTGATGTTGTTGATGTTGCTTTCGTTGTGCACCAAGTGTCCATTGTTCTGCTTTTTCTTCAGTGGGTGAATTTGCAGGTGGGTTAAAACCCAAATCATGTGACAGACTGCTACTGAAAAGAGCTTTTTTCTTTCTTTTCTTTTTCTTCTTTTTTTTTAATATGATAACGTTATAAAAGCGTTCTGATGTGCAGACTGAAAGTCCCAAGCGATGTACAGCAGAAGCAGTGAAGTGACGTTCTGAATGGAGGAAAGAAATGGGTTTTTTATGATTAATCTTTGATGTCATTATTAATTTGCATCTGATTTTCTCAGTAAGTGAATGTCTGTCTATCTGTGTTGATGCTTTACTGGGAGAAAAAGGCTATATATGCACTTTCAGACCATCATTGGTGCAGTGGTAGTACACAAATGTCACCCAAGGGTTCAGGTTCAGTTCACTGTCAGTTTAGATAAGGGGAAAAAAAGATTCCCAAAATCTGCTCATCATCACATTGAGCAGTGGTCACAAATGCAACATGGAAGTAACACCTAATAATTGGCTCATTGCTGGCATGATGTACATTTGAGGCAAATATTTAAAAGCGACCTGTACGATAACACCCCCGAAAATACATAAAGTTAATATCGTTGGCTTGCGTTAATTAAACAGTGTCATTTTGGTAACATAAATGTCTTGAGATTTTTCTGCAATTACTTTGGAGTAATTAATGCCTTAATTGTACCACCTTTTTGTCAGTTATCACCGCTGCCATCTGATAGACCAGAGCAAACTGCCAGCTGGTTCTTACATGCATCTTAAAAAAGCTGTGATGATAATCATCTGCAGGGAGGAAAGGAGTGTTTTCAAATCCAGCTTCGAGCAGCCATCAGCTAACTTGCTTAAATTTTCTTGCATACTCCCATGTTGGAGTTGCAGGAGTTAGTTAAGGTTAATAGCATTTCAACAACTGACAACTTTACACAGAATTTACAAATACTCATACTTACTTAACTCATACTTAATTTAACTTAACTTAAAGGTGTGGGGGGTCAAAGACAAATTTCTCTTGACGCAGATTTTTCCTACATACTTAAGAATCCATCATTTAAACGAACAAATGACACAACTTTTCATATGAAAATTATATACATTTTTTGTATGTGTTTAGTTAAAGATAGTAATTTAACCTCAACCTCTTAAACTCAGATTATCAGGATAACGTCAGCTCTAAGACAATCTGATGTCATATGTGTGCAACACAATGCTATCGCTACACATGCATGATTCATAAGAAATGAGGCAAAGAAAGAAACACCTGTAGATTGTGGACCTTAGCCTTGAAATGTAGCCATATAATGCTAAAGGAAATGTAGCGTTTACACGAGCAAGAGGCATTTAAAATAATATGTACATTTCTGAGAGGAGGAAAAAAATCAAAACCTGAATCATCCACTTGAACTGAAAGTGAACAAACCTGAACCCTGTTTGCCACACTTGCTAGTGCTGTATCACCTTTTAAGTTGAGACACAAATACCAACCTCATGGTCCAATCTTTAAATTGGTCAACATATATCTGACTGTAGATCAGGGCTCATTCTGCGATGTGTAAATCTGACATATATTAATCTCAATGTTGTGACAAGAAAACTGCTTTTGGTGGAAGAAAAACCTTAAAACACAAAAAGGAAAGACATTAAAAAGGCTGTAAATGAAAAAATGGAAACAAAAAAAAAAAAAAGACATTTATGTAACTGTTCACACCTCATTACACTGCTTTGTGCCCAAGTTAAAGGAAGAGGCATGATCAGTTTCAGGCATTGAAAGTCACTAGTGGTAGACAGAATATGGACCCAACAGTTCTCTCAGGAAGAATAAAATGTGGCTCCACATTAATTAAAATTGGTGGCTTGAACAGTTTTTGGTTGGACAATTAAATTCAGAGGTCCTGGTCAAAGCCTTCCATACCCCTGAAATTTAATGCTGAACAAAAAGCACTTAATATGTAAAATCACAGAGGTTGGGTGACTCTGGGTCTTTAGACATGACATGCCTTTAGAAAAAGCATGAAGCCATGCGAATACAAAGCCATGCTATTACCAGCTGGAGGATTAATTATTCCTTCGCTTATGAGTTCTGCCCCAACAAACCAAGAGAGGTCTGAAGCTTCATCATGACTCATGATGCACCAAATTCTTTAGTCAGATTGAACATTTCAATTCATGCTGAAAATACAGTTTGACAATAATCAGAGGTGGTAAGGAAATCAATAATTATCCTCTCGCTGTCCATAAGCTTTGAAGAGAGATGTCAATGTCAATTTGGCGAGCCAAATGAAAATATCCAATTCCATACTTGTATTTGTGGCAAGTCTATTTGAATAAACCAATGCAATAGACCACCAAACTGTCCCTAGAATAATCAAGTTTTAGGACTTCAAGCCCAAGATTACTGTTCCCATGATGACAATGTCCTCTCTTGTTTTTGTTGCGTGCTGCGTGAAGCTCTTCTTCACAGCAGCTGAATTCAGTGGGTGCACGTCCTAACTGGAATTAGCAAATTTGAGAGACATCATGTGAGGCCTTGCACAAAAAGTAGGCTATTTCCTGTTTGTGAGGCAGCCATCATTTTTTTTGGCAGAGCACAGTGTTGAATGTAAAGCTGAGTGAGATTCGGGCTGAGCCGCCCAAGAGGGTCGAGTGTTTGATGGCCTGTTTGATAATGCTGGTCATGGGGTTCGTGATGGGCACAGTTGGTGTTTGTCTTGTTTTCTGTGACGAATCATTCATGGCACAATCACAGAATGGCATCTCAGTGGCTCAAAGCTGTTTGTGTTTGTGGCTATGTGACATTCATTTTCAGCATTATAAAATTATTTGATATCGATATGTCTACTTTGTTTCTGTCCACAGTATTACAGTACACTTGACAGGCAGACACACACTAGAGAAGACATGTCGACTAACTAATAGAAATATGTTTTGTTTTGTTTTGTTTTTTTTTTTTTGGGGGGGGGGGGTTACTTTTAATGAAGCTTTAAGTGCTAAAACTTTCCTTGGTAAATTACCACATTTGAGTAATTTTTACCATTTTATCATTATATTTCTAAACATAATTTACAAAACACTTGTACTTATCATAAAATGATGATTTCTTTCTCACACAAACTTTTCATATGCACTTAAAAATGGCAGTTGAGTGGTTAGCATGCATGCTGTTTTATCACAGGGTGAGGGTTTCCATTCCAGCCTCAGACCTACGCTGCAGTTAATCACTCTGTTCCTGTCTGTCACTTGCTATCAAAATAATGCTATAGTCGTTGCTAACTTGACAGTTTGTATTTCTCATGTTTTACAAATGGCACTCAATTTCAAGATTGTTGTGTGTTGCTTTTTGTCTATGTTTAGCATTAAATACAATTATAGTAACTTTCACCACCTACTGCATAGGAGTTGTAAAATGTTAGTTTACAGTGATATAGTGTTTCTGTTTCATCAACAGTAAAACAAGTTAACCTGGAGGATGCTCAGACTCATAAGAAGTGACCATCAGGAATGACAGTGAATGCACTGTAATGGCAGCACCAGGCCATGTCAGGAAGTTCTGATACTTTAAGTTCACTTGATCAAACATCTTTCTGCTGTCAGCTGCAGATGATGGAGGGAGCAACAAAGCCGCAGGAGCAATGATGAACTGTGCTGGTTCTGATTGTGATGATGAGGAAGACTTCAGTGAGACAGTGAAAGCCCCCCTGTGGGAGTGCTGTGGCTGGGTGAGTCTGGAAGAGTCAACATGTGAGCCCAGGTCCACGAGGACAGCTCAGTCTATGTCTGCGGTCATCTGGGAAGACAGCAGCTCTCTAACCAGACGAACAGAACTGCGATGATCAAAGGTACGGCTTCATAAAGATGGAAGAACACACAGACAGCATGAATTCAATTTCAAAACTTCTTACCTTTAAGCCCCAACTGTCTGGTGCAAACCAGTCATTTTGCTGTAGTTGACAATTGGGCCTGCTCTTCTGCTTAAAGTGCGTAATATTTAACTTACAGGGACAGTTCACTGGCTTGCAAGTTCGATAATGACTCATCAATGTTTTATCCTCACTATACCGTCAATGTATAAAGCCACTGTGAGATATGTTCAATGAGACACACACACACACACATAACAGGAGAATATCAGAAGGGAAACAAACAACGAAATGTCAGCACATCCTCAAAGACCACAGCCTGGTCTTACAGTTTCCGTTCTAACAGTACAGTACGGTGACTAAGAGGCAGTCAGTGCTGTGCTTTTATTTGACGTTGGTTCAGAACATCCCATCCAGCACAGCGTTAATGTAGTAGTTATGCTTCTCTGGCCAATCAGTCGCCTGTAATGTTTCACCTCTGAGAGGATGGAAAGGAAAGTGTCAGGTACCTTTTGCCAAATTTAAAACCAACAAGACGAGTTGAGTTGTGTTGAGTAAGTACCAGCAGTTATCTTTTTTTAAAATATGGCAGAAACCTCTACAAGTCTTCAGCCGTGGCTGGAAAAGATGATACATTATGCAATCACTGCATTCCCAGCTTCTACAGGGACAACAGTAAGACCATATAAATCCATTATCACATTTTACACCTGAGTCGACTGGTGCAGTCTATCATCTGTCAAGTTTGGTTAGATCTGTCATTACAAAGAAAATATCTGTCTTTTCCATTCAGGCTTGAGGTCAGTCATCAGTCACAGCAGAATGAATAAAAGTGCTAAATCGTTACAGGTTTTATCATTTGTTACTGCGCTAGAGTTGATGTGGGGTCATTAATTCATCCTCTCTGCTGACATTATCAAACCGCTGTGTTAGTCCAACAGGCTCCTCTCTCCTCTTCAGGTACCTGACAGCAGACACAGGCACCTCTACAGGCTGCAGTGAAACCTCCCAGTTTGTTGGAAGTAAACCATTACACCCAATTCATTCCAACAGGTTAAAGTTAATTTGATATGTGAAATTAGATTATTCCACATTAGGTTTGAATTTACGCCACAAGCAAGTATAATTGAAGTTTTCCTCTTGAATCTGAATCTGAATACTACCCTCTGGTATGTAAAGGTAATATTAAATGTAGTGCCACATAAGGTCACAGTGCACACACCCAGGCTGTGCTGGTCATCCATGATGCACTTGTTAAATGCTAAATATGGAAACGCTGAATTATTACA
Source organism: Echeneis naucrates (assembly GCF_900963305.1). Lineage (NCBI taxonomy): Eukaryota > Metazoa > Chordata > Actinopteri > Carangiformes > Echeneidae > Echeneis > Echeneis naucrates. The sequence continues at coordinate 14,206,692 of NC_042518.1, forward strand.
AATTCTAAGGCTCATGAGAGTCAGTCCCTGTCAAATTAGTTTTATGGTAGTTGTGGAGGATATTATGTAACAAAGAGCAGCTTTGTTCTGCTCCAATCCAAAGTCTCTCACACCCCCACCACACGAGCACTGTCACACACTCACACACACTCTCCACAGCCCCCCTCTTCCTCCCTCCCTCCAAAAAACCCAGACGGGCACAGCTTGTACAGAGCAGACACGCTGCAGACTGACATGGATAGTGTGTGTGTGTGTGTGTGTGTGTGTGTGTGTGTCCACTGATTGATAGACTGGGACGTCCATTACAGATTTTTCCCTTCAACTAAAAGAAAACTGCTCCAAGCGAGCCTCTGTAGTGGAACAGAGTATCATATTCTCAGGCCTTGCCTGCTATATTTTTTTGCTCAGTTACTGAATTCTTAAAAGAACATTTTTCACACACTGCGAAATTAGGACGTGATTTGCTGCTTTCAGCTGCATAGAACTTGGATTACATAACTTTTTTTATCATAGTGTTGGTTGTGAGATCAATCTTTTCTTAAGTCAAATCTATGTTGGGACATAAGCTCTGTCAAAATGCTGCACAATGATGATCCAGTGTTTTCCTCTGCAGCGGAGGAAAATCAGTACCAATGTCAGGTCTGCACAGTAAATATGAAACTGATGTCAGCCACCAGCCAGCTGAGCTCATCCCAAGAACTGGAAACATGTAGCCTGGCTCTGTCATTTTTAGCACCCAATTTGTTCCAAAATCATTCTCCACACTGGTGTAATGTTGCTTCCATTCCATACGTTAGCAACAGACTCTTTGACTTAGCCCACCATGGCCTTCAGGACTGTCCCGATCTTGCAGCTTACTGTATCTTCATCTCATTCAGGTCCTGGAGGGGGTGTTGGCCTTAGAGCAACTTCTCCTCAGTCCATCCAAAGGACATTGAAGATAAGCCAACTGCAGTGACTCTCACTCAGTCACTGGATGCCCCCATTGAACTGCATAGTTTCTTTAGTTCAAATGGTTCTGGTTGCTCCCTTTGGTTTGCAACAGGAAACACTTCTGGCCACTCAGACACTCAATTTTAATGATAACAGTCTGTTTAATTGATAATAGACGCTTTTTTCATACAGAAATCAAATTTAACTCCAACCTGGTTTAGAAAAGTATCCACTTTTCAGTGTCTAGTCAATGAGTGCTGCACTAGTTTTTCAGTGTCTAAAAACAAATCTTTCTGTTAGAAAGAAATTGTTGAGCACTCAAGCTCATTCATAGTTCACAACATGTACTAGATTCCTCCAAAACACATGGCTGTCCCTCCCTCATTGGTTCATTCATGCAGACTGGTGTTATGTAAGGGAGTTACCCACCGCTCCCAGCAGATACGTCCTCGTCTCAACTCTGCACCAGGACAAAGATGAGGGTCCAGGCAGACAGACAGATGGGCAGAGAGATGGTGAAACAGACAGGCAGACAGACAGAGTGAGAGATAGACAGCCATAGAATCAGAGAAGTAGACAGGCATGCTGTAAGAGGGCATAAAGATGGATGAGAGAGTAAAAGAGGCAGAGAAAACAATAAGGCAGGAGGAGGATAATGGGGACTTAGGAGGGAATCAAAAGGAAGTGACTGGTACAAGCAGTCTTTTTGTTTTGATGGTGAATTATGTGCACATGCGGGAAGTTTCAAGGAGGTTATGCTGCGAGTAAAACCACGCCTGTTCCAAAAGTGTGAGATAAACTCACGCACAACATGAATTGCATTGCACCTGAAACATTAGACTGAATTTTAAAATATTTTTTCCATCAATGCTGTTCAGTTTTGCATGCAACCATCAGACTGACAATGTGATCCATCCATTCATTATCTATACCGCCAGTCCATCAGGGTCAAGGGTGACTGCAGTAATCCCAGCTGACACTGTGAGAGGGCGGGGCTTGTGCAAGGTCACCGGCCTAAAGCAGGACTGATATGGAGACTAACAACCATTTGCTCGCTCACTCACTCACACTCACACTAACAGGCAATTTATAATCACCAGTGTAGTCTAAACTTGCGTGTCTTTGGACTTTGGGAGAAAGCTGGAGAAGCCAGAGAGAATGAAAAGTGGCTATCAGTTGTTGTAATGGTCATCAGGGATCTGACAGTGGTGCTAACTATGACAGATATGAAGAGCAGAATAATAAACATAACATATAGAAACTTGTCAGGGTCACATTTGTCTAAAAACATTCCTAGTTTCCAGTCAAAGGTTTTGACTGATTTCTGGAAAAGACACCAGAAAGTTTCTCTGTGCTCATCTTGAATATCAGTTTAAGATGTGTATGACGCAGGATTTTATGACATCACAACTAGTTTGGAAGCCAATCATGTCCCAGAGTCTGGCTTATACAAGTGGCCTCTCTGGTTGGATGTGAGACTTAACCATTTTGTTGCCATACGTGGATTTTGTTTTTTGACGGGGAAGAATTTTTTGGGATTTTTGCTTGCCACAAATTCAAAAAAGATCTTTTATATACGTATTAAAACATGTCTGTTGGCTTTATTCAGGGGTTGGAACAGTAGCAGCGTCTGAATGGTTGACTCAGCTGAATCAAAAACAGCAGTCCTACTACCCCCTCTACAGCACTGAGTGCTCACCACCCAGCAATCTGTGAGGCATCATTTATTTAGAGTCACTGGAGTAATCTTCTGGTAAATTCAATCACATGAAACAGGACAATATGAAAGTGTGCCGACTTAGACTAAAGGGTTCAATGATTTGTTATGAAGAATTTAGACAAGTGACTTTCACAGTTTATTAAAATGTATGAAAAGAGCAACAATGACAAGTATCACGGGATAAAGTGCACTTTATATAAGCAGTGTCATCATCTGAGACTGAGTGAACGTTTACAAATGCATCAGGTCCTGCACATGATTCAAAAGTCACAGGCACAATAATGCACATTCAACAACACGCAACATGAATATGTCTGTACATACACAGCTGTGTTAACACAGAAATACAAACGACACTTTGGCTCACATACTTATTACAAAGCATGCTGCTGTACAATATAATACTGCACACACAAAAAGACACACTAATGTGCAAAAGGTGTCGACTGAGACTTGATCTAAAATGCTGAGGTCACACTGTGGCAGTGTAGAAGTTATGATCAGAGACTTCGCGTCTGACTCGTGGTCACAGCTCATCTACTCTCAGAAACTATAGGCCATGTGTGTACAATATTATCACTATCACAACAAGATGTGTATGTGTAGTTACACATTTGGGGAAATATGCAGTATCTTTCCCCAAGAGTACATGTTATTTATATATGTATGTGTTAGGGCAGGAGAAATAGCTGAACTTTCAGTACCTATACTGCTCATTTGTCAGGAGCAGGTATCAGCTTCTCACTCTTTTTACTGTATCAAACTCTCACAAGGAAAGAAAATATATAGATTTCTCAAAATGTTCAGAATACCTTCTTTTCTTTTGCTGCACCAATAGCATCAGCATTTGTGTATTCCCTGTTGAATTGCTATGATAGATAGGAAGAAAATTTTTCAACTGAGAAAAGGTTTTCTAGATTAGAGTGCAATTAAGGTTGAAGAATGTGCAGTTAAAAAACAAGCTAAATCATCTATTTATCATCACCCCTGGTATCCTGAAAATCTGATTTAGTATGAAAAATACTTTAGCAGTGTCCACTGAGAGTCCCCGCTGGTTAGAAATGGGACTGACATTTGGCAGTGTGGATAGCAGTGAGACCAGTACAAAGGGCACAACACCAGCAGGGTGGAAGGCAGGATGAGAAAAGGCAGTTATAGTCTCACATTTGTTACATAATTTTTCCCTAAAGGTGTGTTTTATAAATGCGTTGACGTTTAATTTATTCTTGTGATTGATGGGATTGAGGGTGCACAAATCTCTACATGGTTCGAAAAATAGAATTATTCAAGACGTGAAATAACACAAGTCTAACATTCAGAATGTGAGAGTACGAAAACACACTTGGTGAATGCAGTGTACCTGGATTTACACATCACAATGTATCAGTGAGTGTTTTGTAGAAGTTTTCTTTGCATGACTTAAATACTCGACACGTGTAACACATTTGAGTATAAGACGTGTTACTTTAAACTTTGCATACAGTCAGTGCTGTCAACCTTCATCGAAGAAAATGTTTTTCATTTTCCACTCCCCTCGCTCCCACAACAATCCCCGACAGATCTGCGGCTTGTTAAAGCTGTAGAGCAAGTGAAACCAAGTGATGTGCAATCAAGCATACTTTTGTTCTCTTTGCAGACAATTAGCCTCCTCCTCTATCTCACTTGTTTCAGAGCTTTCCCTCATCGGACAGCCTCTGGTTTAGCTGACAGAGCTGCCGAAGGAAGCCGTCGTTGGGTCCGATCTCTCTCTTCTGCCGCACCATGGCCAGAGCAGCGTGGACGTCCATGCTCTGGCGAAGCATCAGGTAGCCAATGACTAAAGTTGGCGAGCGGCTGTAGCCTTCCCTGCAATGAACATACACTTTTCCTGCAGGGAAAAAGAAAGAAATGATCCATTTTGAACAAAATCACAACTGTCGTATCTGATATAATATTTTTTTGTCTACTCTGGGTCAGTGGAGAAAGTTGTGACCTTAGAATCACAGGGAAGTACTTGGGGCCCCTGAGGGGAAAAAGGCCCTCCAATGCATATTGCCACCTAAAGACACAACTTAAAATAGCTACTTTTGACAGGTTATTGTTTTCAGTTTAACTTGTTACTGACCGTATAATTTCAGTTCGGCTCAATCACTCAGTCACCAGACAGATATACTGAGGTCAAGTCCTGCAGTTTTACTGGATGGTTTTAATATCATATTTACTAATTTATTCATTCATTGCAGTTTGTTTCTAAACAGTTTAGTAGTCTGCACTGACTATCTCTCTGCTATTAGGTGGTATTTATGGGTCTGAACCATGAGCTGTAACATCAGTATAAATTTGTAGTGAACTTGTTTTTACCAACATATTCTTTCACATCACACAGTTACTTGATCATTTAATCGATGAAAACACTGATTGATCTAGAGCTTAATGTAGAACTATGCAGGACTGTTAGCCTAACCATTCTTATATTATCAGATTTTTAATTAGTTCCCAACATGTCAGAACCTGACTGAAAGCCACAGAATTTATTTTCACGTCATGTAATATGGGAAAAGCAGCCACAAAGTAATTGTTCCAAAATGGCTGAATGGCTACATCGCTACAAAAACAGGATTTCAGTGTCATGTCCGCTCAGCTCAGTCGCCTTCTAACCTTTTCCGTTTTTGTAGGCCAGGGCCTTCTCAATGAAGTCTGCCGCCTCTTCGAAGTAAACACTGATGTCAAAGTGGTCGGTGTCACTGGCTGGTATCCCGTGGTAGATGATGCCCGTGCCTGCGTAGAACTCGGCGTTGGTGTTCACGTGCATGAAGGAGTTTCCCTCCGCTGCGTTTAGGATGTGGGTGACACCAAGACGCTTCAGACGCATCACATTCGTTGCCACAAACCTGTAGCAGGTTAGTGAGAGAGCAGTCTTCCTGTCACAAGCTTATGTCACACAGACACAACTAATACAATAATGAAAAAGAAATCTAGAATATCTTAAGTTCACAGAAAACACAGTTTGATTTCATGTGGCAAGAAAAACTTGTGCGTTAAGGTCAATGCAACTTAGATTTTTAGGGCACAGCAGTGCAAAGCTCAGAAAGACTCACAGCAGACAGAATCAAATTCTGTTTGTAACCCTGAGCTATTAACATAACAATCTGCTGGTTCCTAAACAGATGCATTTGGTTTATTGCATGTTATGCACAAAATCCTGAATAATTTAAGAGACTAAGCACCTTGCACTGCAACAGTTTTTTTTTTTTCCACTGTTAATAGCAAAAGTGATAGACACACCCTAAATGCATTTAGCTCCAACACTGCATTTGCACTCTTTAAAATGAAGTTAAAATAGGCCCCTTATTTCCCCGTGTGTGTCAAGCTTTAAAAATCCTGGATCCTACTCTTCCCATAATGCAACTCCATAATGTTTCTTTATTGGACCCTTGATTTCTGGTAAATTCCCACATCTTTTTACTGAAATCCTGATAACCCTGATAGCATAATACATTATTTTAGAACGCCCCCCCAGAAATACGAGTTTTTGATGTGATATCCCACATATACTGTTTTGTCAAAATTGGGAAAGTGGGAAATGAAACCTAAGCTGAATTGGTCTTTGTAAATGTGAGGAGAGGGCCACATAAAAGGGAACTTTGTGCTATTGATCAACACCTGAATATTGAATCAACTTTCCCGTGAATCGTGGGAAATTGCACCATGCTTATGAATCCTTGCTGTGCAGCATTTGAAAAATAAAGAGATTTAATTGGCTAGACTGAGTGTGTGTGTAACAGCTGCTGACTTCGTTGATGTAATCGCGCACCCATTCAGATGTTGATCATGTCTTTTACAACGCTTCTCTCACAACCTCATAACTTAAACACGCTCTACAACAACTGAATACACTAATGACTTTGTCACCCAAATCTGTCTCCCTTTCTCCCCTCTCCACCTGACAACCTCTCACCTCCGTTCAAGTACCTCTCCAAATGACATCCCACAACTGTCCCCCGCAGTGCATGTCCAAACTCTGCTCACTGCTCATTACCATTACTTTCTGACGTTCTACATGTCTTCCTGCTTGAAGCCTGCAGGATGTCTTTGCCTGCTTCATCAATGAGAACTAGATATAAAAAAAAAAATTCTTAATAGCAACTACACAATCAGAGGAAATAGCTTCATGCAGTGATGCTTGACACAAACATCTGTGAATAGACACACACTTAACCTGCTAAGAAGGATGATTTCATTTCACCAATCTAGTTAAACAGCAGATAAATGGTGATTTTGATGACTGAGCAGCAGTAAAAACTGTAGCACTAATAATTCAGTTGCTAATGAAATGTCACAGTGAAACAATCTGTATTCAGTCTGCATCTCCATTTTCACCCACATCTAGCCTGTGTATTTATCGCTGTCTCACTGTTTTCAGTCACTCCAAATGCAATGACATGATTATTTATCATTTATTTACAATATATTGGATATTTATATTTACCTTACTTATGATTTACCTAATTTCTCAATAGCTTGGGGCTTTACACTAGCTATTTGAAGTTAAGAGTTCATTTTCCATCCTCCTTCCCTCGTCCATCATACAAAGCCTTGCTGAGATCTGCTGCAGCTCACTGTGAACCTCTGGGACTGCTCAAGCCTTTTAGATGTATAGAGCTAAAAACAGAGTCGAGGAACCCTGCTGCTAATACTGAATGCAACATCACGCCTCCACAAGACGTCTGTCAGGCTCTGCACAGGGGAGTGAAGACAGAATGAAAATAAAACACCCTCTCAGAGAGAATGATCTATGGTTGAACGCCGTCTTCTCAGCAAGATTTCTCAGCACTGTCAATGTGTTTACAGGTTCCAGCCTATATTTATGAAGTCATCTGCTCCTATATAAACTGCCCTTTCTGCCCTGTCCATTATGACTCATTTAGGAAAGCGAGCAGGCAAAAGAAGCAGTCTCCTGACATGCACTGCTGCGACTCACTGTACCGGGAAAAAAAAAGAGCTTGTGTTTCATAAAACATTTGCTTCTAAGTCTTGAATATACAGTTCCTGACAAGACATTCTATATGTCATCTGCAACTGACTGATGTGCTGCTAAAAACACCCTTTTGTGTGCAGTGTTCTACGTTTTGAACAGGCTTCTACTGGTCACTCAGTCAAGAAACATTGTATGTATGTTTTTTTTTTTTTTTTTTTTTTTTTTTTTTTAATGAAACAGCTTTTATTTCTCAAATGGATCTTGTTTAACTTTAGTGCTGAGGCCAAACAGCCTCCTGTGTTACAGATCCTTAAATCAGTGATCCATGCATCAACAAATTTTATCAGTAAAGTCTCTTACTCTTATCGCACTCTCTATGAATGGGCATGTTTGAGCATTTGCAGACAGCAGTGGTATAATTTTATCATTACCAACCCCTGTAGCCTCCTCTGCTCAGCTCAAGCGGCTCTCAGATACACTCCTGGAGGGTACTGTTTTGTTTTTGTTATTGTTTTTTTTCCCCAATGTCCCCCAGGTTGTCACAGATATTAGGGAAAATGTTTTGTTTTGTTTTTTTAGTATGTAGCACATCAGACATGGACTTACCAGCAGGAAGCCTTTCACACTGAGCTCAAATTGCTGCCATGTTATATATGTTTAAATGATTACTATCTTGAGCGGGTCTCTTTAAAAGATAATTTTGAGCTCAATGTGGTATCCTGGTGAAATGATAACAAATAATAGCAATAAAATAATATGAAACTAAATGACTTAAAGGTTATTATACATATTGCATACCTCCCAGATATGCTTACATTAAATCCAAATGTTTTAGTGCCAATGTCTTCAACCATTTGAAGAAATTCATGTTTGCATTTTTCAGTCTCAGAGGAATGACAAATCATCGGAATCTCAATACACATTTTCAATGTATTATATCTGAGGTAAAAGTGATTTTCCAGCCTACTGGTAATCTATTGTGCATGACAGATGCTTTGTGAATTGCTCAATATTTAGAGAAGATGCTACTTCCCACAGCCCACTTCTTTTAAACGCCACATCTCTATACTGTTGTCTCTGAGCTCAAGCTGAGGCTGGCTCTGTACTTCTGTTGGAGCGCTTTTTCAAACAGTCCTCATGGCTATACGTTCAATTTATGATACATCTATAAATTGATTCAGATGATATGCAAATTCACAAAATATAAATGGAGAACAAGAGGTATTCTGTTTCCCCAACAGAGATACAGGCTTGAGCATGTCATATCCAACTTGGTAAATCAGTAATGTTATTTACAGAGGCTGAAATATAGAGCGTGTAACAAAAAGGTTGTGGGTTCGGTTCCCAGGCCCGGGGCCTTTCTATGCTCAACAGGGGACCAGCAGGTGAAACACAAGCTATTTTCAACTGTCCCACTCCTACATTGTTCTCTCTCTCTCTTTGTAGCACTGGATCTCGCTTTGGAGCACTCCACCTCCTCAAAAATTCAACAAGCTATTATCTGGTGCATTCCCCTTCTTGTCTTCAGCCAGAGAGTGAATCCAACAGGAACTAAAAACGCTGGTGTTTGATGGGTAACTCAGGTTTCAGATGCTGTAGACTATACATGTTGCATTGGGATCACACCAGCGAACACGTCTGACCACACCGACCTGAAGTTACCATTCACCACACATCTCTAAGTGACAGTGTCCACAGACACACACATGAACACTTGCACAGTGGCTGATATGCAGACAACTATGGCTGTTTCGCTGAGCGGATCTCAAACAACCTGCCGAGCACTCACGCATTGCCGACGTAGATCCTGGGGCAGACCTCATGGAAGTGCTGGGTGGGCCAGCTGTAGAAGCCGCTGTCGTCCGTCAGCAGGTCGTTGAGCTGCTGGAGAGACACTTCGAAGCTCGACATGTCCTCCACCTTCAGCTGCTGGCTGTGTTTGCTCTTCATAGCCTCGGGTAAACATGCACAGGGAGGAGGAAGCTGGCCAATGTGGCGGACGGGTGTCGCTTTACCGCGGCCGGAGAGCGCCGGTGGTCCGCGGCGCTCTGAAAGCTCAGCTGCCCGCCGCTGGCCACCCACATCCAGGGCCGGCTCCAGCTTCCCGGGGGCCCAGGGCTTCCCATCCAAGAGGTCCCACTGTGACTGAAGAAAAAACGGATTGCATACACATGTATGTATGTGAAGGGAGAGAGAGAGACACACAAGTTGACCTTCAGGTAATGATCGGTGTTGGGGAGTAACGAGTTACAAGTAATGGCGTTTTGTGATTTAATTACAAAACAAACGTAATTGCAATCAGTTAGCCCACATTACAGGCGAAATACGTGTAATAAAATTACAGTTACTTTCGACATTACAATTTTAGTCACATCTGACCAATTTTTGCAAAAAGCAATGTTTCGCGTCTGGCGCCATCTTTTCCGGTTTCCCTCCACACAGACGTCTGATGCTGTCCTGACGCTTCTGCACCGGCGCACTGGGTTTCCGTTTCATTTGTCCCCGGAGCAGTCTGAGCGACGTAACTGGCGGTAATGTCGGGTAAAGACGGAAGTATAAAAAAAAAAATATATGTGCAGATATCAGATAAGGGAGCATCATTTAAGTAGGATATCTCGTGGCCGGGCCAAGTGTCCTCTTTTTTGGAAATCAAAATATGGTCAGCTTACTTAGTTAGCTTAGCTGGCCAGTAGCAGTAGATGTTTTGCTTTCATCTCGCTAGCAAAGCCTAAATACTTACAACTTATGAAGCCTTTGACAGAAATGTGCAATTCACTCACAAGGCTACCAGTCAGAGGAGGCTTCGGGTAGGATCTGTCTGATATTAGCAATCCATCCAGGGATTCTGCCGGTGCAAGACACATCAAGTCCATCTGATGAGAGGTAAGATGATTGCTGACATTTAGATGGAGATGTTTTTTGATTATTCTTTGACTCAACAACGAGCTAAAATGTTCACAGATTTGGTGTCTGAATGACTTCAGAATGATCTAACAGTAAAAAGAGGTACTGGAGTTAAAGCTGGTGGTGGCTGTTATATAGTCTGTGTTGTGTTAGGTACTGCTGGAAGAGTCAGCACATCCTTCATCTGAAGGTCAGTCGATAACACTGAATCAAAGGAAGACGTGGGAAGTAAGTTTCGACAAGTAATCAAATGTAATTAGTTACATTACTTTGATAAAGTAATTGAAATAGTTACACTACAATACATTTTCTAGAGAGTAACTTGTAAATGTAACCAATTACATTTGTTCCCAACACTGGTAATGATTAATGACAATGAGATCATTGCTTCTCTTCACTTAGTTTTTAGCTATTCTTGATGAAATATGGATTACGCTGCAATACAAAGACGCTATCAAATGCATTATGAAGTTAAGTCCCCTGATTAACTAGCTGTAAACTGAAGAGCTTCCCAGTGGAACTGGCTAAGATCATTCCAAAATTGTGCAAAGGTCTCATCGAGGTAAGTGGTGGCTACTCTGTATAATCTGAACGTATAACTGCCCAAAACTTTCCCCCAGTGATTTAAACAAATTATGGAGATGAAGCTGGTTATCATTTACAGCAGCAACCCTACAGATATAAAGACTCATGCAGGCTGATATGGCAGGTATATTCAATGATGGGCCACGCTTTTTCACTGTTATCCATCAGTTCCTGACTCTTCTGTCCAATATTGATTAAACTCTAAAAATGCTTGACCCCGCAGTTTCTTCATATAAGTCAATGGAGCATGTTTATTTCCTTGTGAGTAATTCCATGTGTATCTTAGTCTTGCCAAAGCTCCTCAAAACAAGATGAGCCCTGTCCCACTGTGCAGCTGCTTTTGGCTTCACATTCAGTTGGTGGAACTGGTGTCTTTTTGTCTAAATCTGCAAATCCTTCAAAGAAAAAACAAGTTTGGCCTTACTGCAGATAAGTCAAACAAAATCTCATATCTGAGTCAACAGGAGGATCTCATTTGTCTGTGTCATTACAAATTACTTTTGTAATAATCTCTCATAGTGGGACAGCATGAAGATTTGGTGATATGTCAGCAGAATCATGACTATTGTAGTGGGGGAGTGTGAATGAGCAGCTTAGAGTAGAGTTAGATCACAAATCAAATGTTGACTTTGGGCAAACTGATGAAAGAACTATTCCTCTTGTTTTTCTTGAGGAGATAAGGTTTTTGAATTGCCTTTCAAGGTTTGCAGGTTGCTTAGTTCAGCTGGTTAGAGTGTGGTGCTAATAATGCAAGGTCATGGGCTTAATCCACACGCTGACAGAAAGCAATCACGGATCAGTTGGTGCTCAGTTGATGTTAGGCTTCCGATAAACTATTATCTCCAACTCTGCAGATTTACCTTTAATGAATGAATGGCAATTATAATTGAAATGTATTGTGCAAGAGATAATTTTTATTGATATGTAGATTTTAAAGAAATACAAAATTCACAATGCTTTCAAGACAGTATTATTTACTCAAATGTGCAAGTTCTGCTGTTTGTCATCATTTAAGATAGAAGTCAAATTAATCAGGATGAGAAAGTTTTCTCAGCCCCATATCCCTGTATCACTTTCTTATGTTGCACCCAAGCTTCACTCTCCTAAGGCTGACCTGCCAGCTTGATCTGAAATGGATGTTGACTCAGTAGAAGGAAGAACAATAAGGAGGAGTCACAGGGCGGATAACACACGGACTGAACACAGTATTTGACCACAGTTTGGTTAGTTGATGAAACCAGACCAGCTGGAGTCATCCAGGAGGTGTATGAGCCATGCTATGTCTTCCAGAGATCTATTAGCAGCCTTAAATTTACGGGGCTGCTTCTTCAACAAACAAAAATCAATTGAAATTTCTTCTATTTTTAAATTTTCTAGTTTACTAATTCCAGGAAAGTTTTTAACCATGAACAGCTTTCAAATGCTGACAGTTTTCATTAACACAGATTTAAATATTTTTACCATGAGGACAAGGCATCTCGACATTGACATTATTGAGAACTGGTTAATTGCAGTCAATGTATGTACACCATGTAATTCCTTCTTATCTTCACCTTGCACTATGCAGGATAGTTCAGATTCATAAAGTGTGCTAAAAGAGCTAGCACCACAGTTGCTAGGCAGTACACGTTTTTTGAAAAATTAAGAGTCAAGCTGGCTGGCGCCCTTATTAGCACATTTGGGGTTGTAACTTTGCTGCCCGGCAGCGTAGGACTTTCAGGAAGCTGTCGATCTTATGCGAGTCCCGTCGGAAGCAAGACATCAGGAATTGTAAGTTTATCAGACTGGAAATCCTGTCCTGGCTGATGTCATTGCCTCTCAGGTAGGGAAGAAAGGAGATAGTCTGAGCCACTGGACCCATCTGGGATTCAGAGGATGAGAGAGAGAGGAGAAAAAAAAACAAAACGTGGTAATACT